>NC_056741.1:623398591-623513532 GCF_019279795.1 Protopterus annectens
GACTTTAAGGCCCTAACAAAGTGTGTCCAGTCTTACTGTGCAATAGTAATATTAACAAAACATTGGTAGTTTGACCAATGGCAAAGTAGAGTGACCCACAGTGTCAATAAATAAATATGCAAGTAGTCTCAAAACTTAAATATCTCTACATCAAAATGAAAGGTTTAAACATTTAATAAAAGAAAATATTCAGTATATATATTCGCTGCGACAAAAGTTTAAAACCACATGAAATACTTCAAACATTGATGGTCTCAAAAAAAACCAGCTACATTACACCTTGCTATATACCCAAGACAGTACACCCTAGAAAGAAAAACCCAGATCAAGGTAAACATCATAGTGATGACAAACTAGACAAACTAGAAATGACAGCTCTACAGCCAAAGCAAGCATCTTATACAAATCATGTAAGTATATATTCACTGTAACATCTAAGTGCAAAACCACATGAAAAATAAAAAATTAAAATAACTTTGCAGTAAAAACAGCCAAACTAAGCCTTGGTATAGACAGTATACCCTAGAAAAAGTACAGTTGTGTACACTTACCATAAATGTAGACAATCAAGAGTATTCACTGTTGCAGTCATCACATTTGGGTTATCTGCTTGCAGTAGCCCTCAGTCCGCATCGGTTGCTGTCTCATCTTCCATGACATCAGGTAGTCAGGGGTATAAAGCATGCAGCCGACGCCATTAAATCAGTTTTTCTTGCCCCAGATGTCAGGTGCCCTCCTAATGGGAAGCAATATATATATATATATATATATATATATATATATATATATATATATATATATATACACACACACACATACATACACACAAGGTTATACCTCCAACAAAAAAGCAAATACACCAAAAAGCTTTTAAACATAGTAAAGGAGAGTAGAGGTACAGCCAAAAGAAGTCAGGGGGCTGGAGGGAGGGTAACCAGTACTGCAACAGTGAATACACGCAAACATCTACATTTATGGCAAGTGTACACAACTGTATTATGTTCTTCATGTTTCACTGTTGCAGTCATCACATTTGAGTAGATTCCCAAAGCTAAGGATGGGAGAAGGAATTCAGATAGCATTAGGACCAGCTATAAGGCCCTGCAAGACTGCAGTGGAAAAGCCAGCTCTGGATTTAGAGAAAATTAGCAAATGATCATGCTTGGTGAAAGTATGTACAGAACTCCAGGTAGCAGCTTCTAGGATGTCCCTGGTAGGGACAACTCTGAGAAAGGCTGTAGAGGTAGATGCAGCCTTGGTTGAATGGGTCTAATCCCCTGTGGGATAGGTTTGCCATGGTGCTTACAGCAGAAATGAATGCAATGGCCTATCTATTTAGAAATGGTTTGCTTTGAAATAGCCTTCCCCTCTGCCCCTGCAGCAAATGCCACCAGCAATTGTTCAGATTTCCTTTGAGGTTTAGTCCTGTCCAAGTAAAATCTAAGTTGTCTGTGCACATCTATGGAGTGCAGTATCTGTTCCCCTTTGTTCTGTGGATTAGGAAAGAAGGTTGGGCAAATGAAAGGACTGATTAAGAGCCACACTGGATACCACCTTGGGCATGAAGGAGGGATTGGTTCTGAGGGACACCCTGTCTGCATGAAAGATGATGAAAGGCTCCACTGCCATAAGGGCCTGTAATTCAGATAACCCTTCTTGCTGAAGTGATTGCTAAAAGGAAGGCTGTTTTCCAAAAAAGCAATTTTAACTCTGCACTTGCAGCCGGCTCGAAAGGAAGAAGAGTGAGTTTCTCCAATACAAAGTTAAGGTCCCAAGGCTGGAGTTGGGGCTCTCCTGGGTGGTCTTAAGTTTTTAGTCCCTCTGAGGAACTGCTTGAGTAGTGGATGAGAGAAGAGGGGTGGTTCTGTGTTGTAATTAACTGAAATGGCTAAGGCGTGAATTTTGATGGAGGAAAAAGAAAGGCCCTTGTGAAGCATCTCAATTAAGTATTGAAGAATCTGAGGTAAGTTGGGTGCTGCTGTGCCCATCCCTTGAGACTGGTTCCAGGCACAGAATCTTTTCCATTTTTCAGCATAAGATTATTTTCTAGTACTAGGCCTCCTTGCCTCCAAATGATACCCAACACTTGTTTACTGAGGGATGGTAATGGAGAGATTAGTTAATTAGCCAGGCTGCCAGGTTCAGAGTTTGAAGCCAAGGGTGCAGAATATGGTTCTCCTGCTGTGACAACAGGGTAAGGGTCTGAGGCAGGTGCCAAGGAGCCAGCAGTGACACACTGCGCAAGAGGGGGTACCAGTGCTGGTGTGGCCAGTCTAGTGCAATCAAACTCGTCCTTGGTTTGTCCTGTTTGATCTTTAGTAGTACTCTGGAGACGAGAGGCAGAGGAGGAAAGGCATAAACTGACAGATTTTTCCAGGTGAAGGACAGAGCATCCACTTTCCAAGCTTGTTTGTGGGGAGTCCTTGTGCAAACTTTGTCCAACTGGTAGTTCTGGGGGAGGCAAACAGGTCTATATCTGGGCTCCCCCATTTGTTTGTCAACATGTTGAAAGTCTTTGGTTCCAGTTTCCACTCATGTGGGTCCATGAGATTTCTGCTTAGTTTGTCTGCCACTGTATTTAGTTTTCCTGGCAGGAATTGAGCCTGTAGATGCACTTGGTAGCTCAAGGGTGTGTTCCACAGAGCCATGGCTAGTCTGCAGAGGGGGTAAAAATGGATACCCCCCTGCTTGTTTATGTACCACATAACAGTGGTGTTGTCCATCTTTGCCATTAATTGTCCTGGAAGAATGTGGTCCTTGAAGGCTGTCAGAGCATTCTGTACAGCTAACATTTCTTTTTGATGACATGCAGGTGCATTTGACTTGGGTTCCATTTGCCCTGAATGCACTTCCCTGCCAGGAGAGCCCCCCATGCATAGTCTGATGCATCTGTTTGGGTGGCAGGGGGTAGAGTGAATGGTAGTCCCTTGTTTTGGTGGCAAGCCTCTGCCCACCAAAGGAACTCTAACCATAGGCAAGTTATGATAGGAATTCACTGCTTCTAGATCCTGAGAATGCTGACACCATAGGCTTTTTAGATACCATTGCAGTTTCCTCATATGCAGTCTTGCATATAGAATTAGAAGAATGTATGAGGCCATGAACCCCAAGACTTGTAGTATTTGCCTTGCAGATAGCAGGGTTTTTGTGGCCATTAGTTTGAAGTAGGTTGTCAAATGAATTTGTTTCTCTGAAGTGAGGAAAGCCATTCTGGAAGTTGTATTTAAGCTTGCTCCCAGGAATATAATTTGCTGACAGGGTACCAGGTGTGATTTATTTTCGTTTATGGTGTACCCCAGACAAGTCAGCACCTTTTGTACAAATGCCAGATGATTCAAAAGTATGTCCTGGCTTTCTGCCTGAATTAGACAATCGTTCAGATATGGGTATATTTGAATATCTCTTTGCCTGCAAAATGCAATGACTAGAGCTAGGCACTTTGTGAATACCCTGGGCGCAGTAGATAAGCCAAAGGGCAGTGCAGAGAACTGATGTAGCCTGCTTTGAAGCGTAGGTATCTTCTGCAAGATTCCCTGATTGGGATGTGCAGGCAGGCTTCCTTTAAATCAAGTGTTGCCAACCAGGCATCTTTGCGTAGCATAGGAAGCACCTGGTGAAGAGTTAGCATCTTGAATTTTGATAGGATACCATAAGTTGTCTTTTCTGGGTACCAGGAAAAGTCTTGAGTAGAAACCTTGTCCCTTTTCCTCTTCTGGTACAGTCTGAATAGCCTTTATGCTTAAGAGAGAGAGAGTACTTGCTTTTGTGCCTCTGCCCACTGATTTGGAGGTAGATCTGGCCAACCATTTGGTAATGTGTGGAAGTGAAATATGTATCCTTGGGAAACTATATTTAAAACCCATTTGTCCTGGGTAATGAGTTCCCAGTTTTTTGCCTGCAGAGCAATCTTTCCCCCTAAAGGAGCAGTCAGTTGAGAAGTGCTTGGAAGTTTTAAGTTAAGTCATTGAGACAGTTTACCATAGGGGGGAGTCTTACTACTTCCTGCTTTGGAAGTGGGAGCCCCCCACTGCTTAGTCCTGTGCGTACCCTGGGACTGAAGCCTGGGTGTTCTGCTGGATCTGGGTTTGGACTGAAGGCCTGGAAGAGGCAGGAAAGGACCAATTCTTAGAGGGTCAATGCCTACTAAATCTTGGAGGTTGTACTTGCAGGAAATCTTTAACAGTTTGCATAGATTTAACTTTTTCCTCCATCTTTTTAAGAACTACTTCTGCTTTGTTGCCAAACAGGTGGTCCTGAATTAAGGGAGCATCCAGTAATTTAGCTTTAACATGATCTGGCAAGGATTGCTCCTTAAGCCAAGCATGCCTTCTAAGTACAGACCCGGTAACAGCAGCCCTGCAAGATGCCTCTAGTTAACCAAAACTACATTGCAAAGTATGTTTTCCAACCTGTTCAGCAGAATGCATTAAATCCTGTAAATCCTTATTTTCAGCACAATCAGGAACCAACATCATTTTCTATTTAAGCAATCCAATAACATGCTGCTGATACTTTAACATATGAAACTGGCAGTTTAAGACCATAATGGCCAAGGTTGCAGAAATGTATACCTTTTTACCCCATCTACCCAGCACCCTGGAGTCTCTATCAGAGGGGGTAGGATTTTTGGCAGTAGTACCCTTAATGTCCTTGGGTCCCTGTGAAATGGTCTCAGGATCCGCAGTAGGATTTTTAAAAAGGAACTTGTGAGAATCAGGAACCCTGTAATATCTATCATGTTTTCTGGGAACAGGAGGGAAAGAGTCAGGCGCCAGGCTAGATTCTGAAAAGGCATCATCAACAATGTCTAGTACAGGAGGGAATAGCTAAAGGCCTGTGCTGGGGCAGGAGTAAGAAATCCCTAAGCCTCTTTTTTTGAATCAGAGTAATCCTGACTTTCCCAATGAAAATGCTCCCTAAGAATATGCAAGGTTTCACCAAAAGAGAAATCCTCGGGGGGGGGGGGGGGGGCAGAGGGAATAGAGTCCTCAGCATCAGAATCCTCATAGGTAGATAAGGGTAAATCCTGGTCATCAGAGGAAACAGAAATTTCAAAATCCTGGTCAGCAGTATCATAAGCAAACTCAGTCCTAGGTCTCTTAGAAGGGGAAGGTTGGCTTCCCCTGATTAAAGTAATAAGGTCCTCAGCCATTCTTATCATTTATTTTTTAAGCATAGAGGCCTGACTATGCAGCCTGGGTGTCGGTTTTCTAGGCATGGTTCGAGTTTTAGGCCTTGAAGCAGAAGATGGTGTCTGTTTAATAAGCAAGTCAGTAGGCCTGAATACACCCTCAGAAGCCGGTGCCTGCACAGCGGCTCTGGACCCATCCAAGGTAGAGACATCTGCAGGTTCCATAGTTGAAACATCTCGCGGCATACCGGACTCCGAATGGGTCTCAGTAGAGGCCTGCTAATCTGAAGTAGCGGGTATCAGGGGCTGAAAAAGCACCTCACTGAGTACCGGCAAACTGGCGACTTGCTTAGGAGAAGTGACGTCGGCAGCTTTGGACCTAGGCGGCTTGTCTCCATCTTTATCTTTGCGTTTTTTGGGAATGTCGGTAGTCGGAGGGCTTACCGAAGACATATCTGGATAACTGAACAGAGTACCAAAATATTTAGAAGCATAAATATACAGACAATGAATAGTTCATTGTTTAAATAAGGCACAAAACCGACAGCGAGGTACATCGTGGTCAGGGCCCAGGCAAGGAATACAGTATGAATGGAAATCTTTATGAGGTATTTGCTGTCCACAAGAAATACAATTATTTAATTTTACTGATATCAGTTTAGAGCAAGAAAAAGTTTCCCCAACGGGGTACTTAGCTTTAGCTGAAGACTTCGGTTCTGAAACTCGAAAATGAAAATTTCAGGAGTTGGTCAATCAGCACTTGTGAACTGCTTCTGCTTCGGGCACCGCACGGCAAGAAAGACTGGGGTAATGGTGTCGGCTGCATGTTTTATACCCCTATCTGACGTCATGGAAGACGAGACAGCAACCGACGCAGGACCTAAGACTGTTAATCAGGCTGACCTGAGGGCTACTGCAAGCAGATAACCCAAATGTGATGACTGCAACAGTGAAACACGAAGAACAGATCACGGTAAAAGTACAGTTTTGTACCTACCATAAATGTAGATGTTCGAGGATCCACATTGCTGCAGTCCTTACACTTGGGTAGTCCGCTGTCCCCAGTCGGCCCGAATACCAAAGTATAAGGCTGACGTCGGTCAAGGCGCATTAGTCTGACGTCAGGACGTCAGGGTACAAATGCGCATGACCGACGTCATATCCTCAGTCTTTTCTTGCCCCAGATGTCAGAAGACCCTAAAAAGGTAAGGCCAAAACCAAAAAACAACAACACACCAAACACCCCTGCACCAAATATATGTACAATATATACAAATTTACAAAGGTACAACCCAACCCACACAACCAGCCCTAAACACAGAGAGGAAGGAAGGAGGTAAATTGGACTGCAGCAATGTGGATCTTCGAACATCTACATTTATGGTAGGTACAAAACTGTACTATGTTCTTCATCTCACATTGCTGCAGTCCTTACACTTGGGTAGAATCCCAAAGCAGAGGCAAGGGAGGATGGCAAATCATAAAGAAGCAGGAGCTGCCAAAATGCCCTGTAAAATAGCAGTGGCAAACCAGCCCTAGATTTAGAGTAGAGAGGAAGGTGGTAATGCTTAGAGAAAGTATGCACTGAACTCCAAGTAGCTGCCTCCAAAATATCCTTAGTTGCCACCCCCCTTAGAAATGCTGTTGAAGTGGCAGTAGCTCTAGTGGAATGAGGCCTAATCCCAGCTGGAATCTCCTTGCCATGATGGGAATAACAGAAAGCAATACAAAACCCAATCCACTTAGAAATAGTTTGTTTTGACACAGGCTTGCCCTGAGAACTCGAAGCAAATGAAACAAACAACTGCTGAGACTGCCTGAAATCCTTAGTCCTGCTTAAATAATAACGCAACTGCCTGTGTACATCTAAAGTGTGCAAAATCTTTTCCCCCTTATTTTGGGGATTTGCGTAGAAAGTAGGCAAATGAATAGTTTGGTTTAAAGCCACACTAGAAACCACTTTAGGCATAAAGGAAGGATTAGTACGTAAAGATACCCTATCCTTATGGAAAATCAAGAAAGGCTCAACCGCCATAAGGGCCTGCAATTCAGAAACCCTTCTTGCAGAGGTAATGGCCAACAAAAAAGCAGTCTTCCATGACAAATATTTCAATTCAGCAGTAGCTGCAGGCTCAAAAGGTTGTAGAGTGAGTTTCTCCAACACAAAATTGAGGTCCCAAGCAGGAGTAGGAGCTCTACGTGGGGTCTTATATTCTTTGCCCTCTAAGAAATTGCTTGAACAAAGGATGAGAAAACAATGGTGGGTCACAGTCATAGTGAGCTGAAATTGCTGCAGCATGAATCTTGATGGAAGAGAAAGACAAACCTTTGTCCAATAACTCAGTAAGATATTGAAGAGCCATACTCAAATTAGGCTCAGAAACATCCAAATCCTTTGCTGCACTCCAAAATAAAAATCTCTTCCATTTTTCTGCGTACACTTTCCTTGTACTAGGTCTTCTGGCTTCCATAATCACATTCAAAACTTGCTGAGGAAGTTAAGACCTGCTATGGTTCAAAACAGAATATGCCAGGCTGTTAGATGAAGAGAGTGAAGCTTGACATTGAGTAGATGACCATCCTTCTGAGACAACAGGTGTGGAATCAAAGGTAAAGGCCATGGAGGCTTCCTTACCAGACTTCTCAGTAATGGGTACTAGTGCTGCCGAGGCCAATCTGGAGCTGTTAAGATCATCCTTGGTTTGTCCTGTCTGACCTTTAGAAGTACCTTTGGGAGGAGAGGTAGAGGCGGAAAGGCATACACATGAAGATTTTTCCAACTGAAAGAAAGAGCATCCACTTTCCAAGCTGTGTGATGAAACCTTTTCGTGCAAAACTTTGGCAGCTGGTGGTTTAGTGGAGAAGCGAACAGATCTATGTCTGGAGTTCCCCATGACACTGTCAATTTCCGAAATACATGAGGATCCAATTGCCACTCGTGGGGATCCATGATTTGCCTGCTTAACACATCTGCTAAGGAGTTCTGTGCTCCCGGCAGAAACCTTGCCTGAAGATTTAGTTGCAAACTGAGAGCAGTGTCCCACAAAATCATTGCTTGCCTGCATAGAGGATAGGAATGTGTTCCCCCTTGCTTGTTGATGTACCACATGACAGTTGTGTTGTCTGTTAGAATCAACACCTGCCCTGGAAGAAGTAAATCCTTGAAAGCCACTAATGCAAACTGGACTGCTAACATCTCCTTCAAGTTGATATGTAGATGTTGTAGTCTGGCAGGCCACTTGTCTTGTATCCACTTTCCATTCAGATGAGCTCCCCAAGCTGTGTCTGAGGCATCTGTCGTTAGAATCTGACTCGCCTCTGGCCGGGTCACAGAGAGTCCCTTGTTTAGGTGACATTCCTGAGCCCACCACAACAATTCCTTTTGAATGCAAGGTATTATTTGAATGACAGTGTCCAGATCCTGGCAGTGCTGAGTCCATACATTTTTGAGATACCGTTGTAACTTCCTCATATGCAGTTTGGCATTGGGAAGCACCAGAATACAAGATGCCATGAACCCCAAGGCTTGAAGGACTGTCCTTGCAGTCAGCCTGGACTGAGACAATTGATGAAAGTAAAGGGAAAGATTCTTTTGTTTGTCCGGGGTCAAAAAGGCCATCTGGGATGCTGTATTCAGTCTTACACCCAGAAAGCGCATGTCCTGAGAGGGTACTAGACTGGACTTTATTTCGTTCACAGAATACCCCAGGCATCTTAGCACTGCTATCACGTATACCAAATGATGAAGAAGCTCGTCCTTTCCTGGAGCCAGAATCAGGCAATCATCCAAATAAGGATAGATCTGTATTCCTTTTAGCCGAAGGAAAGCTATCACTGGAGCCAGAACTTTCGTAAACACTCTGGGCGCAGTAGATAAGCCAAAGGGCAATGCAGAGAACTGATAATGAGAATTCCCAGCCCGAAAACGCAGGTACTTCCTGCAACTCAGTCTGATAGGAACATGAAGGTAAGCCTCCTTGAGATCTAAAGTTACCATCCAATGATCCTTGCCCAGCAGAGGTAAAAGTTGTTGTAGCGTCAACATTTTGAACTTGGGAATGTCCAGATAAGTGTTGAGGGTAGATAAATCCAAAATTGGTCTCCACGTGTTCCCTTTCTTTGGTACTAGGAACAGGCGAGAATAAAATCCTAGGCCCACTTCTGGAATAGGAACCGGCTGTATGGCCCCTATTTGAAGTAACAGAGAAATTTGTTTGTGCGCCTCTAGTCTTTGTTGAGGAGGAACGTCTGGCATGCCTTTGAAAGGAGGCAAGGTATGGAAATAAAACCTGTAACCGTGGTGTATGATTATCCAATACCCATTTGTCTTGGGTAATCAAATTCCAATTTTCTTTGAAAAGTGCCAACCTTCCCCCCAAAGGTGCTGCCAGACGTGAAGGCTCTGGCAGCTGAAAAGGTAGGTCATTGGGTCTGTTTACGAAAGGACTGACCCCTGCCCTCACCAGAAGACTGTGCAGGAGAACTCCCTGTTCTAGGCCTAAAAGAGCCTTGAGCTCTGCCCCTACCACGTCTAGACCTACCCCTAGACTGGGAATCATAAGAAGGATATGTCCACCCCTTTGGTAGGCCAATTTCTACTAAACTTCGAGGCTGAACCTGCAAAAATCTTTAACAGTCTGCATAGACTTAGCCTTGTCTTCCATTTTCTTTAAAACTGCTTCAACAGGAGAACCAAACAACACATCAGATTGTAAAGGAGCATCTAAAATCCTTGTCTTAACATGCTCAGCTAAATTCTGATCCCTCAGCCAGGCGTGCCTGCGAAGAACAGAACCAGTGGCAGCCACCCTCGAAGAGGCCTGTACAGCATCAAAACCACATTGCAAGGAATGCTTACCCACCTGTTCAGAAACATGTACTAAATCTTGTAACTCTTTACACTCAATACCTTCCGCCAGAGCATCTACCTTAGACTTTAATTGTGAAAGGAGATTGTTTTGGTATTTCAACATGTGAAACTGGCAATTCAAAGCCCTTATGGCTAAAGTGGAAGAAGTATACACTTTCTTTCCCCATCTATCCAAAGCCCTAGCCTCTTTATCTGGAGGAACCGGATTTTTAACAACAGAAGCCTTAACACCTTTAGGCCCCTGAGAAACAGTTTCTGGGTCTGCCCTAGGACTCTTAAAAAGATACTTATGAGCTTCAGGCACCCTATAATACCTATCTGGTTTAACTGGAGCAGAAGGCAAAGAATCAGGATTAAGAGAAGCCTCTGCAAAAACATCTTCCACCACATCCAGAACAGGAGGTATAGCTAAAGGCCTATGCTGGGGTAGAAACAAAAATTCCCTAAGCCTTTTCCTGGAATCAGAGAAGTCCTGACCTTCCCATTTAAAATGCTCCCTCATGGAATGAAGAGTCTCTGAAAAAGAAAAATCCTCAGGAGGAGAAGCAGAAGGAGTAGAATCATCCACATCAGAATCAGAATAAGGAGAATACTCCTGCAAGTCTTCAGCCGAAGACTCTGAAGCATCCGAACCCTGCTCAAAACTCCCAAGCTCAGGTTCCACCCTAGGCCTCTTATCAGGAGGGGGCATAGAACCTCTAATCAGTGTAATCAAATCTTCTGCCATTTTAAGCATATGCTTCTTGGGCACAGACCCCGAAGAACTAGGGGTGACACCAATTGAAGTTAAACCTGGCCTGCCTCTGGGAGAAGCCTTGGAAACAGAAGGGGAGGGCCTAACCACCTTAGGAAGGGAGGGTAGAACAGCCACCTGAGAAGCCCCTTCAGCCTGGCCTACCTCCTGAGAGGACACATCTTGTAATAATAAAGTCTCTCCCTGGGACTCCAAAGAAACTTCTGGCTGAACCTCCGGCTCCACCGAGCCCTCTAAAGAACCGGCGTCCGGGACGGACGGTTCTTCTAACCTAGGCCTTGCAGCTTTGTCCTTGCGCTTTTTCGACGAAGCGGGCGTCGGAGCATCCGACGGCATTTTATAATTGCACCGCTTCCCGAAGACTAACCTGGCACAATCTAATCTTCTCTTTATAGTGCGTTTGTTAAATCTAGCACAAGAGCGACACCCATCAATGTCATGCTCAGGCCCTAAACAAGGTATACACAAGGTATAATAATCCCTATGAGGTATCTGTTTCCATCAAGAAATACAGTTATTCACTTTTTCTGACATCCGGTAAAATACTGAGGCAAGAAAAAAACAAAATATTCCCCAACGGGGTACTTAGCCAACTTTGATTCGGTCTGAAACTCCGACTTCGGAAAATTTCAGAACGCCAACCTGCACTTGCAACGCTGCTTCTGCATCGGACCATGCGGCAAAAAAGACTGAGGATATGACGTCGGTCATGCGCATTTGTACCCTGACGTCCTGACGTCAGACTAATGCGCCTTGACCGACGTCAGCCTTATACTTTGGTATTCGGGCCGACCGGGGACAGCGGACTACCCAAGTGTAAGGACTGCAGCAATGTGAGATGAAGAACATCATATCAGTGATGACAATCTAGAGAAATGAAAGTTCTTAGTTCTACAGTCTTAGCAAGAATCTTATACAAATCATGTAGTCAGTATATATTCACTGTAACATCAAAGTGCACTCACATGAAAAATAAAAAATAATTAAAATAACTTTGCAGTAAAAACAGCCAAACCAATCCTTGCTATAAATCTCAGTCTGCACACAGTATCCTGGAAACTACAGATCAAGATAGATGTTGTGGCGATTATAAACTAGAAAGGATAGTTAACCACCAGAACATCTAGATACAGTTGTAATAATCACATCTAAACACAGTTGTAACACAAGCATCTTATACAAATCATTTGTTGTCACTATCAATGAATGAGATGCTGCCAGCACAGCTAGTAGTGTAATATAAATTTAATATTTACAAAATTCACTAGTAGCTGTGCTGGCAGTATCTCATTCCCCTAGCCAAACTAAGCCTTTGAAAATCTACACCTTTTCCATATTAAATGCCACTTACCTTCAAAAAAGCAGCAGGGCTCCTTAGACAATCTCACAGGCAGAACAGGGTAGGCAAGACACAAGCTAACACATACCGTGCAGAGGCAGAGCAAGCAAGCAGCAGGCAGGGGAAAAAAGGGGTTCCAAACACAAGCAGCAGCAGAGACGTAAAAGTACACACCACCACCATAGCACTGCTCTTCCCTTCCCTTCCCGCAAGCAAATAGCACGTCTCCAGAATTGTCGAGTCCCAAATCCTTCCTTCCCGACTCTAGCAGCAGTAACCGAAGAGCAGGCAAGGGTGCATGCCACAAAGACCACCAGGGTATCCACCGAATGATCCAAAGTTCCGTTGCGGCCGTCTGAATCATCCAAAGCAGTAAAAAATGAAATCTCAGTCCTTCACCTTTTTTTGGATAAAGGCAACATATAGCTCAATACTCCGATTTTATCCCTTAATTTTCGCGGGATTTGCGGGCATCCTACTAGCAAGTCTAAATGTTGATTGGCTGCTTGCTGCTTGATTCCCAATGCAGCAAGCAGCCAATCAACCAAGACGGCAATGTCCTTTTTTTTGTCAGTGTACAGACGTGCTGACAAAGCTCTTCAATTCCAGAGTCTCAGAGCAAGTACCAGAGAACTGGAATGGCTTACTGATTTCCGGACACTCCAGGAAAAAAATGGAGGGATGGCAACGCTATTAGGAAGCCACTTGTCCTTGAAAGCTGCAATGGGAGGCACCCTCTGACTATCAAATATTAGAGAAACCAGAAAGCTTAGTTTTGCATGGCCAATTGTCAACAAAGGTACTGATTCACTGCCTAGTGCTTCACAATTGTTTTATTATACATTTCACCCCAAACAGGTGTTTTGTCCATGCTAACAATAGCTGCAGCTCAAACAGCCATTTCATCTACATTGCCACCAACTGCTGCTACATATATTTCTTTTTTGCAAAAAAATATAACCCTAAATGTGAACAAATACTTTTCTTCACTCACTTCCTTACTTGTATTTATTTCTCTCCCCTGGCTTTCTCTCTAAATATAACATAAGCGTACTTTTCTCTCACTTCATATATCAATTCCTATTTGTATTATACCAGCTTACTTTACTTTCTCTATAAACTGGCTAAAGTAACTATTAAATCATTGTCAAATAACTTGTATGCATTATTAACCAATGTTTTCATATGTCTAATTTGGTATAATTATTTTAAACTGTACTTGTTTTTTCTATTATTTTTAAAGACTGTAAATTTGTTCTCAAGATGTTCTGCAATACTTTGGAGCTTTTCTCCCTGGGCCTCTGCTGAAAATAGTCTCCTACCCAATCAGATTTTCACAGCAATCAAATGTCAATAAACAAATAAATGACTACTTCATGCACACACAAGACAGAATAATTCTAAATAGTCTTTAAAACCATTTCCCTAACTAAATACAAGTGCAAAAAAAAATACTGTAGTAAAATATAATTTAGCTGCTCAAATTGTTTATTTAGTGAAGTCTGACAATATCAGTTGGCAACAGTTCAAAACCTGTACGGGAAAACAGAGCATGGCCTAATTTATGGGGACAGGGTAAAAGGATTCTATTCATGTAAGATGAAGATATAGAATACATTCTTACATTTAGGTTGTATATGATCCTAGGATGCTGGCAAAACTCCTTTTCAGTGCAGCGATGATCTATTGGACACCAATTACAACCCCAAGGACTGCTGACACATCCTCTGCATCTGGAAAAGACAAAAAGGATACATCAGCACCAGCATACAAACACAAACTCCAATAACTCTGCACTAAAACTGCCCTTCTGAAAATTGTTTCCAGATTCGGTGTTTAAGCTAACACATGCATGAAAGAAAACCAGACAATGACTTCAAGCACTCGCCTGATTAGGTTAAAGCTGCATAATGGACATACATGACAATTCTAAGCTTAGCTGCAATACAAGACAGGATGAGAAAAAAAAGTGTTGTTTAAGTAACCTTACTACAACAGATGTTCAAATGATTGCTGCTCCAGTAACCTTAGCTATATGGGTTATATCCTGCACAGGATATAACAAAAGCAGGGCAACATTCAAATTTCAAGGGCATATTCCAATTTGCCTAAACCATTATTATAGCTTCATAGGTGAATACTAGGCAAACTGCCCTGAAGGGCCATTTTAAGCTTAGCCAATAACCCAATGTCAGAATGAAACCCTGTACCTTGTGTCTATGAGGTGAAGACCTAAACCATTATGCCAAACCCACTACTTCATTTATTTTATTTATTTGAAGTTTGTTTGCCAGGATAATCCATTGGGCCGAATGAGCCCATTTTCAATGGAGTCCTGGGGAGAAAAGCTCCGCAGATACAATGTCAAATATGCAATTAAGAATAAAACAGAATACAGTAGTATAAATGTAACATAGCATTTTGTTAGAGTGTCAGAAGTAGTACATATAAGCACAAGATAATGTTAATGCAACTTGAAAAACAAGACAGAAAAGCTTATGCAATAATACATATAAGCTGACAATTTTTTAGTTATCTATGTACACAAGCAAATGGAAAAAGTGTTGGGTAAGATTTTAGCTAGTAGGTATGCACAGAGAATATTTACATAAGTGGTAACTACAATATGAATGTTCCCATAGGAGGGAAGAGTTGGGGAGTAGGGGGTGAGTAGTAGCTAGAGGTATTATGCAGGATGGGTACAGGAGCATTCCCAGAGAGAAGATAGGTGTGAATGGAGGAGAGATTTAAAGATTGAAAGGCTGCTGGTATTGCGGATATGAGATGGGAGTGAGTTCCAGAGGCAGGCCAGGGAAAAGGAAAGTAAGAGTTTGCCTGCTGGACGGGCTGGTTTGTGGAGTTCAACTAGGTTCTGAGTGTTGGTTCTGAGGGGTCTGTTTGGGTGGTGGATGGTGAAGGCTGAGGAGAGTGAGGGGCAGAGTGAGGGCTTGAAAATGAGTTTGTGAACATGAGTAAGTTGAGTGTAGGTAGGGTAGTTAGGGAGCTCTAGCCAATTTAGTTTGTGGAGGGCAGTACAGTGATGGGAGGAGGATCTAAGGCCAGAGGTGAATTTATCGATTTTGTTGTAGCAGGAAGAGCGTTTTGTTTTAGAAGAGGATTTTAGGTTAGTTAAGAGTGGGGCACCATAAAGGAGAGAGGGGATGAGGTATGTGGTAGATAGGAGAAATCTTGTGGATGGGGAGAGGAAGCGGATATGCCGGTAGAACATACCAAGTTTCTGATGTGTTTTTTTTTAATGTTAGTTTGTATATGGCAATCAAATGTGAGCTGGTCATCAATAAGAGCTCCTAGCAGTTTGGCATTGGAAACAATTTCTAGGCATGTGTTATTTTGACTAGTTATGAGGAAAGAGTTTATGTTGATAGTCATGCTTTTTGATGGGGTGAATAATTAGAAGTTATGTACTCACCATAACGTTCCATCTGAGTAGGTGTATTCATTTGTCTGCAACCTGTGGGTTATGGATCCGATATCGGATCCGAACCGGCATAGTTTCCAGCTATGGATCCAAGCTCTCAGCTCCTCCCCTCACCCATAATGCCCTGCTCTACCCTCATGACCTCAGATCGAGTTTGCCAAAGCAACAATACCCTCAAAAGGGTAACCAGTAATATGCAGGAAACTGAAAAGGCCAGGGATAGGAGGCGGGATGGTTGCAGACAAATGAATACACCTACTCAGATGGAACGTTATGGTGAGTACATAACTTCTAAATCTGAAGTAGGATATTCATTTGTCTGCAACCTGTGGGACAGAGTCCCCAGCTACCTGAATCTTGGGCGGCCATCATGGAAGGATATTCCGGAGCACCGCGAGCCAAAGGATGCTCTACCCTGGATGCAAGATCCAACTTATAGTGAGAAATAAATGTATGAGACGGCCCATGTAGCTGCTGCACAAATATCATCCAGAGGAATCCTAGCCTTGAAGGCTGCTGAGGTAGATACTGACCGGGTTGAATGGGCATGAACACCCTCCGGTGCGGCCTTCCTGACGCTTGATAAGCCAATAAAATGCACTGTGAAATCCAGCGGGACAGAGAAACTTTGGAAATTGGCTTGCCCAAATTGAATTTTGCAAAGGAAATAAACAGCTGGTCGGATTGCCTATGACCAGCTGTCCTGTTGAGATAAAATCTTAGTTGCCTGTGAACATCTAGTGAGTGTAGCCTATATTCACCTTTGTTTTCATACTTAGGAAGAAAACAGGGAGGTTAATGGATTGATTGATGTTTGCTTCAGAAGCGATTTTAGGAAGGAAGGACGGGTTGGTCCTGAGGGAGACACGGTCCGGATAAAAAACCAAGTAAGGAGGTTTAGCTGATAAAGCTTGAAGTTCAGAAACTCTCTTGGCTGATGTAATGGCTACCAAAAAGGCTGTCTTGTAAGACAAGAATTTGAGGTCCACTGTAGCCGCGGGCTCGAAAGGGGGAGCGGTCAAGGCCTGTAGGACCAAAGAAAGGTCCCAAGGAGGAACTGCTTGCTTAATAGGGGGCCTGAGAAGGAAAGTACCTTTAAGAAAAGTTTTGCACAATTTGGCTGACATAAGAGGATTAGACTCTTGACCAATGTGATAGTGAGAAATTGCCGCCAGTTGAACTTTGACTGTGGAACTGCTGGCACCATCATTAAAGAGAGAGGTTAGAAAATCAAGCACTACGGGGAGAGGAACCGTGAAGGGATCTAGGCCTTGCCGCTCCGCCCACACAGAGAAACGTTTCCATTTGCTTCGGTAAACCTTTCTAGTGGCTGGTTTATGAGCCGCCACCAAAATAGCCTTACCGTGAAGAGATACCGAGTCCTTATCAAGAGTGGAACTGGAGCAGCCAAGCGGTCAGCTTCAGGCTGTCCAGGTTCGGAGGAGGAATGCAGGATGGATGGGATATCAGATCCTGAATAGGATCTAGAATCCAAGGAGGATTCACAGAGTGAGACCTTAGGAAGGGGAACCAGATCTGTCGAGGCCAGAACGGAGCAATGAGAATCATTCTGCAACCCACCCGAGAGGCTTTCTGAAGAACTTGCAGCATCAGAGGCAAGGGTGGATAGGCATACAGAAGACCGGGTGGCCAAGCATGCACCAGAGCTGTCTCTTGGGGTACCTCCGGGAGGAGGTATCAGAGCGAAAAACTGTCGCACTTGGTGTTTGAGGGAGAGGCAAAAAGATCGCATGAAGGGTTCCCCACCGTGCGAATATGCGTTCGCTACTTGACAATTGAGACACCAGTCGTAAGGGGTCAGAATGGTGCGACTGAGCTTGCCCGCTAGGATGTTGGACCGACCGGAATGTGCTTTGCTATGAGAAAGCGATTGGTGGAGATTGCCCATTCCCAAACTCTCATGGCCTCTCGACAAAGAGGGTAAGACCTTGTTGCCCCTTGCTTGTTGATGTACCAGACAACAGACATATTGTCCGATTGAATCGCAATTGTTCCCAAGGGAAGAAAGTCCTGAAGTGCTAGCAACGCTAAGAGCACAGCTCTCATCTCTAGAACATTGATATGCAGTACGGTCTCTGTATCGTTCCACGTGCCTTGGACTGTCCGCCAAAAGTGCCCCCACCCGAGGCGGGAGGCGTCCGTGGTCACCGTGGCGAGAGGGGAGAAGCACAAAATGGGCGACCCTCGTGGAGATCCGGGGAGTGGAGCCACCACAAGAGGGACCGCTTGCAAGCCTTGCTGATCGCTATGGGATGATACATGGGGAGCAAGGTAAGACCACTGTACTAAGAGCGCCCACTGTAGAATGCGATATTGAGCCTGGCAAGAGGAAGAAGAGCTATCGACGAGCCATGGACCCTAGAGCCCTCAGGACCAACTCCGCTGGAACAGAACATGAATGGAGAATGGCCCGCACCTGGAGCTGCAGATTCAGAATCCTGTCCGCAGTGAGGAAGGCTCAAACTCCTTGTGTCTAGTCTGGCCCCTATGAAATCTAAGAGCTGAGTGGGTGCCAGGTTGGACTTTGTATTTATTGTGATGCCCAGAAATGGAGCAAGATGGAGAAAGGAGTCTCGCCGAGAGAAGTAGATGCCTTGTTGGGGCGTAAGGAGCCAGTCGTCCAGGTAGGGAAAGACCTGCACCCCTGAAGCCTCAGGTGGGCCGCTACCACTGCTAGTACTTTGGTAAACACCCTGGGGCTGTGGTGAGACCAAAGGGAAGGACCCGAACTGGTAGTGACTGGCTCCCAGCCGGAAGCGGAGAAACCTCCTGGAGCCTGTCCATTAGGATGTGGTAGTACGCGTCCTTGAGATCTATCGAGCACATCCAGTGGCATTCTCCCAGAAGGGGAGAATAGATTGTAGAGTGACCATTCGAATTTTTCTTTGGGGACTGCCAGATTCAGGAGAGAGAGGTCTAGGATTGGTCTTAGTTCCCCGTCTTTTTGGCACTAAAAGAACCTGGAGTAGAACCCTGATCCGATCTGGTCTGGGGAACGGGCTGGATGGCTCTTTTCTCTAGCAGATGGCCAATTTCTGTTAAAGCGGCCTCCCTTGACCGGGTGGTACGTCTGGGAGGGACTGCATCTTTGGAAGGTGAAGGAAAGGAATGCGATATCCCTGGATATGATTTGGAGAACCCAGCGGTCCGATGTTATGGACTCCCATGCCGCTAGGTGCCCGAACGTCCCCGACTGCCTCCAGAGTAGAGCAGTCGGGCAGCCCTCAGGGCTGCTGCGGGCCGTTCAGAGAAAGGTTCCCTGGACCCGAAGTTTCTGGGAGCCCCTCTGCCTCTAGGGCGGCGCCTCCCTGTCCTCCTCTGCCACGGAAGGACTGGTTGTCCGGAGCAGGCTGGGACTGCTGCGACTTCGGAACCACATCTTCTTCTGACCCTTTTGGTTCCTAGAATAGGGCCTCTGGGGTGCAGAGAAGCGGATTCGACGGCAGACAGCGCCTTCCGTCCTTCTCGCTCTGGGTCAACGCCTCGAACGGTCTTGCCAAATAGAGCAGAACCATCAAAGGCGTCGCAAACCACGCCTTGAAGGGCTCAGAAAAATGAGTGGCGGAGCCAGGCCTGACGCCTAGTGACCAGTCCTGTCCCGCAGCTCTAGCGCCCTCCGTAGCATGGGAGAGTAGCCGCATAGAAGTATTTGTGACTGACCTAGAGTGGCCATTTTGGTGGAGTGCAGAGCTCTGTCCTCCTCCGAAATGGACTCAGGGGGGGATGCAGCGTACTCCTTAAGGTCTCGCTGCATCCGAATAACATGTGCCAAATAGTTCAGCGCCCTTACCGAAGGTCGCCGAACTGAACATCCGCTTCCCCAAGCGGTCCATCATCCGAGACTCCTTGCTCGGTGGGTGGACTGAGGGACTCTCCTGAGCCAGTTCCCTCTTTGTGGCCGCCGCCATCAACATGGCATCTACAGGAGGCCCCTTACTCCAATGGGTCCTGTCAGAAGGCGGGCTAAGGATTTTGTCAGGTCTTTTGGGAATTGGCTCCACGGTGTCCGGTTCCTTCCACGCCCTGGTGGTAATAAGGTCCACCAGGGGGTCGGCAGGGGACACCCAAGAGGTAGACGGGCCCGCTTGAATGCCTCCAAGAACACGGACTCGTCCGAGGAAGACTTGGGGCAGACCACCCCCTGATACGGAGTATTTCCATGATGTCTCCGAAGGAGACATCCTCGGGGTGACCGTGGGGAGCCTTCCCTTCCTCCAAGTCCGTGTCTTCAGTGAGAGACTCAGGGAGTCAATGTGCCTCCTTTAGACCGTATGCTATGCGAGGAGCCTCCTCTGGGGGCTGTCAGAGGAGTCCTCGCAGCAGCAATTTGCTCCATAGGAGCAACTTGGGGCACAGAAACGGCTGTCCCAGGGGCCGGATGGTGGAAGCCTGGCCCAGTGCAGAGGGAGCGGACGGAGCCGGCAAGTGCCGGGGTCCGAGACCCTCAACAGAGCCCTCTCCACTACATCAAAAGCCGAAGGGAGCCGACCTCGACCAAAGGATCCGACAATCGGCTCCCCTCGGATCCGAAGAGTGGATCGGAGCCGGCGCCAAGCACTCGGATCCGAAGGGACAGTGCGCCCGACACAGACGGGCGCCGGCGAGCACTAATCCCCGGATCCGGCTCGGATCCAGGCTCCGAGATCGGGTCCGACGCACTCGAGGGCATGGTCGGATCCGAAGTACCAGTACTATCGGATCCGACCTCCCCGCCCGGCTGCTCGGCTCCAGCTGCTCCGAACCCGGAAGCGGGTCGGAGAAGGAGCAATAGGCTTGAAAAGGGTGTTGAGCTCCCGAGGGGAGGCAAGAGCACTCCCATCTGCATCTGGGCCTGGATGAACCTTCGCATCATCCGTCCAGATCAGCATCGAAGGCTATGGGTAGATCTCGACGAGGCTACCGAGGTAGGCCTGGAATGCCTCCTCGATAGCCTCGCGAGATCGGGTCTCCTCCTCCTCAGGACCCGGTGAGAAGCACACAGGTGACCGGAGCCGAGAAGGAGGAGACCGCCCAACAGAAGCCGGGAGAAGCCTGGCAGGCGGGCCGAAACAGAGGTCTCGGCCCGCCGCTTGTGCTTCTCCCTCCGGTCCTTCTTAGATGCATCCCTCTCCTGTCCTGAAGCGGGAGTTTGAGTCCCAGGAGCAGGAGGGTGCTACAGGGGAACAGCTGCAGCCGCAGGAGTCCCGAAGGAGCGGGTCGGAGCCGAGTCCGCGGTAAAGACCCGCCAGGACCAGCTTGGACCTCCGCTCCCTCAGTGCCCTGGGGTTGAACCCTGCACAAATGGAACAGCCAGATGTGAGGTGTTCAACCCCAAGACACTTAACACACCGAGTGTGGCCATCAGCCGGTGAGAGCTTATGGCCACACTCGGAGCATTTAGAAAAAAATGACTTAGGCTGGTCAGCCATAGTCAAAATTACCCAAAAGTTACAGAAGTAACTTAACAATAAACTATAACAAGCACACAGGCCTCACACACACTCTACGTACCAGCGAGGGGAGGGAATAAAATATACTACTGTAAATAAATTTAAACTAAAAACAGTCAATACACAAAGGGAACCTACAACTTTCACACAAAAAAGTTTAAAGAAAGCAAAAAAATTTCAATTTTTATACAAGAAAATACCACTTAGCTGAGAGCTATAGAAACCACATCCAGTTACCAGCGCGGCAAACAAGATCTGAGGTCATGAGGGTAGAGCAGGGCATTATGGGTGAGGGGAGGAGCTGAGAGCTTGGATCCATAGCTGGAAACTATGCCGGTTCGGATCCGATATCGGATCCATAACCCACAGGTTGCAGACAAATGAATATCCTACTTCAGATCATGAGTTTGGTTTTTGATGGACTGAGAGCGAGATGATTATCATGCATCCATTTTTCGGTGGTTGAGAAGACATCTTGAGTTAGTTTTATAAGGGAGGGAATGGAGTTTGCAGCGCAAATAATAGTTGAATCGTCTGCATACTGGACTATTTTAGCATTTGGGATGTTGTGGTGGAAGTCATTAATGAAGATGTTGAACAGTAAGGGACCTAATATGGAGCCTTGGGGTACACCAGTGACAGTGTTAAGGTAAGAGGAGGTGGATTTCTTCCATTTGACAGATTGCTGCCTTTTGGAAAGGTAACTAGAAAACCAGCTGATGCAAGAGGGGGGAAGATGTAAGGTAGAGAGTTTGGTGAGTAGCAGGGAATGGGAGATGGTGTCGAAGGCCTTAGAAAGGTCTAAGAGGAGAGTGGAGACAATATAGTTAGAGTCTCTAACTTTATTTACAGTTTCGAGGAAGGAGAGAAGAGCAGTAGTAGTGCTGTGACCGGGTCTAAATCCGTGTTGTGTTGGGGTTAATAGACGACTGCTGGTCAGGTATGGTAGTAGTTGTATGTGGATTCATTTTTCTAAAAGTTTAGAGATGGGGGATAGATGGCAATAGGTCTAAAGTTGGAGATGGTATTGTTGTTACCTCCTTTATGGAGGGGAATAATGTAAGCTTTTTTCCAAATTTGGGGTACATAACTTTCCTGGATTGACCGATTTATAAGCAAACAAATGGGGAAGGCAATGGCTTCAGTAGCTATCTTTAGGAAGAAGGAAGGGATATTATCGGGGGCATTAGAGCAAGGTTTTAATTTAAGAAGCAGTTTTTTTATAGTACTTATGGGTATAGGTTTGGGGCAGAAGAGAGGGAAGTCGGAAGTGGAGGAGTTTAGGTAAGGAGGGGTAGTTGTAGCTGGGGGAGTAGAGTTTTAATAAAAGATGATGTTAATTTAGATATAGAATCAATGAAGAAGCTATTGAATTGGAAGGCAAGGTCGGTATCAGAAGTATTTTGATTGGGTTGTGGGATTTCCTTTTTGCCAGGGTTGAAGAGGGAGGAGATACTATTCCAGAATTTTTTTGGGTTAGTCTTATGATTATTTTGGAGGATGATATAGTAAGATTTGCGGTCAGAATTGATAAGATTTTTTACTCTGTTGCGGAGTAATTTGTATTCGTTTAGGGAGGCTAGGGTTTTGTATTTGTAGTAGTTTTTCAAGGCTTTATCACGAAGGTGTCTTTTGTTAACCATGGGATAGTTTTGCTCTTGATTCTTTTTGTTCTAAGGGGGGCTAAGGTGTCAAGAAGGTTTAGAAATGATGTATTGAAATAGGTGACAGCTTCATCTAGGGGTAGTGTGTTTAGGGGACCCCAGATGAATTGTTTAAGTAGGTCACAGAAGGTGTTTTGGTTGAAGTTTTTTAAGGAGCATACAGAGATGGTTGTGTGTGACAGCTGTAGAGAGGGAGAGTTACGGCAAGCAAAGGTAGGAAAAGTGGTCACTGAGAGGGTCAGGGAGTGTACCGCTACTTGAGATAAGGTGTGGGTGTGATACTAGAATCCAGTCTAGGGTGCTTCCACAAGAAGTGTGCTTAGATGGTCTGGTTATAGAATCTATTAACTGGTGAAAGTTATAAAGGTTAATATTTTGGGGATTTGTTGGGCACTGGACAGAGGACCAGTTAATGTTAACGTCACCTAGGATGACAGTTTCATTAGTGATGTTGGTGGAGAGCAAAGAAAGAATGTCCTCAAGAATTGGTATGTTAACACTAGGAGGGATATAGAGGGAGGCTAAGCAAATTGTTTTGTGCTTGTTCAGATGGAGTAGGGCTAGAAGTAGTTCGGCATTGGCAAATTGGGGAACTGGTTTAGTATAAGAAGTAATAGAAAAGGAAGAGGAGTAGAGTAGAGCTACACCGCCTCCTTTTCTGTGGGTTCAATCTTTCCTGATAATGTTACAGTTGAGGGGAGTTATTTCTGAATCTTTTATGGAGGGTCTTAGCCATGTTTCAGATATAGACAGTATATCAGGATTGTTGCGGAGAAGCCAGGCATG
Organism: Protopterus annectens; assembly: GCF_019279795.1. Taxonomy (NCBI): domain Eukaryota; kingdom Metazoa; phylum Chordata; order Ceratodontiformes; family Protopteridae; genus Protopterus; species Protopterus annectens. The sequence goes on from NC_056741.1 coordinate 623,422,025, forward strand.
GAAGTTTGGGATTTTGTTGCATATACTTTGAGCATTTAATGCTGAGAAGGTGAGGGTTTTTGTAGATGAAGGTGTGTTTGTTGAGGAGTTGATGTGAGGGGGGCCAGGGTTAGGATGTATGTCACCTGACAGTAGTTAAAGACAGTACTTAAATGTCAATTACATGATAACTGTGATTCAAACCCACATCCCCATAAAGAGTGGACCCTTAATCCACTGTTTTAGACCACTCAGCTACAATACTTTTTTTTTTTAGCTCAAGCAAATCTGAAGAAAATCAACAGTTTGGGCACCAAGCCTTTCAGAGCTGACAGAGGGAGATTAGAGTCCTGAAAGAGGTAAAAGCTAGTTGAGTAAAATTTTAAGTCCTCACTCTGACAAAAAAAAAACAACCCAGAAATATAATGAGGATGAGAGTCCAGCTACTGTAGAACCCATCATTTGAATATCTTGCGTTAAAATAAGTTTACTTACAAAACTGTACTATGTTCATCATTTGATCACTGCTGCAGTAGTCTTAGCTATATGGGCTGACTACTATAGCTTGTACTGACTGGAAGGAGGAAGGAAGACTGGATGAAGGTCCAAGAGTCCTTGAAGAATGGCCATTACCAAGCCTGTCCTGGGCATGGAGAAAGACTAGTTTGCAATGCTTCATAAGGGTATGCACAGAGGACCAAGCTGCTGTTTTTAGAATACAACCCTTTCAAAATGTCATTGATAAAGCCAAGCCCTGGCAGAGTGAGCCTTGACCTTGCCTGGAATTGCCCTGTTGTGGTAGCTATAAAAAAGTAACAACACATGACAACCAAATGGAGATGGTCTGTTTTGAAACAGGTTGTCCATTTTTACCTTTATAAGAACTGAATAAATGATTTAAAGTTTCTGAAGGTTTTAGTTCTGGCAAGATATCTGAGCTATCTGAACATCTGGAGTAAAGAATCCTTTCTCCCTCGTGTTTAGGCTCTGGAAAGAAGTCGGGGAGATAGCTTGGCTTAAAGTAAACATGGTACAACTTCAAGAATAAAGGAATAATTAGATCTCGGGAAACTCTACCTTTCTGGAAAATGATAGGTTAACACTCCATGAGAGCATGCAACTCAAGACACTTTGGCAGAAGTCATTGCAATGAGCAAAACTGTCTCATGCTACAAACCACAAATTATCCTAGTAGGCTGTTTCAAATACAGCAAGGCTTGATTTTTCAAGAACAAAGTTGAGATCCCAGGAAGGAGCCACCTGTTTTCTAGGAGGACTGATATGCAAAATCCCTTTCAAATACATCTGTAACACAGGGATGCAATTAAAGGGGAGGATCAATGGACAGACATGAATGCTGACAGAGGAGGATCAAGTATGTCCAGAAGATAATAATGCACACAAATACTGTACAACCAGATAATACTATCCTTAAAAGGGTCCTGGTTCTTGTCTTGGCATCAACTAGAATATCTTTTCCATTTACTAATGTATGATTTTCCAGTAATAGGTTTATTTGCCTACTTTGACATCTTCTGCATGTCCAAAACGGGTGTCTAAAAGGTATTAAAACTCTATCATTCAGGCAATCAGTTGAAGATGTTTCAAGCTGGTGGTGCATCAAACACCCAGTCTTGAGTGAGCAGGTCTAATCTGTGAGAAAGCTTGTAGGTAATTGCCTTTGGCTATTGCCTAAGCAGAGAACCACTGTTGCATGAAATACAAGAAAATTACTATAATGACTTTTTGAGAGCCCTTCTGAAACTTCAGAATGACCCTGGATATCAGTGGACAGAGTGGAAAAGCATACAAGAAAATTTTTATGCAAGGAAATGAAAATACATCTTTTTTTCAGGCCTTCGTGCAAACAAGTCCTGAAGTAGAATTTTCCCAGTAGTTTGTTGTGAAAGTAGGTAAACAGAAATATTGGAGGTGTTTGCCACAGAAGGATCAATTCCTGGAGGACCCCAGTTTCAAATTTCATTCAGGAGTGTCTCTCATGGTCCTGCTCAGCTTGTCCAAAACAAAGTTTTGCTCTGATGGGATTTAAGATGCCTACACAGTGAGACTGTGCTGAAAAGCTATAACCCAGGCTACCATGGTTAGTCTGCACAGACAGTAAGATATGGTTTTCCCTGTTTATGTACCACATCATGGTGGTGTTGTCTGTAACCACTTGTAAGGGTCCCAGAGACCAAAGGTGAGAGAGTTGAGAGCATTGTTTTGGACAGTACTTTTTTTGTTCCAAAAACCCTACAAGTTTACTGCCATAGACACTACTCCCCAAGCAATGTATGAGGAATCCATAATTACAGATTTTACTGTAGCTGGAATGGAAAATGGAACACCTATATTCAGATAAAACTGGCCTCATCACCAAATATTTTCTCTTTTTACAAATCCCAAAACAAGAATTGGACATGTTAGGGGATGCTGATGTTGGGACCACAGTGATTTTAGGTACCACTGATTTTTCTCATATGAAGTCTTACTACAAGAATCATCAGAATCATGGAGGGCATGAATCCTAGTATCTTGAGAAATTCTCTTGCTGAAGCCTTGGAACTGGTGGAAAAACTCAAACTGATCTAGATAAGGTTTTACTTTTTTTTTCCTAAACAAGAAAAACTCTTGGAACCGAGGTATTTTGGAGACACCACAGGAAAAGAATCCTGCGAGGAGTCAAGCAAGTCTGGATGTTCTCATGGAACTCCAGCCAGTCTGTGGAAAATCTTTCACCCAAAGGAGAGATTTATAACACTTTTAAAAGACTGCAAAGATAAGCAAGTCATCTAAATAAGGGAAAATGTGAAAGTCTTGTTAATTGCAGTAAGTTGTCACTGGAGTTAGGCACTTTGTGAAAACCATTGGAGAAGGGTAATGCAAAAAACTGAAAGTGTGATTGAAACACAGAAAACCTTATGAAATGTTGAAATCTAATTCTATACAAATGTGGTAAGAATCCTTTAAATCTAGTGTTACTTAAAAAAAAAAAAAAAAACACGAAGAGGAATGAAGGTAACAGATCATGAAGAGAAAGCATTTGGAACTTTAAACAGATTTAAAAATGAAAGCTCTAAGACTGGCCTCCAGGAAGCTTCTTTCTTTGGTACCAGAAACGTTCTGAAATACAACCCTTTCTCTATCAGAGATGGAAGTTGTCAGCTATCACCATGAACTAGCAGACAGCAAATGACGGGAGGGGAAAAAAGTTGTTGGATGAAGAGCAATCTTCTGAAAAGAGAAGGATTTCTACTGCCATCTATATTCCTCAATTTAACATGCAGTGCTTTGGCAAGAGAAGGTTTGTATGCCAGTGGCAACAGATTCTGTCTTCCACTGACACAGACAACACCAGCAAGTAATTCTCAGGTGTCTAACAGTTTGAATTTAACTCATGGAAAAATAATAATTTTTAATTTAATTCACAACTGGGGAGGTTGACTCCTGTTATCAGTCCTAGTGGATCTATTAAAGACCAATTATTCAAATGCGAGAAAAAATGTTTAGAAAACAATTACTTGCAAAAAAATTAATAAATATCAAAATATATAATATACCAAATGGGTTACTGATGTGGAGATTTCCAAATGGTCCAAATACGACATCACATACAAAGGAACAAAAAAAGAAAGTGAAGATTTCTGAGCAGATACCCACTAAAAGTTTTATTGTAATAACATTAAGTGCTTTCGTCCTTGGTAAAAAAAAAAAAAAAATAAAAAGACTTATCAGAACATCATACAACTACAAAGACCACCATTTCTACAATTCCATCCCATTAAAATTGAGTTACCACCCATTGTCAATTACCATGGTGACTATTAAGCTAAAAAAAATCCCATTACTATCATTCTAACATACAAACTTTATAACCACAAAAATTCACTGTATACCACAGAAGAAACAGTTGCTGCGGTAGCGTTGTCACCTCACAGCAAGACGTTGTCCCGTTAGATTCTCAGCTAGAGCGTCTTCTGTGTGGTGGCTGCATGAATGGCCGTGCCTTCATTGAAGGTTGTGCGTCAGGGCTGGTAACTCGGCACGTAAAAATCCACTACCAAACATTAGCAAACTGGAGTTCCGCTCTGGCGACCCCTAACCGGGATAAGCCGAAAGACTCAACAACCACCACCACAGAAGAAACAAAAACTGGGTTAGTGTAAAAAGTCTCTCTCCACTTTCGTAAAACACTTCAGAATAATAAGAACACAGTTCCCCACTCTAATCATAAAATGTGTAATCAATCAATTACAATCAATTAAACAATTTAACAAAAAATGCTTTAACAAAAATGCTGTTAACCATTTATCATCCTACTTTCTAAAAACACTTGATATTAAAGTGTTCATTTAAACCCAGTGTAACATCTGCACCAAGTTTCATCTGCCAACTCACTTCTTTGGTTTCTACTTGGTTTTTGCACTTGCTCCCTCTTTTGTCCAAACTAACTTGTTCTAAAACAGTCAACAAAAATTTACTAAAATTGGTACACACCCTGGAATGTTTATATAGGGCCTTGTTCTCATCCCCTCTCTTTATTGCCCTTAAATGTTTTTGTATCCTATCACGCAGACATCTAGTGGTCATGCACACAAAAAAATTCACAGGCTGAACACAAAGAAAGATAAACCACCCCAATAGAACCGCATCCATATCTAATAGAACAACTCTGCCCCCAACAAAAAAGAAATTTTTATTTAATTTAGATTTTATCAAAAGATATGTACAATTTTATTTTCGTTATATTGATGATTTGATTTTTATTTGTGAAGGTGGTATAGAGCAGGTAGACAAATTTATGTTGGCTATACATAAGAATCCTTTTGGTCTGGCATTTGACGGACTCCAGAAAGGTAATAGGGTGATATTTTTGGACCTTATTTTGGAAGGTACAGAAAAAGGGAATATTTCATTTAAGATACATAGGAAGTTTGTGGACGGCAACCAGTATCTACATGCTTCAAGTTGTCACCCTCCTCATGTGTTAGAGGCTTTACCCTATGGTGAATTGGTCCGTGTGTCTAGATTGTGTAGTGAATCAAGTATTTTGGAAAAGGAATTGGAGGCGACCAATTATATGTTTTTACAGAGGGGTTATGCACCGAGAATTTTGAAACAAGCATTGGTAAAACTAAATAAGGAAAAGGGTATGAAAAAGGATGTTCCTTCGTGTATTAGAAGGAACGAGCTTCATACCAGAAGTATCTATGAGAATAGACAGGAAGGAAGAGATGCACTTTATTATGTTTCAGTGTATAACGGGAAAAGTGAGGAAGTTAAAATTCTAATAGAATATTATTGGAAGTATTTGTTAGAGGATAGGGTTCTGGCAGGTATTCTTCCGAATAAACCACTTTTCTCATTTAAAAGGGGTAGGAATCTTAAAGATATGGTGGTATGTGGAAAGTTTCAAATGCCTAAAATACATATACCTAAGAAGGTTATGAATTTGGGAACAATAAGTTGCAACAGATGTAGCATTTGTACAAATATTGTCAAAACATTTAATAGTATAAATGGAATAAAATTTGAGCCTAGGGAGGTTTACACATGCAGAAGTAAAGGGGTAATATATGCACTTAAATGTCCTTGTGAACTTTGCTATATAGGGGAGACAAAGAGAGAATTCCGTATTAGGTTCATGGAACATGTTAGGGATGTGAAAAATAAGAGGGAAAATAAAATAATTGCTTCACATTTTAATACATTTCATAATGGTGATGTGTCTTTATTAAAAGGCACTGTTTTAGAAAGTGTGAAATGTTTATTTGATGATGAAAGTGTATTGAAACAAAGGTTGTTGTATAAAGAAAGCATTTTTATTTTAAAGTATAAAACTATGACACCCACAGCGCTTAATAATGAGCTCAATTGGAAATGTCTACTTTAAGACAGGATTTTACTATATAATTATATAATTTTTTAATTAAAGCAGGGTGTGTGCTATTAATTAGAAGTTTCTATATAAGAACATGTATTTTGCATTTTGAATGTTTGATATTCCTTGAAGGTGGAAACACTGAAGCACTAGAAAATAAAGAGATTAACTTTCTGCTTGTGCCCTTTATTTCACAGTCAGTGAATTTTTTGTTGGGGGCAGAGTTGTTCTATTTTGTGTGGAAGAAGGAGATTTTGTTGTCTTTACACATCCATATCTAAACCTAAAAATGGTGTAATTTAGATGGGGTAACATCACAAAAGAACCCTCAAATGCATCTACAACTGGAACAACCATTACATTTATAGGCTCCTTTACTTTTATTGGTAGTAGTAGTAGAAATTTTAGTATTTGTTTTATCTAAAAGTTGTTTAATACTGTGAACTTTAGTATTAACAAATAATGACATGTTGCCTAACACCTGTTCAATATACTTATGACTACTAATAATTCCCCAATTATGTGCAATAATATTTTTAGTGCTCGGGGTATCAACGGACATCTCTAAATAGCAACGTGGTAATTCTCTATAGGCCTTTACATCTTTCTATGGCTTAACCCGAAAACCTTCCCTTAAAATAGGCGGTGATACCTTCATCTACTGTCCTAACTAACTATACTGCTAGATAACCTCTTTCTAAAAATAAAGTAGTGACATATTCCACTTCCTTATTAAATGTATCACTATTAATCATGCATGACACTCTAATATACTATCCCCTAGGAATGTTCCATTTCATATAATCTGGATGATTACTTAACCAATGTAAACAACTATTGGAAAAAGTACCTTTCCTAAATATGTTGAAAACAACCTGTTGTAAAATCCCATGCAAGTTTAACATCCAAAAAAGTTAACTTCATATCCGAAACTTCTCAAGGTAAATGACAAAAAAATCTGATGTTTTGTTTAAATATAAAAAAAAACTAACCAAGCCACACACAGCCAACGGAGCACGGATCCCACAAATGAGAAAATTGTAAACGACAGTTCAACCATAAAAGACAGATGTGGGAACCTAATGGCACTTTCTCTAGTAGCACAGACCCAAAACGAAATTCCAGTAGATATACGAAACACAGAACAAGATCGTAAAAAATAATGGCAGTTTATTAAATTTAGCGCTTTCACCCGTAGGCTTCCTCAGACTTTACAAAAACCACATCAGATGACACATTTAAAAAAGCACCCAACAAAAATCATTGGACATCTCATAACCAATCAACACTCAGAGATGCGTATCCCTGCTCACTGAAACGGCCTAAAACTTCTAAAAATTTCTAAAGGGTGTATATATGAAAAACAAAATATATACATACATATAAAAACAACCCTGAGGTTGAGTATCTAAACTCCTTAATAACATGCTCCAGCTGAAACCCCTTGTATATATCAGGTATCGCTTCTTAAAACATGAAGCAACAGTATATTGTAAAGGACACAATCCAAAAAATACTAATAATCAAAATATACAAATGTACAGGCTTATGCAGCAAAAATCGTTCCGTGGAACGTAAAATCATCAATGCACAACACACAATGCAGCAAATATATACGAACTACTGCAAGTAAAAATAAACGTAGGGCATATCCTTATGGTATTCATAATATATAGCCAACTGCTAACAATTAGACTAACTGAACCTACGCTATTCACAACTACAAAAACACTAAAAGCATTAATACGGCTATACGTAATGGAATATCACAATAACCTGTCATATAGAGTAATAACTTCATAGTAGCATACGTGCGTACGCTAAATAGAGAGACAATGCAAACCGCACTAAGCAGACAAAGAGAAAAATATGAGGTACAAAGAAACAGGATGGGCCATAAATTACTGGGATCAAACCTATAGAAAATTATTATTTAGGTCTATACACTCTCCTCTTTTTTAATATTGGTTTGATTGGAACTTTATCATTAAGTCCAGGGGGTTTGTTGGCTCTGCATCTAATAATCCACTTCAATTCATTTTCTAATGTATAATTCACCAAATCGCCACCTCTCTTATTCTCAGATAAGGTTTTGAGAACACAGAAAACAAACTTATGTGTGCTGCCTAATGCCAAAACATGTTTGGCTAACGCATTGTTTACAGATCCAACCCGGATATGATATGTGTTCCCTAATCCGCTCTCAGGGATCTATTGGTTTTCCCAATATAGAAAGAGGGACATCTAGTACATCTGGCTAAGTAGATCACATTATTGCTACCACAATTCGTTGCTGTACATAAACTAAACTCATAATTAGTGGTGGGGTGAATAAAGCTCATCCTGGGGTCTATGTGCATGCACTGTTTACACCTACCACATGGTTTGGTATTATATCCATGTGGCCCTCCCATATTCGGAGGGGCAGCACTTCTAGAGCTACATAAAAGCCTCTTCAAATTCGGCTTGTTCTTAAACACTATCTTAGGTGTAGCACCTATTAAAGATCCAATTTTGTCATCTAGTAACAAAACATCCCAGTGTTTCTCCATAGACTCTCTAATAAACATAGCGTCTCTGGTGAAAAACATAGTAGCTCGAACTTCATTGATGGCTGGGCTGAATGGAGCATCACCAGTCATTACTGGTTCCAAAAAATAAGGTCTGGCTCTATCTGATCGCATGCCATTCACTTCTGTCACTAACTGTTCAAATCTATGTGCTCCATATCCCCTGGAATTAAAGCTGCGTCTCAAGTAATCAACCTCACTGTTGAAGCCCTCATCAGAGACATTCAACCGAGAGGCTCTCATAATTTGTCCCTTCATAACGTTATCAAAAACATATTTTGGATGCATACTTCCTCTATGTAGGAAAGTATTCTTATGACATGATTTACGGTGTATGGAGGTGTTAAAGAGTCCACTGTCCAACCTGGTTATGTTAACATCCAAGAAGGAGATCTGATCACGAGAATAATTCAAAGTAAATCTCAGGAACTCAGTAGACCTATTTAAATATTCAAAAAATGCTAACAAACTCTCTTCATTACCCAACCAGATCATAAAAAGGTCATCTACAAATCTCTTATATAGACCAATGTTCTCTCTATAAACCTCATTCTGAAACAAAAAAATCTTACTCCCATTTAGCCATAACAAGATTGGCGTAGCTATTGGCACAAATCTACCATAGGACGTAGAAAATGTTCTACATAAATCGAAAGGGGTTCCGTGGCCCAGCCTTGTCCAGCAACTATCGGACGCATGGGTGGTTTACTTAAGGACTTATGGACCTTTGGAAGACCTTGTATGATAGGTATTCGAGGGTTCTTAACCTTAAAATAATTGTACAATTATTTTAAGGTTAAGAACATTTTCTACGTCCTATGGTAGATTTGAATTCTGCCATCCTTAGGGACAGCAAACAGTTTTTGCTAAAACTATACGAGTACACCAAACAACTGGATGAGAAACGGGACTACTTTCTAGTGACATTAGATGTTGTCAGTCTGTTTACCGTGATTCCTAATGATTTAGGTGTTCTTAGTATCTCTGATTACTTACGCTGTAAGTCACATTATAGCCCTGAAAGGATAGATATGATGGCATTGTTATTAGAGACCATTTTATATGCCAACTTTTTCCTGTTTGGTGATGACCTATATTTACAAAGAGATGGCGTAGCTATGGGCACGTCCTGTGCCAACAGCTACGCCAATCTTGTTATGGCTAAATGGGAGGAAGATTTTTTGTTTCAGAATGAGAATGGGGCAAATTATGAGAGCCTCTCGGTTGAATGTCTCTGATGAGGGCTACAACAGTGAGGTTGATTACTTGAGACGCAGCTTTAATTCCAGGGGATATGGAGCACATAGATTTGAACAGTTAGTGACAGAAGTGAATGGTATGCGATCAGATAGAGCCAGACCTTATTTTTTGGAACCAGTAATGACTGGTGATGCTCCATTCAGCCCAGCCATCAATGAAGTTCGAGCTACTATGTTTTTCACCAGAGACGCTATGTTTATTAGAGAGTCTATGGAGAAACACTGGGATGTTTTGTTACTAGATGACAAAATTGGATCTTTGATAGGTGCTACACCTAAGATAGTGTTTAAGAACAAGCCAAATTTGAAGAGGCTTTTATGTAGCTCTAGAAGTGCTGCCCCTCCGAATATGGGAGGGCCACATGGATATAATACCAAACCATGTGGTAGGTGTAAACAGTGCATGCACATAGACCCCAGGATGAGCCTTATTCACCCCACCACTAATTATGAGTTTAGTTTATGTACAGCAACGAATTGTGGTAGTAATAATGTGATCTACTTAGCCAGATGTACTAGATGTCCCTCTTTCTATATTGGGAAAACCAATAGATCCCTGAGAGAGCGGATTAGGAAACACATGTATCATATCCGGGTTGGATCTGTAAACAATGCGTTAACCAAACATGTTTTGGCATTAGGCAGCACACACAAGTTTGTTTTCTGTGTTCTCCAAACCTTATCTGAGAATAAGAGAGGTGGCGATTTGGTGAATTATACATTAGAAAATGAAATGAAGTGGATTATTAGATGCAGAGCCGACAAACCCCCTGGACTTAATGATAAAGTTCCAATCAAACCAATATTAAAAAAGAGGAGAGTGTATAGACCTAAATAATAATTTTCTATAGGCTTGATCCTAGTAATTTATGGCCCATCCTGTTCTTTGTACCTCATTTTTCTCTGTGTCTGCTTAGTGCGGTTTGCATTGTCTCTCTATTTAGCGTACGCACGTATGCTACTATGAAGTTATTACTCTATATGACAGGTTATTGTGATATTCCATTACGTATAGCCGTATTAATGCTTTTAGTGTTTTTGTAGTTGTGAATAGCGTAGGTTCAGTTAGTCTAATTGTTAGCAGTTGGCTATATATTATGAATACCATAAGGATATGCCCTACGTTTATTTTTACTTGCAGTAGTTCTTATATATTTGCTGCATTGTGTGTTGTGCATTGATGATTTTACGTTCCACGGAACGATTTTTGCTCCATGAAAAGGATTTTAGCTGCATAAGCCTGTACATTTGTATATTTTGATTATTAGTATTTTTTGGATTGTGTCCTTTACAATATACTGTTGCTTCATGTTTTAAGAAGCGATACCTGATATATACAAGGGGTTTCAGCTGGAGCATGTTATTAAGGAGTTTAGATACTCAACCTCAGAGTTGTTTTTATATGTATGTATATATTTTGTTTTTCATATATACACCCTTTAGAAATTTTTAGAAGTTTTAGGCTGTTTTAATGAGCAGGGATACGCATCTCTCAGAGTGTTGACTGGTTTTGAGATGTCCAATGATTTTTGTTGGGTGCTTTTTTAAATGTGTCATCTGATGTGGTTTTTGTAAAGTCTGAGGAAGCCTACGGGTGAAAGCGCTAACTTTAATAAACTGCCATTATTTTTTACGATCTTGTTCTGTGTTTCGTATATCTACTAGAATTTCGTTTTGGGTCTATGCTACTAGAGAAAGTGCCATTAGGTTCCCACATCTGTCTTTTATGGTTGAACTTTTGTTTAAATATGTCAAAAAAGTATTAGCATCAATTTCACCTTTAATAATAAAAACAAGTCATCAACAAATCTACTATAAAATAAAGTATCTTTGAAACCAATCATTTTAGGTAAAAATTCTCACTCCCACCACCCAAGTACAATATTAGCAAATGCTGGGGCAACACTTGCCCTTACACCCTTCTTTTGTCTATAATACTTGTCGTGGATGTTACCCCATCTAAATTATACCATTAATTTTAGGTTTAGACATAGATGTGGTTCTACTGAGGTGGTTTATTTTGTTGTGTGTTCAGCCTGTGAATCTTTTTATGTTGGTATGACCACTAGACGTCTACGTGACAGGATACAAGAACAATTAAGGGCAATAAAGAGAAGGGATGAGAACAATGCCCTACATAAACATTCCAGGGTGTGTACCAATTTTAATAAGTTTTTGTTCATTGTTTTAGAACAAGTTAGTTTGGACAAAAGAGGGGGTAACTACAAAAATTAAGTAGAAACAAAAATTAATTGGCAGATAAAACTTGGTGCAGATGTTACACCAGGTTTAAATGAGCACATTAATATCAAGTGTTTTTTTTAGAAAGTAAGAAGATAAATGGTTAACACTATTTTTGTTAAAGCATTTTTTGTTAAATTGTTTAACTGGTTGTAATTGATTAACTGTTTACACATTTTATGCTTAGAGCGGGGAACTGTGTTTTTATTACTCTGATGAAGTGTTTTACGAAAGCAGAGATTAAAACTTTTTACGCTAACCCAGTTTTTGTTTCTTCTGTGGTATATAGTGATTTTTTTCTGGTTTTTAGATGGTTTGTTCACTTGGCCCCTGTTGTGAATTTTTTTATTTAAACTTTATAACAAGTTTTTAAAATGACTAAATGACTATTAAACATTAAATAAAAATATTTTTCATTCATAAATCTTATCAACCATACTAAATAAATAAATAAATATAAATATATATATATATATATATATATATATATATATATATATATATATAAAACTAATCAAGCACCACTAAACAATAACTTATATTTAATCAAAGCTAAGACTATTATCGTAGAAAAAATGTAGCTCTCAGTTTTAAAACACTCATCAAGGAGGTGGTTTCATTCAATCCATGGTATACTGTGGCGTTGGTCTTTAAACTGTCATATGAACTCTTGGAGTTCCCAATCATCATCCATTGGGTCTACCTTTCTTTCCCAGGTCAACCTGGTCAATAATTGTAAATTTAAATCTATGAGACAAGTTTTTTCGATATGCTTATACAGTGCATTTCTTCCATCTTTTTTTCTTTATATCGTAAAGGTGTTGGTACACCCTTTTCCTCAAACTAAACCTAGTTTTACCTATGTAAAATGTGCAATACTTAAACAGGGCCAGGTACACCACTCCCTTACTCCCACAATATTTCTTTGCAATGTTAATTCGTCCATAACCTTCCAAAACTAATGATGCCCCTTCATTAATATAATTTTATACATTTTTATGCAATTAATGTTATTTAATAGTCATTTTAAAAATCTGTTATAAAGTTTGTATGTCAGAATGGTACTACTGGGATTTTTTAGCTTAGTAGTCACCACAGTGATTAATTGATTGATGATGGATGGCAATTCAACTTTAATTTTAATGGAATGGAATTGTACAAATGGTGGTCTTTGTAGCTGTGTGATGTTCTGAAGAAGTCCTTTTTTACCAAGGATGAAAGTGCTTAACGTTATAAAGTTAAGTTTTCACTTAAAATTTAAAAAATGTTGACATCTTTTCATTCTGAAGAAAACTCATCTACCCAGCAATGGAGAAATGCTAGCCAACAGGTAATCTTCAAAAGCCTGCAAGAAGAGTGCTCTTCATCATCAGGAAAGCTGTAAAAGGTTTGTCACCCAAACCACTGATGATCTTCAGCTCTGCTGACCTAATGGTTTAAGTGTATTGTAAGATGCCCTTTAAGTTGTGGAAGCTGGCTGGCTGTTATATCCCATACAAGATAAAACATCCATACAGCAAAAGGTAATGCAAGCACTTATCACATTATGAACATCAAAGACTTTTTTGTTGATTCTAGGCAGTCACCTGGCTCACCATCTGAACTGTGATGTACAAAAGATCACCAACATGTAAGAGTGAAAATTAGAATGTTAAAGTTCTTAGCAGGGAACTGGCTGCATCGCTCACGTAGGTACTTTGCTCCCACACCTACCACTTCCAAATACACTATTTTTGAGCTTGGTGCATATAGGGAAATGGGCAATAATAATTGCCATTTTTACACTTACAAGATTCTCAGCTTTGAGAGTCACATAAAACCAGTTGCTCAGACAGACCTCAAGTATTATAGTGCTCTTCTAAATAGACAGCAAATTTCAAATATACCAGATATTATGTCATTAACAAACTTGAGTAAAACAGCTGTAAGGAACCAGTACTAATATAACTAATATCCGATAATCAGGTAATAGTGCCTTCACTACTAAGAATGTACTTCACTCACTTTTGGGACGCCACTGAATGTGTACATTAAAAACTGTGCCTATATATGTACTCTACTTACGGTGCAGTTAGAGACAGCATTGATACAGCACTGCAGTCATAGAAAATATAGTTTATTGTTGCAATAGTAACTCTTCCAAACTGCACAGATACGTTCACGCTGACATAATCTGAAATGAGACAGAGTTAAGATAAAACAACCATTAAGAATGCAACCACTATGTGCACATGTTCTGTTGGCTCTGGTCAGGTTCATTTCTGCATACTTGAACTGATGCTCTTATTTTATACATTTGCATAATCATACAATTAAAGTATTTGAATTTTAAGTAAAAAGCTTACATTGCTTTATCACAAACCAGAGTACGAGTGCCATTCTTGTGAGCTTAGTTGCACACAAAATTAAATCTCTGAGAAAGGGTGGGGGACATTACTACAATGCAACAGTTAGGCTACTTTTTCAAAGAATTCAGAGGTAACAGTTTTTATTTTCACCAAAGTTCTTCCAGTATAAGGTGGCATGTATCTGACAGTTGTGCCAGTGACTTGTGCAGCAGTTTTACAGACACCATAAACTGTAAATCCACCCTTCATTATCAAGGGGATGAAGGACACAAAGCAAATCCACTTGTTTAAATATAGTGCGAAATATGCCCCACCCCCTTAAACCGGCATGCAGCTTAAAACACTTACTGAAATGTGTTAATAGTTGTACATAACACAGCCTCGCAAAGATTGTGCACAGAAATAGTGCAGAGAAAAGCAAACGAGCTTTGTGAATGGATTTATTATGGTTTGAAAAAGCTACATAGCGAAAGCGCTTACCACTTTTACTTGAATGAATAAAAGTTACTGTTTACTACGCAATTGGATTTATTGGAAGGAACTGTTTGAAAAAACTTGCGGTCTGAAAAGACATTTGAGTGAATACTTGAAGAATTTTTTAGTGCTTTTAAGTGCTTTTTAGTACTTTTAAGGGCTTTTCTTTGGCTTGTGTATTGTGCTCTATCAGAAGGACTTTGCCTGATATGGTTCGTACGAACGCCTGGGTGGATCCTGCACAGTTGGTTTATTAACATTACTATTAGATTTTAGAATACTTTCTGCTACTTTATAGAAGTAATATTCTGGATGATTATTGTTATTCTCCTTAAAGGCCTTCATCCAAAATTCCAGTCTCTCCTTGCTTGAGATTCCCCCATTTCATCATCATCCCTTTCCACTGTGAATTATAGTTTTCTGCTTTTCTTGTGTTAAGGGCACTCTATCCTTGTAAAAAGGAAAGTATGGTAAGAATGAATTACCATAACTGTGAACTCAAGACAATCTCCTAATCAAAGTCAAAAGCAGCTAACACTTTTTATGTCGCATTTAAATCAGCTGGTATGAAAGTACATGTTTTTCTAGTATGAAGTCAAGATCGCAAGTCACACATTTTCAAGGTGGGTGAAAGTACCCCTTTCAGAAACTGTTTTACTTGAGATAAAGAAGAAAGGAGGGTAATTTAAGGGATGACGGGTAAAAATGACCAAATGAGTCTTGACAGTTAAATAAGAAAGGCCAAATTTAGGCAACAAAGATACTGGAGAACAAAAAAAGATACTTTTCACAGACAAAAGGCAAGTCCCTAACAGGATACTTATCTGTCCAATTTCTCAGTACTAGCCAACTGCTGAACTGAAGACGCAGTGAAGGGTGACAATTACTGTTAAGTTTCAACAGCAAGAAAATTACTAAATGTGATGCCCATATGTCTACTTTTATACCAGCATACCATCATGCCTCCTAGGAAGTACCACAGTAAGGAAGGTATTCTGAAGCTTTGGATACTGGCCGGACATCTGATCCTTGGCAAGATAAGTCCCATACACTTAGGATACTGCAACACTGATCAAATGACGAACATCTGAACAGAAGCTTGTAAAGAGACACCCAAATTAACTGGGAAATGATTACTGGGCATAATCTTTTTTCAGCACAGACCCAAACAATAAAACATAATTATATACCACTAAAGCAAAATAGAAACTGTGTGTGATAAATGATCAAGAAATAAATACAAAGAAACAAAGCTACAGTATGGAAAAATCAATCAATACAAAGCAGACCAATAACATCCTTATTTGCAATAGGCAGAATGGGAAGAGGAATAAAGTTCAAAAGTTAAAAACAATTAGAACATACATCCATTATTCTTAAATAAAATTACCACTGAGAATGTGAAGACCTACAAGATGGATGTAAAGGATGTAGAACTGTGTGTTCATAATGAACTTGTCTGCATAATGACACAGCTGGCACAGAAGACAGGCATGACTATCCACAGGATGCCATCTGCATTGCCAAGAGAGGATTGGTTCAAGCCCTAGTGAAGTCTACGGCTTAACAATCACTAGCTGGGTACATAGGAAGACCAAGGAAGCATGCTTGCCCTAGGTCAAACAAGCCCTCAGAAGATTTATTTTATTTATTTATTTATTTTACATTTGTTGACCGGGTTAGTCCAACTGGATACATATCCATTTTCAGTGGAGACCCGGGGAGAAAAGCTCCAAAGCACAGAGGTACATAAAAAATATAAAATATAAAAATATAGTGACATAAGCTAGGAAATTGAGACAGGCAACATTAAAAATACAAAAATATAACAGTAGGTAAAAAGAAAAATTCAATTAGTGATATAAGTTAGTAAAGATGAGTAATTAGGGCTTAATAGTGGACCCTTAAGTTAAGGGCTGGATGGAGGCCTATGTAGGCCGGGTTGAGTTGGGAGCCTGAGCTATTAGTCTGGATTAGAGCATGGACATAGCCATTGAGATTTTAATAGAGTTCGAAGTTGTATTTTGAATTGGTGGAGAGTGGGTATAAGTCTAAGGTTGTTGGGGAGAGCATTCCAGTTTTGCCAATGGAATTGGACAGTGCATCACCACCCGAGTTAGTAGATTTAATAGTTAATACTTGAATACTTTTGGATGACCTTAGGGATGTTAGATTAGAGTAGGGGGTAAGTATATTGTTCAGTGAGGGAGTTTTTTTCAGGGTGTTTTATGATTTTGAATGCCTCTGTAAGTTGGTTAAATTTGAGGATGTTGGGCAATTCTAGCCATCCCAGTGTTTTTAGATTTAGGCAGTGATGGGTGCGGTAGGGTAGTCCGGTAATGAATCTAGCTATGTGGTTATAGGTAGTGGATAGTTTATTAAGCTCTTTCTTGTGAAGGAAGGAGAATATTGGGGAGGCATAGAGGAGTGTGGGTAGGAGGTGGAGTACGGGCAATGGTTAGTTTGGTGTGGGGATTAAAAATTTCTTTATTTTATACATGGACCCAAGTTTCTTGTTAAGTGATTTAATGGCCTGGTTTACATGGATGTCGAATCTCAGTTTGTGGTCAATTGTCACTCCAAGTAGTTTAGTGTGGGTGACAGGATAAATTTTGGCACCGTTATTAGAGGACACAATGAAGGTTGAGGTGGGGGTATGGGGAGGTTCCGTGCCATAAGAAGTCGCTGGGGAGGGGTAGAATAGGAGCAATTTGGTTTTAGTTGGATTAAGTAGGAGTTTTAGATCTGAGAACCATTTTTCGACAATAGAAAAGCAGTTTTGGGTTGTGACTTGGAGTTTGGTGAGAGAGTCGTCCGAGCAGATAAGAGTGGAGTCATCTGCATATTGTATGCAGGTGGCTTTGGGGAGGATAGAGTGTAGACCATTAATAAAGACGGAGAAAAGAAGGGGACCGAGAATAGATCCTTGGGGGACACCGATGTTCGTGGGGAGTAGGTCTGAAATCTTGTTTTGCCACTGTACCGCCTGTTTTCTGCCTGTGAGGTATGCATTAAACCAATTTATGGTAGTTTTGCTAAGATTAAAAGTTTCCAATGTATGGAGCAGCTGGTTGTGGTTGACCATATCGAAGGCTTTCGATAGGTCTAGAAAGAGCGCAGAGGAAATTAGTTTGTTATTCCGGTTGAGGTTAATTGAATCAACAAAGGAGAGGAGAGCCGTGGTTGTGCTATGATGGGGGCGGAAACCGTGTTGGGTGTTGGACAGGAGGTTATTTTGTGTGAGGTGGGTGATGAGTTGCTTGTGAATGCAGCGTTCCAAAATTTTAGATAGGGGGGAGAGAATGGCTATGGGTCTATAGTTTGTTGTGGCAGTGGATAACCCTCCTTTGTGGAGAGGAATGATATACGAGATTTTCCAGATTGAGGGAATAGAGGCTTCAGCAATTGACCGGTTGATTAAGATTGATACAGGGTAGGCTATGGCATCAGAAGCTATTTGTAAGTATTTGGCTGGAAGTAAGTCAGCCGCTAGGGTGGTTGGTTTAAGTTTTTTTAGGAGGGTACGAATGTAGTAGGTGGAGGTGGGTTTTAAATTAAAGGCAGTTTGAGTGGGGTAGGTAGTTGGGGTGGGAGCCACAGGGGGTGAAGTGAGCTGACTAGCAAGGGACTGGATGGTCTCAGTAAAAAAGGAATTAAAGGTGTTAGCTATTTCACTGGGATTTTTGTCCATGAGTGATTCTGGTGTGGGGGTAGTGGATTTGCCTGGATGGAGGAGGTGATTGAAACTTGCCCAGAATTTTTTGGGATTATTTTGATATTTGTCTTGTAGGTGACAGAAATATTGTTTTGTCAGACATAACGGCAGCTTTGGTTGAGTTTCTAAGCTGAAGAAACTTGATGCGATCTAGAGGGGTTTTAGTGGTTCTCCATTTGTTCCAGGCCTGGTCTCTGAGTTTAATTTTAGTTTTAGAATCATTAGTTAGCCAAGGTGCAATCGTTCCTTAGTTCTAATGAGTCGCTTGGGAGCGTGATAGTCAAGTATTTTAAGGAAGGTGTCATTAAAGTATGACACGCTCTGATCTAAGGGTAGAGTTTTTAGGATGGACCAGTTACAAGCACGGAGGTCAGCAAGGAATTGATCAGGGACAAAATTCTTGCTGTTTCTGACTAATCTGGTGAGGGGGGGGTTTGTAGTTGTGCATTTGTTTTTAATAATAAAAGTGATAAGGTGGTCACTAAGGTTGTTAGGGAGGGTCCCTGAGGTATAGTTGGAAGGATTCTTGTTAGTAAGGATCCAGTCTATGATGCTCTCCTTTTGTTGGGCATTTCCAATTCTAGTGGGGGAATGAATAAGTTGGGAAAATCCATGTAAGTTAATGGGGAGTGGATTGAGTTGGGAGGAGTAGAGAGACCAGTCGATGTTAACATCTCCTAAAATAATCGTTTCCTGGGGATAGAAGGTGGAAAGCCAACTCAGAGTTTGTTCAAGGGATTCGAATTGTTGCCTGGAGGGAGATATATGACTAGGAGATTAATACTTTTTGGTTGTTTAGGATAGCTTCAGAGCAAGTAATTCCTGGTTATGGACTTTTGGAGGTTGGAGTGGATTCCTAATGATATTCAAGGAGTTCTTGAACATGACTGCTATTCCACCGCCTTTTAGTGGTTCTGTCGGCTCTGAGGATGTTATACCCAGGTGGGATGACTTCCTCATCCTTAGTGCTAGGTTTGAGCCAAGTTTCTGAGAGACACATGATGTCAGGGAGTGGGTTGCAAGTAGAGCATGCAAGCTGTGTACTTTGTTATTAATACTTCTTAGGTTAAGGTGAAGCATATGAGGAGCCTGCTGGACTTATAGCAGTGTTCAGAGGGTTTGGGTCAATGTTAGTGGTGGGGCCTGGGTTAGGGTGGATGTCACCATCTTTTGTTATGGATTTTTAAATAATCCAGAAATCTTTGGAGTTTCATTAGAAGTTTAAGATGTCCCTTTATTGAGGATGTTTTCGGTACCAGAGGGTAGGGTGGATATTGTTGGAGCACACATTAATAGCAGGGTGATGAGAGGGTTGAATGAATTTGGAGGAGTCATGGGAGTGCAGGGAGGTCTGACCATAAGGGAAGTAGGTGCTACCTGGGTCAAGGGTATCATATCTAGTTACCAGATAAGATAAGGTAAGTAGTATTGTTGTGAGGGAGAACATACTAATAGTGATTTTATTCATGTTGAGGGGGGGGTAGGTAGGTAGTGTTAGCTGTGGGAACTACCTTGCTGCAAGTTGGTGAGTACTGGAGGAAGGAGGAGGGAGGAGGAAGTGACAGTGGGAGGGAAAAGGGGTGGGCGGACTGGGGGAGTAGACTTTGTATTGAAGACTGGTGGAGAAAGGGAGGAAGTGGTACCGGGTGACTCATATCCTCTGTGTAAGGTTTCTGGGATGACAATAAAACACTGAGTAACTGAAGCAAAAAGCCCAACATCCCCAGCCATCACTGGAATTGGAGTAACCATGCAGTTAACGTCAGAGCTTTAAGGTCTTGACGTTGGCAGGATGGGTAAGACAGAAGGTCTGGAAGAGGATCCAACACCCACAGAGGGCGTTTCAGATGAAGCCAAAGGAAGGGAAAAAGCTGCCAGGACAAGAAGGGAGCAATGAAAAAAACTTGCCATAACAGTAGATGGTCAAACGGTCACTGCTGCAGTAGCCTTAGCTATATGCATTATATCCTGTTACGGATATAACAGCGAGACATGTTCCATGTGCCCAAAGTGTCAGCCTGCATGAGCTGAGCCCTTCACAACTTTCATGCCAACAGAGAGAGGGAGGTTGAGCCCGGAAAAGACATTGCTAGAACAATAAGCAAATGCCCACATCCTAGCATAAATACACCAAAAAACAAGGAGGATGGGGGAGAGAGCAGACGCTACAGCAGTGATTATTCAAACATCTACTCATGTTTTTTTGACTTGCATAACTGTACTATGTTCATCACATTGATCAGTGTGTGTAGCCTTTGCTATATAGGTAGATTACCTTAGCTTACCACAACTGGGAGGTGAAGGAGAAGGGTTCAGGAGACCTTAGAGAATGATCCTAGCAAAACCTGATCTAAACTTACAGAAGGAATCTAGCTTATATTGCTTTGTAAAAGTATGTACAGAGGAACAAGTTGCTTGCTACTTCTAGAATACTTCGACTCCAACCATTTCCAAAAACACACAGATGAAGCCAGGGCCCAGGTAGAGAGGGCCTTGATCCTGGCTGGAAGACTTTTGCTGTGGTGAGTATAACAAAAGGTAATAGCCTTAGACAACCATGTGGAAATAGCCCAATTTTGACACAGGTTGTCCTGTTTTACCTTCACAAGAAGCAAATTGATCCGAAGATATGAAAGCTTTAGTTCAGTCAAGTTAGTACCAGAATTGTCTTTGGACACTGAAGTTATGGCGCATCTTTTCTCTCTCATTTTAGATTCAAGAAAGAAAATGGGGAGATGGATTGTTTGGCTAAACGTAAACTCGGATACCACTTTAAGCATAAAAGAAGGATTAGTTCACAAAAAAATCCAGTATCTGTGGAAAATGAGATAGGGTTGACTCACCATAACAGCTTGCAACTCGGATATCCTTCTTGCAGAGGTCAGAGCAATAAATAAAACTGTTTTTCCATGTTAAGAATCTCAAGTCAGTCAGGTAAGCTAGTTCAAATCGTGCAAGTATTAGCTTCCCCAATATAAAATTAAGATCGCAAGGATGGGTCAAAGTTTTTCTTGGAGACCTCTTATGCAAAACTCCTTTCAAAACTATTTGACTTGAGAATGGATCAAAAGAGGAGGAACCATGGACAGACACGCTGCAATGACCAATAAAAACCTTGAAAGAGAATTAAGAAAGGCCATAGGATACTAACTTACACAAATATTGTGTAATCAGAAAATAACTAGCCTTGAATGGTGCTGGTTATGTTGTTGGCACCAATCAGAAAACATTTTCCATTTGCTGATATACAGTACTCTAGTAGCATACTCTCTTGCCCCCAGTTAGTACCTGCTACATATCCTGAATAAACAGATGCCTAAGGGAATTAAAACCCTCATCATCCAGGAAGTCAGTTGAAGCTAACTGGAATAAATGTGTATCAAACACCCTTGTTCTTTTTTGAGTGCAGGCAACCTGTCCGGAAGCTTGTGGAAACTGTCCCTTGCTATTTCTGAAAGAAGGGAGATCCACAGTTGCCTGGGCCAGAAGGGAGTTACCACAATGATTTTGGAGGATTTCTTCTGAATTTTCATAAGCGCCCTGGACATCAGTGGAAAGGGTGGAAAAGCATTCTGGGAATTCCTGTCCAAGGAAAAGAAAAGGCAGCCGTCTTTCAGGCCTTCTTAAATGGGAGTCCTGGAGCAGAATCTTGCCAGCTGATTGTTCAGACAGCAGGCAAACCACTCTACTTCAGGAACTCCTCAAAGACGGATAAAATCTTGGAAAACGCCTTTTATTTAGTTTCCATTTGTGAGAGTCTGTCCTTGCCCTGCTCAGCATGTCTGCCACAATTTTGGTCTGAGAGAAATGTAGGATGCCTACACATTTAGACTGTGTTGTGAGGCTATATCCCAAGCTAACATGCAGTCTGCACAGGAGGTACTACCTGTTGTCCCTTGCCTGTTGATGTACTAAGACTGTGGAGTTGTGTGTAACAACTTGAAGTTCTGGAGACCAAAGATAATTCAGGGAGTTGAGTGTCAGTCAGGACAAGCATTTCTCTTACACGTATGTGCTTGAGTCTGTCCTTGGTGTCCCCCACACTTTGTGCTTTTGCCCCTCCAGAAACTGCTCCCCAAGCAAAGTCCGAGGTATCTGTGGTGACTGACTGCTTTGGAAAAGGGAGGGAGAAAGGAAGACCCAGACTTATGGGTATTTGCCGTCTCCACCAAGTGACTTCTCTTCTGTCTAACCTCAGCCCTGGAATTTGAAAACACAAAGAACATGGGACCAAACCGACTTCTGATACCACTGCATCTCTCTCGGGGGGGGGGGGGGGTCTGCTAGGGGCATCATGAAAATCAGATGCCATGAGACACAAAATCCTGAGGTATTCCCTCACAGTGACTGAAATCTGAGTGAAAAACCCTAGAAATATATCTAGGTATATTTTTTTCTGTGAAAGAAAAGAAAAGATCTTTGAACTGAGGTGTCTAGCTGACAATTCAGGAATACAATCCTGTCTCTAAAGGACTCAATAGAGATGTTTGAATGTTCTCTTGGAATCCCAGCCTGTGTAAGAGATCTTTCACCCAAGTGAGACACTACTGACACTGGGAAAGAGTCTGCAAAGATAAGCACGTCATCTAAATATGGAAAAATATGGATACCCCTGAGCCTGCAATAAGCTACAAGTGGAACTAGACACATTGTGAACACTCTGTGCAGTGGGTAGTCCAAACGGTATGCAGAGAGCTAGTAATGTGATCCAGCCATACAAAACCTTAAAACACCTGAAGTCTGGACAAATATGGATGTGATGAGTATCTTTAAAATCTAGTTTTACTATGAAATGTGAATAAGAATAAAAAAAAATGGGTTGTAAAGTGACATTTTGAAGTTGGACATGATCACAAACAAGTTTAGGAAAGAAAGATACAGAACTGATCTCCAAGCATCACCCTTTCTTGGCACTAAAAACATCCTTTAATAAAGACCTTTCCCTACCTGGGAAGGGTAAACTGGATTTTTCACTCCCAGAGACTGAATGAGTTGGAAGAACTGGGTGAAATAAAGGAGCCTGGTCTGGTGAATGAGGAATTACCCCCTGGAAAGAAGGAACTTCCTCCCACTGCCATCTGTAACCTTGATGAATGACCTTCAGAGCCAATTTGTCTGAAACTACCTGTTACCAAAGAAAAAAGTGTAAATTCAGGCTTTCTTGAAGGGAAAGGGGGCTGCCAGGATCTGGTGGGGAGACAAGGTCCACTGAGTAGTCATTCCGAACTGCTGGACTGTCCTTGGTTTTAGCAAAATTGGATGAGGAAAACTCTTAAGAGATTCCCTTATAAACTTACCCCTCACATCTGCAACATAGGAACAAAAAAAAATGAAATCCCTATCCATAGAAGAATTTTAAAATCTTATTTCTATCTGGGAAGTTCTGCGAAAGCAGACAGGTAAACCTCTTCAAAACAGTACCAGTGGCCATAGCCCTGGATGCTCATTAAATGAGTCATTCAAGCACTGTAAACAATGAGTAGTGATTTGCATAACTGAAGAAATAATTTACAGCAGAATTTTCCTCAAAAATAAACTGTAGGCAAAACATTTATCATACCTTCACAATTAATCAGAATAAACGTTTAACATATAAAGCAGACTATTCTAAATTCTGAAAAACAAACTTGTAGAAGCATACACTTTTCCCCCATACTTAATAATCTTTTCATTCTTATCAGAAAGAGTAGGATTGGAATTACCTTGATGTTTAGCAGCAGTAGGATTAACTAAAGCTATAGCTGCTGAGTAAGGTTTGGAAGACAGTGTACAAAAACTTAAGACTTGAGGGACTTTATACATCCTGTCTGCCTTTCTTGGGGCATCTGGCTACCAGCAAAACAGAAAGCAGTGACACACACATCCTCCAAAGCTGACCAAGTACAGTTGTTTAAGGCCTTACCATAACAGTAGATGTCCTAGTTCTCACTGTTGCAGTATTTTTTACTTTTGGAATATCCTACAGAGAAAAGCCTAACACCTAGCCAGTACACCAAAGCCTTTACACCTTCCAGGATACACATCATGTGTGCCCTATGTGCAAGGCATAAGGAACATAGGGGATGTAATGATGCCTAATCCTTAGAACTGAAGTGCCCCAGGAGAACCTGGGCAACCTCAGAGAAAGCAACAACATGTCCATCCAGGAAGGGAAAGAAGAAAATTTGGCTAGAAGTAGGGCAACAGAAAATAACAGGGAGGCAGGAAGGAGGAACAAAATACTGCAGCAGTGAGAAATAAGACATTACTGTTATGGTAAGATCATACACAACTGTACTATGTTTTTCCTTATCACTGTTGCAGTACACTTTACTCTTGGGAAAGTACAAAAGCTATTGGGAAGTATGAGAGGAAGAAGGCAGAGAGGAGTCCTCCACAAACCCACGAAGGATAGCCCTAGTAAATCCTGCCTTGGCCCTGGAAATTACATCCAACTTGTAATGTTTGGTAAAAAGTGTGGACAGACCACCAAGTAGCTTCCAAGACAGACCTAGCATCCAGACCCTTGAAAAAAAGTACTAGAAGAGGCTACTGCCCTGGTAGAATGAGCACAAACAGAAGAGGAAAGCTGCTTGTTGTGAAAAGAACAAAAAAATGGCCTTAGACATCAGTAGGTGGACTGTTTTTGCCAAACCAATTTCCTGGAATGAACAGAAACAGAAAGTTGCTCAGATTTCGTGATGCATTTTGTCTTATCCAAGTAAAATCTCAGAGGTCTATGTAAATCCAAAGTGTGCAGGACCTTCTCACTACATGTCCATGGAGAAGGAAAAATGAAGGGAAGATGAATGGAATGATTCAAGGACACCATCATTAACCACCTGGGGCATGAAAAAAGGATTGGTATGGAGAGAGACCCTGTCTTCGTGAAAAAAAAAAAAAGAAGGAACTGCCATGCCATGAGAGCTTGGAGTTCAGATGCCCATTTGGCAAAACTGAGACACCAACAATGTTTGTCTTTTCGGCTTTTCCGGGTTAGGGGTCGCCACAGCGGAACTCCGGTCCGCTAATGATTGGCAGTAGATTTTTTATGGTGCTGAGTTGCCCTTCAGCGAAGGCACGCCCATTCACGCATGTCTTTCAGAGGCCACTCTACCACGGGGAGGACATGCAGACTCCACACAGAAGGCACTCCAAAGTACAATGCTGCAGGGAAGAAAAGGCAGGATCAAAAGGTGACAATTTTTCTATAACAAAATTAAGGTCCCAAGGAGGAGGAATAAGCTTTCTTGGAGGCCTGATATGAAGCATTCCTTGCCAAAAAGCGGTCTCAATGGGGTGGGGGGGGGGGGCAGACAGGTGGAAATTGCTGACAAACTAACAGATGTTCAACACTGTTTTGACATATTCAACTTACATAAATAAGGCACTGTAAAAACCCTCACATAAAAAGGGTCAAAGACATGCTTGAGACACTAAACAGAAAATTTCTTCAATTTAGCCACAAAGAATTTTTTTCTGGTACTGGGGGTTCTGGTGCCTGACAGGAATCAGAACCCTAGCACCCAAAGTCTCACTTGAAACGTGGACAAGTGAGGGTGAATTTGAGATCCCCTCTCTTATGTGTGGAGATCCATCCTGGGAAGTAACTTGTGTGGATTGCCTCCAGCCAGGTGAAATAGAAGGGGGAACCAGTGCTGTCGAGGCCAAAAGAGAGAGTAAGCAGCAAGATTTTGGGTGTGTCCCACATGATTTTGTACAGGACCCTGGGAAGTAGAGGAAGAGGCATAGGCATACAGAAACATACCCTTCCAAGAAAAAGGCATGACATCCACTCTCCAAGCCAGAGTACTTGACACTGGAACAGAACTGAGGAAGCTGTCTGTTCAGATGTGAGACAAAAAAAGATCACCTTCCTGTGAAGCACCCATTTGTGAGGGTGTGTCCTGGACCTACTGCTGTCTACCACTAGATTGTGCTCTGAAGGGATGTAAGCCACCTGACCAACCAAGTGATGGACTGTAAAATCCTAAGCCCTGAAGAGCCAACCAAAAAGAAGGTAAGATTTTGGGCCCTCTTGCTTACTGATGTGTCATGACTGTGGTAGCATCTGTAAAAATGTTTAGGGGACCTGGAAACCAAAGGGAGTGAAAGGCCTGGAGAGCTAGAAGCGGAGTCCTCATCCCTTTGATATTGATATTGATATGGTCTGTCATCTGTGGATAGAACCATAGACTTTGGACTTTCAGATTGTTGGTGGCGGCTCCCAACTGTGATCAGAAGCATCTGTTGATAGCCCCCGAGTAGGAAGAGGAGCCTGAAAATGCAGAACTTGATTTAGGGAAATCTGATGAATCCACCTGCAGAGTTTGAGCTTGAGATAAAGTAAGAGAGGGACCAGATACTCCAGAGGGTCACAGTGTTGTAGCCGAACAGCCTTGAGACACTACTGACATTTCCTCATGTGGAGTTTAGCAAAAGGAACCATGGAATGGTAGATGCTATGCACCCCAGGGCTCAGCAAAAATCCACTGGAGGAAAGACTGGAAACAAGCAGTCACATAGAGGACCTGGGGGGGGGGGGTTCAGAATGCAAGCCAACACTGGAATGGGCTGAAGTCTGCAACCCAAAAATACATGGTCCTGAGAAGGAGTTAACATGGACTTGGAGATTAAGAGTTAACTCCACACTACACAGATGCAACATAGTGAGGTGTAGATTTTCAAGCAGGAGCTGTGGAGATGGGGCTTGAATTAGAAGGTTCACAGGTAGGTACTAGGCTATTGGCCCTGGGGCCTTTACAAGCCCAGCCAAAAAGGTACCCTGGCTTTTGCCACCCAAGAAAATTATTTTCCTGTGCCACTGTCAAGCACAGCCATAAAGGTGATCCCCGGGGTGAATTTCCTATTTCCCATCCAATCAAGATTTTTCTTTAAGAGTGCTAATGAGGAGCTTTGTTTGATATAGATAAGTAGTTTATTCCAGAGTATGGGAAGTCTCTGAGACAAGAATATATCCCCCCGGCATGTTCTGTTTATTGTGGTGACAAGGTTTAGGTCCCTAGAGCGTGTAGCTCATTGGGATTGGGATTTCTTTAAGTGCAGCATGTCCAACAGCTCTGGGTTTGACATAGCTTTGTATGTTAGGCAGAGATCACCTCTGAGTAGGCGATATGCGACAGAGTAAAGCTGGAGTTTTTTGAGATGGTCTGCGTAGGGCATCTGTTTGAGGCCGGTAATCCTCTTTGTGAGGTTTTTCTGTGGCCTTTCCAGTTGTTGTAAATGTCTTGTGAGGTACATACCAAAAAAGGCGTTGTATTCTATAATGGGTCTAATGAGTGATGAGTACAGGGGAACAATGACCTCTTTTTCTCTGGATGAGAAACCTTTTGTGATGAGGTGTGCCACATAGAAGGATTTCCTGACTATTGTGGCGATGTGATTATCAAAGGAGAGACTACGGGTCCACCTGTGTCCCAAGGTCTCATCACACTTTTGGTGTTAAGTATACTACCGCCTATGTTGTAGTTCATGGGTACAGAGCTGTTACCAAAGGGGATGACAATGCACTTTTTGGCATTGAGCTTGAGGCCATGGCTTTGACACCAGGCATTTGTCTCAGTGAGGCCCTTTTGTAGGATGTCCACATCGTTAGGAGTTTCGATTACGGCTCCTAGTTTGCAGTCGTCTGCGAACTTCATTAGCTAAAGACCTTCTGTGTTGGCCTGTACTTCAGAGACGTAGATACCAAACAGGAGATGACCCAAGAATGAACCCTCTGGTACTCCACTTGTCACTGGTCTGAAGTCGGATTTGGAGTCTGCTACTTTCACAGTGTGGGTTCTGTCAGTGATCCAGTTGGCAACCCATCTTGTGACATAGGGATTTATACCTAGTTTAGTGAGTTTATCTAGAATTCCAGAGTGGGGGATGGTGTTGAAAGCCTTGGCAAGATCTAGATAGGCTGTGTGAACCACCTTACCCTTATCTACGGCTTTGGTGACTGCTTCAAAGAAGTCTATCAGGTTTAGGAGACATGATCTGCCTTTTACAAACCCGAACTGGGTGGGATCCACAGTTTGGAGATTACCAATGTCTTTGTTTCTAAGTTCCATGATGATACGTTCCATGGCCTTGCAGACCAGGCTAGTCAGGCTAATGGGGTGGTAGTTCCCGGGGTCCGTGGTGGCTCCCCCCTTGTGGAGTGGGATAACCGTAGCTGTGCGCCATTCAGCAGGTGCAAAGCCTGAGGTGAGGCTATGATTGAACATGGTACTTGGGTGTGGTGCCAGTTCATTCTGTAGTTCGTGTAGAACGCAGCTTGGGATGTTGTCCGGTCCCATGGATGCTGTGTTCTTTGCTTTGGAGTGTGTGGTTTTTACCTGTGCAGCCGTGATTACAGGTACTTTGCATTCTTCCGGTATAAAGATGGGCTCTTTAGGGGGTGAGAGGGGGGTAAAGTTAGCACTGAACCTATCTACTAGGATGTTGGCAATATCAGTTGGGTCTGTATATTTAGTGCCATTGTGCTGTAACTCAGGGCAGATCTGAGTGTTGCCATTCAGATTCTTGACATAGCTATAAAATGCTTTGTGGTTGTCTTTAGAATCAGTGGTGATTTTGTTTTCGTAACTGGCTTTGGAGGATTCTATCAGGGATCGCAGCTTCTTACTGAGGCTAACCAGGGAGCTCCTCCACTCATGGGATTTTACTCTCTTTTGCAACAGTTTCTTCCTTCTGTTGTACAGTTTGTTTATGGCAGGGGATCACCAGATTGGCTTCCTTTTTTTGGAGGATAGCATCTTGGTTCTGTTTGGGATAGCATGATCCATGCACTCATGTAAGTGCTTATAAAGTGCAACTGTGTAGGATTCAGTCGTCGAAACTGTATTGTCCATCTGCATGGGTGTCATGAAGTTCACCACTTCTGTCTTAAGAAGCACGAAGTTGGCTTTGGAGAAATTTTTTACCATGGTTTCCTTAATGGGGGGTGGGGGCAAGATGTGGATATCTAGGGTAATTAGCTTATGGTCTGATCGGACCAATGAGGTGTTGACTTCAGGAGTGGAACACCAGTCACTCATGTTGGTAATGGACTAGATCTAGGATATTGTTGCCTCTGGTGGGGGTGTAAATAAGTTGATCCAGGGCATTGGAGTTTATGAATTCCAGAAAGCGTTGAGTGAAGGAGTTGGTACACGAGTAGTTTTCCCAGTTAATGGTGGAGTAGTTGAAATCGCCCATTAGGGTGTTTGAACCCTAATATTTTCCAGTACATCAAAAAAAGAGGAGTGGGAATCCTGGGGCATGGTGGGGGATCTGTAGCAAGCTACAATTTGGATTGCAGTTTTGCCCAGAGTTAGTTGCACTTGGATAACCTTGGCTGCATTATGCTGAGCAACTAGCCTGGAGGTGTGGATATCCTTAATGAATATGGACACACCTCTGCCTTTGGTGTTCCGGTCATGGTTACATGGCCGAAAAGTGGGGTATAAGTTACAGCCTGGTAGTGCAGGGGTGCTCTCTAGAGCCTTGAACTAGGTCTCAGTCACTGCACAGATATCGATGTTCTCCATTTTATGGAGTGCCTTGAGTGAGTGCATTTTGAGATTTAGACCTCTAGCATTGAGTAGCATCACCCCCAGTTTTTGCCTGCCTGTTCTTGTTACGGTGGTGAATCTGTCATTTGAACCTTGCCTAAAAAGGTACTATAAGGGTGGCAAGAACCTTAGCCAGTATTCGTAATCCCAGGGGTGACAGGTGCAGGCCATCTCTGGCAAAGCATCATGGTCTGTCGACCATGTCATCCTAGGCAGACAGATACTGGATCCCTTTAGAATGGCACCAGAAGCTTAGCCAATTGCTGAAGTCAATTTTGTCCTTGTACTGCGGCATCATTCTGGGTGATGGCAGAAAGCTACTCAGGGCTAGGGTCATACTTGCCTGGGCTACAAGATCGGAGAGCTCCTCCATGTCTCTTTTCATGTAGTCCAGGGAGGTATGTCTCAGGTCATTCACACCAACATGGACAATGACCTAGTCATATTTGTACTTGTTGCGGAGTGACCAGAGTGCGTGGGTTATGTGGCGGATCCTGGCACCCGACAGGCAGCTGACAGTAACCTTCTCCTTGTTTAGCCTGGTGAGTGGGACATTGGTGTGCCTGACTACAGAGTCACCTATGACTAGTGTGTTGGGTACGTTGTTTTGCCTTATTGGCTGTGGTTGAGTGGCACACTGAGTCTGCAGGCTGTGTGTCATTTGGGTTGTGTTGGGGGGGGTGGAGGTTGCTTGCATTTCTGCTTTGGAGGTCTCTGTTGCTTGAGCAGATTATTATTGAGAGCCTCTGCGAACGTTTTTGTGTGTGGATTTTGGTGGTGCAGATTTAAAATTTAGGTTGATTAAATAAAGAAACATCTGAATTCCCTGAAGTTTGCAAAAAGCTACCACAGGGGCCAGGCATTTCCCAAATACCTTTGGAGCTGTAGAAAGGCCAAAATGCAAGGCAGAGAGGCAATAAAGACAGGAAAGAAACAGACAAGTGTTAAAACTTCCTAACAGGGTGAAAGGCGATATGGAGGTTAGCATCCTTCAAAATCAAGAGATACCCGAAAAGCCTGAGGAAGCAACAAAGGGAAATATCTCTGATAGAAACATCGCAGTAAAGAAAGAAACTGAGAAATTTGTTGAGAAAACACATCTAAAATGGGCCTCCACAACCCCTCCTTCCTAGGAACCAGAAACTTTCTGGAATAATGCCAGTTCCCTGATGAGACAAGGGAACATCTTCCTGCATGGTTTCTTGTTACACCAGATCCCACAGAACCAAAAGAAAATGATAAAGCTGGCAAGGAGTTGGCTGAGGGCCAGAAAATTGAGGAAGGAACTTCCAAACCTTAAAATAACTATGATGGAAAGAACCCAGGTGCCAGTGGTTATTTACTGACAAATGGGAAAGGAAAGGGTTAGCGCCTGAGGGGCAGGCAGTCTTGCATAGGAGAAGGAGAGGATGGGTGTCCCAAGCAGACTTGACAGAGAAGGAAGGTTTTTGGCCTCGAACTCTGAGTGGGTTTGTCTTTGAAAACCAACTTAGTAACCCCACCCTCTTGTTCCTAGGTAGGCTGTCTAGGCTGCCCATGGACAAAAGATGACTTTGATGGACAGTTCCTCTGGAACTTAGGCACAGGGGAAACAAATTTTCTTCAGGTCTTATCCTGAAGGGTTTTAAGCAATTCTGCACCAACAGTGCCAAAAAGATTCTGGTTGTTTAAGAGAGAATCTAAAAGTTTTGCCTTAATGCCCTCAGGAAAAGCACATCTAAAATTATCTCATGACAGAACCAGATGCAGCTACCCTAAAAGAGGCATCAGCTGCATCTTAACTGCACTTAATGGAATAGTAAGCTACCCGAGACGTAGAGATCAGAAAAGAAAATGCAGAAGTCTTACTGTCCAAATCAGGAATATCAGTCAAAACTCCCCCTAGATGGGAAAGAAGAGCAAGGACTTATCTAGTCTTGTAGATCTGATAATTAATAGCTCTGAAAGCCAAAGTAGCAGAAGTGTACTTTCTCCCATACCTATCCACAGCATGGCTATCCTTGTCAGAAGGTAAAAGCTTTGAAGAGGAAAGAATTTGGATGGCTTACCTGTGGACATGGAAACAGCAGCAGGATCAGGACAACTTTCATACAGGCATACACGATCCTCAGGTACTTTATAAAGGGTCTATATTAAATCATCGAACGCTTAAAAAAGTGAACGGTGATTGATCGACCCTATGTAAGCGAAAGCTTACAGTGTTGAAGTGTCAGAACAACGATTTTTTTTCCAAGGGGGAAAAAAATCGCTGTTCAAAAAAAAAGATTTTGAAACATTACATTAAGTGGGGGGGGGGGTTTTTTCGCCCCTCCCACACTCCCTACTTAAATGTATCGACTCTGAGACCACGCTACAGTGCCAAAAACAGCAAAGTACCAAAGCGACCAAGCAAATTCTTTCCAAGGGAAAGAATTCGCTTAACAGCTGCTTCGATATTTTCCATTTTCAGCCTTTTAAGTTCGACCAAGAGGCATTCGAAAAAATGCATAGTCTGTCTTCTAATACAGAACCTTTATAAAACCTGTCTGGCTTCTTAGGGGGCGAGAGATTGAGAGTCAGGAGCCTGAGAAGCTGATATAAATGTATTCAAAAGGGCAGCTAAGACAGGAGGGACTGCAGAGGGTCTGGGGAGTCCATCTGCAAGAATTCTTGGCATCTCTTCTCAACCTCAGGAACCTGGGAACAGTCCTATTTAAAGTGTTTCATCATACAAACCACTGTATTCCCAAAGGATGATCTTTCAAAAGAAAAGTCAGGGGACAAACTATCTTCATCATCAGACCCCATGGCCAGAAGAGAGTGGATACAGGAGGAATATGCTAAGGATTCTTCACCAGAATCCAATTCTTCATCAGAAGCATCAGAATCCCTGTACCTCTTAGGAGTGGAAGATCAGGGAGCAGAAGCAGGGACATACAAACCTTGTGGGAGTTTCAGGGACATAAAGGCAGTAAACAGCCCCTGGGTAAAGTTCTGCCACTATGCGAGGGTCCTTAGCCACAGTTGCTCCATGCTAGGTTTTGTGTTTCTTTTTTAAAATAACACCCACTTTAACAAATTGAAGTGGCTCAGACCCCAGCCTAGATTTGATGAGGATAACAGGCACCTCTTTCTTAATTAAATTTGAGGGATCATCATAGACCTTTCAGATATAATTAGCCATCGTTCCCCCCTTTGCATTTGTATCAGACGTATGCACAGCTTTGTTGGATGTGCTAATAAACAGCTTCTTATTGTCATCCAACTGGGTCATGGCAGTGGGAATTAATGGAAGCACCAGATATTCATCGGGTTTTTCATCCTTCACTGGAGGATGAGTAGCAGCAGGTTCAGTACATGCTTTCTTAGCTTTTTTTGCGAATGGTGGTTGAACCTCAGTGTGGGCAGTTTTGGTACCCTGAGTCAAAAGCTTCAGATGCTGGTTTTCCAAATAAACTGAAAGCGATGATAATCAGCTGTGGAGTGTTACGGACAAATGCCTTGATAAATGTCGCACTGTATATGGTCATGCATAGCACCCAAACAAACATACATTTCTTGTGTCTATTTTTATGGGGAATCTGCCTTTCACACTTGCATTTTCCTTTACTGGATGACATTTTCCTTTACTGGATGACATGAAAACAAACTAGGAAAAAAGATATGAAGAAAAGCTCGATAGAAGAAACATTTCAGTGAACGTTGTACATACTGAATTCAGAAGTAGCATTAGGATTGGCGACAAGTTCTGAATACTAGGCATTCGTATATCACAAATCTACCATATGCCTTGTGCAGAAGGACATACATCTGACGTACAATGCTTGGAGTACAAGGGCTTTTGTATACTGGCCAGATATTACGCTATCAGAGATTGGACATCCCAAGAGTAAATACTGCAACAGTGATAAGGACGGACATCTGAACGAATGTGTGAAGGTTCTGGAAATTCTTTAACAGCTCACAGTACTTACAGAGGGACTGGAAAACCTCAATGTTCTTCCGATGAAAACAATGGCGCACACTAAAAATAGTCTCGAACAGAAACCCCCCCACAGGGAGAATTAAACTGAGCTTTCCTCAGAGTCTGAATCATTATTCTGAGAAGAAAACCCTGTTAGCTGTTCCTTTCT
Source organism: Protopterus annectens (assembly GCF_019279795.1). Lineage (NCBI taxonomy): Eukaryota > Metazoa > Chordata > Ceratodontiformes > Protopteridae > Protopterus > Protopterus annectens. The sequence goes on from NC_056741.1 coordinate 623,456,144, forward strand.
TCCTGTCCAGATTCAGAATCTTGAACTTTGTCGGGAAAAGAGTTAGCCTTCTTTCTTTTACCAGAAACTTCTTTATAAAACAAAGAACAATAACCTAAATGAAACCCTGAGCCAGACCCATTAAACTACTCCTATCTACACAAATTTGAGGAGCAGTAGATAAATATTCAGTTTCAGGTTTTTTTTGAGAGGAAAAATAAGGCCAGCAGTATTATTAATGGCAGTGGCAGCTTCCCCATGGATAGACAAAAACAGGGAAGTCCTCCCTGTTCCCTCCCCAGGACTGACAAGAGTGGCTCTTCCTTAAAAAAAGAGTGGCTCTCCCTTGCCCATTTTGGAGACCTCACAGCCACAGAAGACATGGCTAATTACCAGGTCCACCTGTGGCTGTAGGTGATGCGGCAGAGGGATCCAGAGTGAAAGAAAAATGAGTTATTTAAGGTTCAACTAATGACCACAGTCACCCACCTCCAGCTCAGCCAATGTGCTAGCCTGCTGTGCTGGCAAGGGCTATAACTTTCTTTCTGTGGCTGAAAGGACAAATCATTGGCTCAATGCTCTGTTCCACGAACACGCTGAAAATGGTGTCTCTTTCCTGAGGAAAGCAAGAAGCAAAAGCCAGTAGAAATAAAAAATCATCAAAAGTCACTTTTTCATATACAAACACAGTAAAATGCAACTTACTTTTGGGGGGGCTGGAAAAATGTTTTAAACACAATTTCTCCACAGAAAAATGGGTTTCAACAGCTTTAACCAACTTTTATACTGACAGAAAAAACTTGTTCTCATTTAGAAGTGCAATACAGTCCTTAAGGCGGTCCACTAAATCAAAATCCTACCTTAAAATAACTTTACTGAACAAAACTTATTAAAATATTTTTTTTTGAAAATGGTAGGTTTTTATCCAAAGGAAGCTTATCTGTCCTGCAAAGAACAGCACAAACAGACTGTCTAACCTTGAAATCCTTAGAGGTATGTACTCTTCAGAGGCAGGAATGCTTTGAATGGCTTGGCACCCAAACTGGACTTTTTAGTGAGATCAGCCCAATCTGAATGACAGTCTGTATGTGTAGAAGATGCCCTGAACATTGGGAAGATGTCTGGCTGTTGCATCTTTAGCAGGATATAACCTGTACAGCTAAGGCTACTGCAGCAGTGAGCAATATGCTGAATATTAACTGTTGCCTTGCATTTGATGATTTTCTGCAGAAACTTTGGTTTAAGGGGGGAAAGGGTGTAAAAGTATACAGGAGACCCAGGGACCAAGTGTAGACTAAAGCATCCTTTGATGACTGACCTTCTGGGGGAAATCAGGGCAAAGTAGCTTCTGCACTTGGTGGTGGGAAACAAAATGGTTTCTGCAAGGCTGGTCCCAGATACAAGTCATTGTTGCCACGGATTGGTAGAAGGGCAACTCGTGGAGCACAAGAATATATCTGCTCAGTTTGTCCACTGAGACAGCAGAACTCCTCATGATATGCACTGCCAATAGAAAGTGTTGAGAAGACACTGCTCACTGACACACCCTCATGGCTTCCTGGCATAATGAGTATGAATAGGATCCCTCCCTGCTTGTTGATGTACCAGAATATTTCCAGGTTTGTCTGGATGGAGGCTCACACCTTTTGGGAGATCATCCTGAAAGGCCTGCTAGGAGGACCACTCATCTCCAAAACACTGATGGGAAGATTGGTCTCTATCACAGATCATGTGCCTTGAACCATCTTCCAACTGAAATGCATCCCTCATCCTGGAAGGGAGGCATCTGTAGTCACTGTGGTAATCAGGGGTGGATAAGTGAAAGGTTGACCCCAAGAGAAACGAGGAGAGGTAAACCATCACAAAATGTGATGCCTGCATACTGACGAGTCATACTGGAAAATGAGGAGGATAATGGAATACGGACCATGAAATGAGAGAGTTCAGTGCACTACTCTTAACATCTCACTTCTGGAACCAGAGTAATGGATGCAGACACTGACCCCAACAGTCAAATAATTAATCTTGCTGAATGTTTGCAGAGAGAGAACTTCAGAAACTTTTAGATAGATAAGAATCTTGATTCCAGGAGTTTGGCTATCTGGCATGTTGTGTCCAGGTGGAACACTATGAATTGTATTGTTTGTGTCAGTGTCTGCTAGCTCACCAGGTTTAATACCAAAGTGGAGAAAAAAAATACATGCACTACATCAGCTGATCACTGCTGGGAGTGGTAAGGAGCCAGTTACCAGACAAGGTAACACCCGAAATGCATGCAGTCTTAGGTAACCTGCCATCACTGCATGAACACCCTGTGTGTTGTGGTGAGAACAAAGGACAGTGCTCTGAACTGAAAGTGAATGGTCCCCAGCTGAGTGGAGAAACCTTCTAGATTGCCTCTCCTTACATGGTAAGCACCCTGAAAGCCTGTTGAGCACATCCAGTCATTTTTCCTCAGGACTGTACAGGGACCATCCGGAGCTTTGTTTCACTAACTGATTTAGGTGGCTGAGGTCCAGAAAGGGCCCCAAGGTCTTTTCAGAACTAAAAATAATCTTTAATAGAATGCAGATCCTATCTGGTCTGGTGGGACCTCATGGCTGTCTTGCATTTCCAGCAGCTTTGACACCCCTGCTGCTAGCGATTCTCTTTAACTGCATGGAATGTCAGGGATTTTCCTTTTTTTTTTGGTTGGAGGGAAAGCCTCTGGTAATTATCTGCTGTACCAAAACTCTTGAGTAGCTGCTATCCAGGTAAAAGTGCAGAGAAATTAGTGCCTCCACCAACTGCCTCCAGAGTGCAGCAACTGAGCAACCACTCAGGAGTGCTTGAAGGGTTTCCCTGGGTGATGTCCATTAAAATGAATCCCTCTTCTGTCTCCAGGACTCTAACAAGTGTCCTGTGCAAAATTTTGGGACTTGTGAAACCAAAGCTTTCCATACTTCTGCTTCTGAAAAAATGTCCTTTCGTGGGGGGCAGTTGGGTGGAAAATGTATGCCCATGGCAGTGTGTCTTGTACTCCTGCTCACTTTTGCTGAGCATCCCTTACCTTGGGACCAAAAATTGTTGACCCATCAAAGTGTGCACTGACTGACATCAAAGCTCTTCCCAAAATGACACAGACACATTCTAGGCATGCCGACAAATAGCAATTCTGGTGCCTGTTTCTCCTGTAGTGTCATCCGTCATGTTGGAAAGTAGGCACATGGACACATTAGACGTGGATTGTAGGGTTGACAGCTGAGACTCCATTCCAGTGTGCGTCAAGTAGTTCACAGCACAATAAGGAAACTTTACTTAAGCATATGTCTGTTTTCCAAATCTGTCCAATGCTCAGGACTCTGTTAGGAGGAAGGACAGGGATGTTCTTTGGAAAACTCCTTGTTAGTGACTATTGCCACTACCATAGCATTGACAGGCAAGCCCTTGCTCCAATGTGACTTGTTTCTGGGGGATACAGATATTGTCACATTTTCCTGGGATTGGCTTCACCATGTTGAGCTCCTTCCAAGCCTGTTTACAACAAAACAAAATAAATGAATGAGCTTGTCAGCAGGCAGGACCATCCACACAGTAGACAGGCCACCCTCAAAAGCTTCAAGTAATACAGTCTCCTCTTGGGAGGAGGGTCTCTCCGAAACAGGCATCTTCCAGGGGGAACCTTGGAGACCTGAACTTGCTCCTGTAGTGATGTTGGATCCAACAGTCTCAGATTTTTTTTTGCTGGGTGGGGGGGGGGGGTCTGATTTTCTCTCTATCCTTTTCCTCGACAGGTTTAAATTTGTCTTTCTTGGATGAAGGAGAAGCTGAAATGGACACCACAGAGATTGATTCTCATGCTTGGGGAAGGAGAAGACCCTTTAGTACAAGTTTGTTCCTTTGGTCCACAACAGCAATAGCCTTGAAAGAAGCACAGAACTAGCACTCAATGTTTAAAAGATCTACCCCCAAACAGAAGGCACATAGCTCATGTGTATCGGGGGGGGGGGGTTGTACCTACTGCACTTTTTAAATCCAGACACCTTGTCACACATCATAACACCAGCACAAAAGTACACACAATCCCAAAGTCGTAGTAAAGTACAGTTTTGTACCTACCATAAATGTAGATGTCCGAACAGGATAGCATCTGCAGTCATAACAAATGGGTTGTCCTGTCGTCAGGCAGCCCTTCGGTCGGCCGGATTCCAAAGTCTGGGTCCGGCTTCGGCTGATGTCGCACTTCACCCGACGTCATCTCTGCTGGTCTTCGGGTATAAAGGCATCAGCCGACGCCATTTTCCTCAGTGTTTCTTGCCCCAGATGCCAGTTGCCCACTTGGAAAGCTAAATTTTGGATAAATGCCAATGTTTCCAAAATAGTAGAAGGCAAACAAAAAATAAGCATGAATGTACATATATACAAACAAATACACCATAAGAGACTCCCCCCCAGCTAGCTATTAGGAGGGTAAATACCCTAGGAGTACCACAGAGGGGAAGGAGGGAGGGTAATCCTGACTGCAGATGCTATCCTGTTCGGACATCTACATTTATGGTAGGTACAAAACTGTACTATGTCCTTCAAGGATGCATCTGCAGTCATAACAAATGGGTAGAATACCATAGCCAAACTAGGGGAGGAGGAAGAAGAATTATGGTGTAGTTAGGATCCCTTGCAATACAGCCGTGGCAAACCCTGCTCGGGATCTAGAGTATAGAGGTAAATTATAATGCTTGGCAAATGTATGCACGGAGGTCCAAGTAGCCGCCTCAATAATGTCCTTGGTTGCCACTCCTTGTAAGAAAGCTGTGGTAGTGGCTGTAGCCCTTGTAGAATGAGGTCTTATGTTCTGTGGAACTGGTTTTCCATGGAAGGAGTAACAATCTTATGCAATTTCCTATCCATTTGGAGATTGTCTGTTTGGAAATTGCTTTTCCTTCCCTTCCTGTTGCATAGGCTACTAAAAGCTGGTCAGTTTTTCTGTTACTTTTGGTTCTGTCCAGGTAGTAGCGTAACTGTCTATGTACATCCAAGGTATGCAGCAGCCTTTCCCCCCTGTTCTGTGGATTGGGAAAGAAGGTAGGTAGGTGGATTGCCTGGTTTAAAGACACTCTGGATACCACCTTAGGCATAAATGTAGGATTAGTTCTCATGGACACTCTATCTTGATGGAAGATTAGGAAGGGTTGTACTGCCATTAAGGCCTGTAGTTCCGAAACCCTCCTTGCTGAAGTAATTGCCAGTAGGAAAGCAGTTTTCCATGATAGGTGTTGAAGATCTGCTGTTGCTGCTGGTTCAAATGGAGGGAGTGTCAATTTTTCTAGCACAAAGTTCAAGTCCCATGCTGGTAATGGTGGTTTCCTAGGAGGTTTTACATTCTTGATCCCTCTGAGGAATTGCCTGAGTAGAGGATGCGAAAAGACAGGTGGATCGAAGCTGTATTCTGCAGAAATAGCTGATGCATGTATCTTGATGGAGGAATAGGACAGGCCCGTATGTAGAAGCTCTGCAAAGTACTCCAGGATGTAAGCAATATCTATGTTCGACACATCTTTTCCTCTTTCAGTACTCCAAATGACAAACCTTTTCCATTTTCCTGCATAGTTCCTTCTTGTTGAAGGTCTGCGGGCTTCAAGGATAATGTCTTTAACCCTTTGGAATAAGTCTGGGTTAGTTGCTGTTATGTGATGTTCCAGGCAGTCAGTTGCAAGGTTTTTAGGTTTGGGTGCATGATGTTGTAGTTGTTCTGAGTTAACATCAAAGGCATCAGGGGTATTGACCACATTCTCCACTGAGACATGCTCCTCAGCAAAGGATACCAGTGTTGTCTTGGCCAATTCGGAGCTATCAAAATTATCCTTGGACGTTCCTCTTTGATTTTCAGTAGTACCTTGTGCATCAAAGGAAGAGGTGGAAATGCATATGCTGTCAGGCCTTTCCAACTGAAGGATAGAGAGTCCACCTTCCATGCAAGTGGGTGGCATGTCCTTGTGCAGAATTTTTTGAGCTGGTGATTGAGTGGGGATGCGAATAGGTCTATTTGTGGCATTCCCCATTTCTTTGTGATGGTCTTGAAGATGTCCGGGTGTAGCATCCATTCGTGAGCATCCGAGGTGGTTCTGCTTAACATGTCTGCTAGGGTGTTTTCTTTTCCGGCACAAATATTGCCTGTAACTGGATGTTGTAGCTCAGAGCCATATTCCAAAGGTCCAGAGTCATTCTGCATAGGGGTATGAATGAGTGCCTCCCTGCTTGTTGATGTACCACATGACTGTGGTGTTGTCTGTCCTTATCATTAAATGGCCTTCTTTGAGGAATGGTCTGAATTTCTGGATTGCTAGTTTTACTGCCAGCATTTCTTTTTGGTTTATGTGCAGGTGCAGCCGGTCTGGAGTCCACAATCCTTGTATGCACTTGTCCAACATGTGCGCCCCAGCCTAGGTCTGAGGCGTCCGTTGTGATGGTTTGGTTTGCTTGAAAGTTGTGGAAGGGCAAGCCTGGGTTTGACTGGCATGCTTGAGCCCACCATAGGAACTCTGTTTCAGGCATGGGATTAGTGGGATTTCGGTTTCTAAGCTGTGCCTGTGTTGAGACCATAAATTCTTTAGGTACCACTGTAGCTTTCTCATATGCAGTCTGGCATGGGGGACCAGGATTATGCATGATGCCATGAAGTCCAAGGCCTGCAGTACTTTTCTTGCTGTTAGTTTGTTCTGCTTTGTTAATGCCAAGAAGTAGAGAGGGAGTTGTTCTTGTTTTTCTGCAGTTAGGAATGCCATTTGTTTTACTGTGTCCAATTCCGCACCCAAGAATGTTCTTGTCTGGGATGGTATCAGTCTTGACTGTTTTAAATTGACTGTGTATCCCAGGGCTTGTAGTAAGCAAATGACTCTTTGTAAATCTGTTGTCAGCTTGCTTTTGTTGTCCGCTTGTAACAGGCAGTCGTCCAGGTATGGATAAATTTGGATTCTCTGTAGCCTGCAATGTGCGATTACTGATGCCAGGCATTTTGTGAATACTCTGGGCGCAGTAGATAAGCCAAAGGGCAATGCTGAGAATTGATAATGCTCTGATCCTGCAAGAAATCTGAGGTATCTTCTGCAATTTGGTCGTATGGGGACGTGCAGGTATGCCTCCTTGAGATCTAGAGTTACCAGCCAACACTCCTTGCCCAGCATGGGAAGAAGTTGCTGTAGGGTCAGCATTTTGAATTTTGGGACAATGATGTATGTGTTTAAAGGCGGACAGGTCGAGAATAGGTCTCCAACTTTTCTCTTTTCTTGGTACTAGGAAGAGTCTGGAGTAGAATCCTTTGCCCTGTTGTGTTATTGGTACTCTTTCCACAGCTCTCATCTTTGTTAATTGAGCTATCTGCTTTAGAGCTTCTGTTTTTGATTTGGAGGTAGCTTTGGCATTCCTCGTCTTACTGGTAAGGTGTGGAGGTGCAACCTGTAGCCTTGTTCTATGCTTTGCAAAATCCACTTGTCTTTTGTGATATAGTGCCAATTTTTCAAAATAAGGCTAACTTTCCGCCTAAAGGTGCTGCAATTTGCTCCCTGGTAGGCGGTGTCAGAGCCAAGTCACTGTGATTGTCCTGTTGCAGTGGCAGTGGTTGTGTCTGTGCCTCGCTGGTTATTGCCTTGCCACTGGCGTCCTCTATAGGCACCTCCTCTGGATTGATTTCTGCCTCTAGAGCGTCTATTCCTGCCTCTTTGAGATTTTGAGGAGTCTGGAAAGGACCAATTTTGGCAGGCCAGTTCCTGCTAAACCTTGGGGCTGAACCTGTAAGAAATCCTTAACTGTTTGTACAGATTTTGCCTTCTCTTCCATTTTCTTCATTACTTGCTGAGCAGGGGTACCAAATAGACTGGCCTTATCCATAGGAGCATCTAACAGCTTTGCTTTAACATGATCCGGCAAGACCTGTTCTTTCAACCATGCATGCCTTCTTATCACTGTGCCAGTCATGGCTGATCTAAATGAAGCCTCCAGTGCATCATAGCCACATTTTAAAGAATGGTTACTAACCTGCTGAAAGTTATTCACCATTTCTAAAACATATTTCTTATCTAAGGAGTCATCAGAGGACAGCCTCTTAGTTAACTGATCAAGCATAAACTCTTGGTATTGGATCATGTGAAACTGACAGTTTAAAGCTCTAGCTGAGAGAGTAGCAGAGGTGTAAACTTTTTTCCCCCATCTCTCTAAGGACCTGGATTCCCTTTCAGAAGGGAGAGGGTTTTTTGCTGAGGTCGAAGCTACTGCCTTAGGCCCCTGGGATATAGTCTCAGGATCTGCAAGTGGGGCCTTGTATAGGTGGTGATGAGTGTCTGGCACCCTGTAAAATCTATCTGGTTTGGCAGGGGCTGGAGGTAAAGTATCAGGAGCAGTGCAAACATGCATCATCCACAACAGGCAGAACTGGAGGTATAGCTAAGGGCCTATGTTGTGGTAAGTGCAGAAAGGTCCTAAGCCTTTTTCTTGAATCTGAGAAATCTTGTCCCTGCCATTGGAATTGTTCTCTCATGGCATGTAAGGTTTCCCCAAAGGAAAATTCCTCTGGTGGAGAGGCAGATGGAATGGATTCTTCAGCATCGGAATCTTCATAAGTAGAAAAAGGAGCCTCTGGCTGATCTGTAATGTCTGAGTCATCCGAAGAGTCATTAGAGGACACTGGCTCGGGGGGCTCTGCTCTAGGTCTCTTTTCTGGAGGCTGAGAGGCCCTGTCTGGGTGAGATTGGGATCCCCTAATTAAGGAGATTAAATCCTCTGCCAGAGTAAGCATTTGTGAACTAGAGGTGGGCCTGTGTGAGGGGGCCTTAACAGGCACTGATTTAACAGTTTTGGCTGCTTTAGCCCTGGCAAAGGCCTTTATAGACATGGCTGCAGGAGGCCTAGCAGCACCACGTGCTGGGGTAGAGACATCCAAAGGGATGGTGTCTGATAATTCACTAGGAACCACAGTAGTAGGCAAAACTTCAGAGGCCGATTCAACTAAGGTAGCAGGAGCCTCAGTAGTAGTCATGGATTCGGCTGAAGATTGACCCGTTTTCTCGGTTTCGGCCGAAACCGAGACACTCGCGGCTTGCTTAACCGTGGTTTCGGAGAAACCACGGACCGCGAGTGTCGGTCTTTTTCTTTGCGTTTTTTAACAATTTGGGTAGTCGGAGGATCCGACGGCATAATGTACGCAAAATCTGAGCCGAAAAACTGTTCAGCAAACTCCGACCGACACCTAAGCGTTCGTCGGTTGAAGGAAGCACAGGCTAAACAGGCTGCTACGTCGTGGTCTGGGCCTAAACAAGGTAGGCAGTAAGAGTGGAAATCTTTATGAGGTATTTGTTTCCCACAAGTTAAACAGTTATTTACTTTTTCTGACATCGGCTGAGGCAAGAAAGAGTCCCCAACGGGGTACTTAGCTTTTAGAAGTCTTCGAAGTAGTATTCGGTAGTAGTAATCTCTGGATCTGACCGACCGGCACTTGCGAACAGCTTCTGCTTCGGGCGCCACGTGGCAAGAAAGACTGAGGAAAATGGTGTCGGCTGATGCCTTTATACCCGAAGACCAGCAGAGATGACGTCGGGTGAAGTGCGACATCAGCCGAAGCCGGACCCAGACTTTGGAATCCGGCCGACCGAAGGGCTGCCTGACGACAGGACAATCCATTTGTTATGACTGCAGATGCATCCTTGAAGGACATCAATGATATTCTATCAAAGTTTAATTGGACAGTTTGAAACACATTGGTGACGCTAACCTAGAAACCAAAAAAAAAAACAAAAAATACAAGAGAGTACCCAAGACAGTCTGAAAATTTTTTTTTGTGGTAGAGGAAAGGTTCTGAGGAAAAAAGGGTGGTACAACAGTACCTAGAAATGGAAAGCAGTATCCACATAAGTTGATAAAGGTTATCAAAGTAAGAGATCAGAGACGTATCAAGAATTACAAAATTTTGTACTTATCTAGAAAACTAGCACTGAGTGCTCATGGATCACATCTTGACCATACAATCAAAGCAAACACAATCTAAAGAACTGCAGGGGACAAGAGGGAATTATGGGTAGGGGAGGACCCAGATCCCTAGATCAAGACTTTGAAAAAAGGTGCCGAAGTCAGACAACCCATATATTAAGTCAGACAGGAAAGACTACATCTGTTCTGAGAAATTAGTTAGAAATGACTAACACTTGGTGTTACACTCCGCCTTCTTTCTGCAGCCAAATAATTTGGAATACTGGTAGACTAAAAGCAGTATGCAAGGTCATTTGCATTTAATAATAAACTAGGCTGTCTTGGCTATTTTTCCATCACAAAAATTATAATTATCCAGCACCAGAGTACAAAAGGGTAAATCCAGACTACATCCAAGGTGACTGGAATTTGACTAATGGCTAGGGTACTTGAAGGCAAAGACAGGAAGGATGACTGCACCAATCATGAAAATGACAGAGGAATTTCCTGACAGATTTAAATGAGCAGTGGTAGAGACCCAGGCACACTTTCCATTTTGCATGGCAGCTACATTAGTAGCTGGGGGAGGAGAAGGCATGAATGATCAGGCATAAGAGATTATGCCTACATCATGCCCACTCAACCAAGTTAAGCTTTACCACCCCATACAATCTCCAGGCTGCGCATATGAAACTCCCTCAATGACCGATGTCTCTAGGCTGAAAGGAAGTTCTCTCCCTGGAAAGGGTGGGCCTAAATGTAGGGTTACAGCAGGACTCAGCCATTCCCCTGAACCAGGAAAATGCAACTAGGGATAGAGAACTGTCTGCCTTAGAAGTCATAGACCACAAAATAATTTTCTCCCTAGACAAGGAGAGCCTACATACAGGATCAAGCAGAGTCTCTCCTCTGAATAGGGACTGTGGAAGAGGCTGAACAAGGTTTTATGGACACAAATGACTACACATAAGCAACCAGGGGGCTCAGAGCCATTAAAAATACACTTATATGGGCCATATTTGATTTTTTGGCATAAAAAAGTCTAGAGTAGAGAAGAAATGTATGTGGAAGACAAACAGCTTAATGGAACAATAAAGTAACTGATTAGACTGAAAAGCTTGGAAGGAGACAACTGAAATCTGTTATACTGCATTCTCTTGTGTGGTAAACAGAGCTATTCAAGAGGTCTACGAGGGTAATGCCCAAGAAAACTAAACTGTTCAATTACATTCATAGGTGACATTTAGAAACACAGAAGTGCTGGAGGAAATACGGCTAAAAGCTTTTTTTTTTAAATTTCTTTTAACAACGGCTGCAGTGGCAGTATTTGTTGTTTTGACTTTCAAATAAGGTATAGGTGAATGTGCTTATTTACGGTCTGCAGTGACTTTTTATTTTCATAGTAGATGGCTTCAGATTCATGGCCTTTGGTTTCCTGACATGAATTCTTGTTGTGCCACGCATTCCCAAAGGTCCTTCTCTATGCTGAAAATAGGAATGTGTCCCTCAAGCTTGCTAATGTGACATTTTCTCTGGTCATGAATGTGTTCAAGTAAACATTGCAAAGATACAGACTCTCATGTCAACACTGATGCAAAGCAATAATTCCTTTGGTAGCCACACAGCCTGTGCATGAAGAAAATGAAAATGACCCAAGTGTGATTTAAGGAATCTGCAGCTATTAGCAGTTAAAGGATGAGATGGTAAGAATGGTGAATACCTGACTAACCACAAATAAATGATTCTGCAGTTAGCAGAAGTACACTATGACTTTAGCTATTTCCATTTGCTGACCGGGAACATTTAAATAAACTGAAAAAGCCCTCTTTACGGTACAAGCACAGGCAGAAAAACTTTGCATTAATACAAAGAAAAAAAATATTACATGTACATGACAAAACAGTAAATAAAAGCAATTAACTTCACAAACTAACATTCTACATAAATTTGGTCTATATTACAGACAGTTTACATTCATCCTCTACCCCTTTTTCCCATTTTTGCACATGGGATTGGGGTGTCTCCAACAGTGAATCTTCGAGCCTAGGTTTACACCAGCGGGTGGCCAGCCCTGCCACAGTGGTTCATCTGTACCACTCACTCATCCACACACTCGCACCTATGGGCAATTTAGTGTGTCCAATCCACCTACTGCATGTGTTTGGAATGTGGGAGAAAACCAGAGCACCCGGAGAAAACCCAAGCGAGAGCAGGGAGGACCCATGCAAATTCCACACAGAAGGCACCACAGCCAAGAACTGAATCGAAGAACCTCTTGCTGTAAGGCAACAACACTATATTACCCAATTTATGATGCCCAGAACTTTGCATGCTGTAATGCAGTAGGAGGAATAGCAGTTTAGATATTTAAATACAATTTGGGTAAATACTTGCATCCATTAGAATAAGGTTTACATTTTGAAGGCACAATGTGAAAACAGTTTTACCACATCAGATGGAACAGTCAAGGTGATACTATTCATCATTTATAAAACAAGAAAATTAGTTCAGAATTCTAGATATCTGTTAGCAGATCCTAAATATTAACAAGCTGCTGTACCTTCCCCATATACAGCCCTACACTTAAACTTAAAGCTACATGGAAAAAGTATAGAAAGCCAAGGAACAGTGTTCCTGAGAATCTTGAAGGGAAACCACATAAGACAGTAAGAAATTTACTAAACTCAGTCATGCAGAAGTCTCTGTTTTTTGCCCAAAGCAGTTCTATGGAACTGAATTTTTCTAAGACTGATGTAAAGCAAGAACTTGGTGAATGCCTCATAAGTGGCTCAAAAAAGTATCTGCTATTCAAACATCTGTGCAAAAAAAAAAAAAAAAAAAAGCACAAAGAAAACTGCAAACCCTTACATTGTCAGGATAATAAAGACTTGACAGAAGTTTTTCTAAATGACCCTGAGTAATAAGTACGTCAAAAGAAACGTTTGTACACTTAAGAGATGATACATTATTATGAACCACATGGGATACCAGCATGACCTCATGTCGTACTCATAGCAATCCCAGATGGTCAGCAGTAACTTGCTTCATGTTGCCCAGACTTCATTTTCCTGTAAATACTAATTCATAAAGAGAAATCCAATGAATAATCAATGAACTACATAACACTATGCTGAGCAAGATGGCTGTACACTGATCTACAGGTTGATTAGAACTCTCCCAGGGTGAAAACTGCAGTAGTTAGTGTTGTTGCCTCACAACAAGAGGTTCTCCGGTATAATTCTCGACTGCGGTGCCTTCTGTGTGGAGTCTGCATGTCCTCCCTGCTTTGTGTGCATTTCCTCTGGGTGCTCCAGTTTCCTCCCACGTTACAAAGACATGCATCTGGAGCATTTCTCCCAGAGTCTCCACTGAAAATTAGCTTAATTCCAAGTTGGACTTTCCCGGTAAACAAATTTTAAAAATAAATAAAAAAATAAACACAAAATCAGCCAGAAAATGGAGAGAGAAAACTCTAGCTGGGAAGAAATTTGCAGCTGTTAATGAAGCAAAAAGCAATTCAGACATCAGTTTGTATACAGGAGATGGTTTCTAGTAATTTCAAGGAAAAAAATAAATCAAAAGTACTTAGAGGTGTTTAAAATAAATGAAACACTGTTAAGAATACATACAGTTCAATAAAAAGCTGGAAAATAAATAAAATAAAAACAGCTATTCGGATGAGCTAATAAAAACCACAAAAGTCAGAGGTTAAAATGAAGAAAGGGCTGGCTAAGAATGAGGGCTCTCAAGAAAAGTAGTTTAAAAAACAGAGTTAAAGGGAAGTGCACATAAAAAACAACAAGGAGATTTTATGCTGCAGCATGGAAACTGAAAGGAATAGTTCAAACTTCATTTAAATAGTTCCACTAGTCACATGATTAATGCAGTGAACACCTGACTTACAAAAAAAAAAAAAAAAACCTTCAAACCCAACATTTTGTAATGTTTAACATTATAACTATTCTTGTGACACTTAAGGTCAAAATGAATCTGATGCCCAAATTATTGTAGTGGGTGAAAGCGCTTAGCCTTGTTTTGATCTAAGTTTTATTTTTATGAATAAACGATATCCTGTGACGGCAATCTTTCAGGTGGTGGAATTGTGTTTTCATGTTAGTTTTATATCCTCATTGAGGCGATTTGTTTTGTTTAAACTGAAAGGAATAGACTACTAATTTTAAATAATAAACCAGGCTGGTTCCACAGAAGGATTTAACCGAAAGGGCACGTCATATGCATGCTTCAAACCCGGCCATACTAAAGCAGCCAAGACACCTGTATAAAATGTGGCAGAAGAGAAAACTGTTAAACATTAGTGACAGCAGTGTTTGCGGAAAATGATTATTCACTGCACACCAGGCAGGAGAGAAGCAAGTTTTTCCCAGCAATCAGGGAATGTCAAGAGGCATGTTTGAGATTCAAGCTGCTGTGTCGAGTTAGCTCCATTTTTTTGCCTTGTGAATAAAATATATTTTTGATGCAGAACAAACCGAGGAAATAAAAAACATCAAACAAACAGTGAGCCAGCAAGCAGGACGAGGACTTTGCTTCTCATCTTTCTAATGTAAACTTTCTCTATAAGCTTTGGAACAATAAAAATGTTTTCAATTGACAAAGGAAAAATGAGTGAGAAAAAAACAAAGTTACTAATTAGAATAAGTAGGGGTAACTTGGACTTGAACCACAGGCTGGTGTTGGCAGGTGAAGATGATCAGGAAGAATATCAGAAGCAGTGAAATTAGTGAAGAAAAAAGCAGGCTATAAAACATCACTACCACTGCAAATAGGAATAGACAAGTGAAATATGACTTTGCAAACAAAAAAAAAAAGAGAGAGATAAGTACAAGAAAAACTGATTTGTTTGACTTTGTTAGACTTGTGGGTCAACCGTAAAGCATATACCCTATTTTATGTCACTAACGTTTAGAAGAACACTAAACAAAATGAAGTAGTAACCAAGTAAGTTATTTATGTTATTAATGCATATATAAATAATATATAATGCAAATTATGTTATACTGTAAATCAGTTTTTAGTATGTTGTGTTTTTTTAAATGTGACAAGGGAGGAGTCTCAGTGACCTCTGTACATGTTAAAGATATTGGACAATGAGTAACAGCTTAACTCTAGCTCTCCCAGTGTGAAAACACAGAAGACCAGTAGACTTGTGTGTTTATGGATAAATTTCAGTAACCCTCTAGTAAGTGTACTGCCTGGATGCCAGGAAAAAAGAAATACAAAGCACCTGGAAAAAAATTAGCTACAAAAAGTGAGGAAGAAACACTGAGTGGGGAAAGTTCTGCAGCTGTTCAGCAAAAAGCAATGCAACCTCCAGACCAGACAGGACTTCCAGTAACCTACAGGAAGACGCACCACAACTGTACACAGACCTGCTTAAAATAAATGAAATACTGATGGAGTACATCAACACAAACATAATGCTGAAAAAAATGGAAGAAGCAACAGATATTCAGACGAGGTGATAAAGTTGCAAAAATCAGAGGCTGAAATGAAGAAAAAAGCTGGTTGAATATGACACTGCTCAGGAAGAGATGTTTCAAAAAATAATAGAATTAGAGGACAGAGCACATACAGAAAACCTGAGATTTTCAGCTATACTACCGATGCTGGAAGGAATAGAAATCATTCATTTTATGAAGGAACAAACAAGCAACTGGACTGGTATTCCACAGCAGTTGCTGTTACTTGAAAGGGCACATTGTGTGTATGTTCCAAACGTGGCTATGAGAAAGGAACCTAGCACTTTACCAACAGAAGGTGTTTATTCTGACAAAAATGTGGCAGAAAGAGAAAATACTAAAGGAGTGAGACAGCAGTGTGTTTGTGGAGAAGGATTACTCAGTGTACACTAGGCAGAAGAGGAGAAAATTCATTCCACTATTCAGGGAATGTCAAGACGCAAGTGTTGGAATCAAACTACTGCATCCAGCTGTCTTCAAGTTATTCTTCCCTGGAGAGACAAAATCATTTTTGTTGCGGTACATGCTAAGGAGGAAATACAAAAGGTTGTCCAACAAAAAGTGAACTGTGAAGCAGAAGTGGATTCTGCTTTTTGTTCTTCTAGTAGTAATAATAAAGTCCACAGAGAGATTGTACCTGTGAAACCTTTTCTACTGTTGCAATGGAAAATGTTGGAGAAGGAAGGGACCATGAGAGCGGACTAGAAGAATCGAGAGTACACAGGAGATGAACCGACAAGATTTGGGAGATGGAGATTAACAGTAATGAAACCAATAACTTAATGTGGGACTACAATGCAATATTTGTGAAATATGACCGAACAAGAAAAACTGGAAATATTGGACTTTTTCAGACTCTGTTGCACTTAAAGGGGACTACTTTACTTCATTTTATTAACGCTTGGAAAAATGCCTTAAGGAGTGGGAAGTGAGGGGGGAAGTTAACTAAGCAAAGATAACATTTTTTTCTTAATAGTACTATTTTTGTGGTGTATGGTTTTCTTTGCATTATATAAAGTAAGGTTTTTCACAGTTAAGTGTAATGGGGATCATAAATAGGTGGTGCTGCTGTTTTCCCCTTCTTTCTCCTTCTCTGCTTCTTGTTCAGTTTTAAGAAATTTAGGCACTGCAATGTAAAAAAAAAAAAAGCCTGGTTAAACAGCATGAGAAAAGAAAAATGAATGTGCTTTTCACATTATTGCATGGGACAATAACTTGATTAAGGACCTTAGATTAATTTAATAACAAGTTTTAAGAGAAAGCAAGCAAATGAAAAAGAATACTGAATATTACATGTTTTTCTTTATAGCAAATTAATGTATACTTAGTAACAATTCTGTAGATGGCCCTTGTGTCTCCATGGAGACAATCTGATAAAGACAAATTGGTTACAGTCTGGTGGAGACTGACTGGCTAGGGGGGAAAAAAAGAAACGAGAAACTGGTTAAGCGATAATGTTTTCTGAAAGCATTCAAGTGTTTTCCCAGCTGGGAGAGCTATAAAGATAAGACAAAACCAGTTAGCACTTAGTAGAGTCATAGGTGGCACCATGCGTCTTGGCATGGATAAAGTACAGTTCTGTACCTACCATAAATGTAGATGTTCGAAGATCCACATTGCTGCAGTCCTTACACTTGGGTAGTCCGCTGTCCTCGGTCGGCCCGAATATCAAAGTATTAGGCTGACGTCGGTCAAGGCGCTTAAGACTGACATCAGAACGTCAGTGTACAAATGCGCATGACCGACGTCATATCCTCAGTCTTTTCTTGCCCCAGATGTCAGAAGACCCTTAAAAAGAAAGGTCAAAACCAAAAGACAACAAAAAACAACCAACCACCCTTGCACTAATCATATGTACAATATATACAATATCTACAATATTCACAACCCAACCCACACAACCACCTCTAACTACAGAGGGGAAGGAGGGAGGGTAAATTGGACTGCAGCAATGTGGATCTTCGAACATCTACATTTATGGTAGGTACAAAACTGTACTATGTTCTTCATCTCACATTGCTGCAGTCCTTACACTTGGGTAGAATCCCAAAGCAGAGGTAAGGGAGGATGGCAAAACTATAAAGCATTAGGAGCTGCCAAAATGCCCTGTAAAATTGCAGTGGCAAAACCAGCCCTAGATTTAGAGTAAAGTGGAAGGTGGTAATGCTTAGAGAAAGTATGCACTGAACTCCAAGTAGCTGCCTCCAAAATATCTTTAGTTGCCACCCCTTAAAAAGCTGTAGAAGTGGCAGTAGCCCTAGTGGAATGAGGCCTAATCCCAGCTGGAATCACCTTACCATGATGGGAATAACAGAAAGCAATACAAAACCCAATCCACTTAGAAATAGTTTGTTTTGACACAGGCTTGCCCTGAGAACCCAAAGCAAATGAAACAAATAACTGCTGAGACTGCCTGAACTCTTTAGTTCTGCTCAAATAATATCGCAACTGCCTGTGTAAATCCAAAGTGTGCAAAATCTTTTCCCCTTTATTTTGGGGGTTTGCATAAAAAGTAGGCAAATGAATAGTTTGGTTTAAAGCCACACTAGAAACCACTTTAGGCATTAAGGAAGGATTAGTACGCAAAGATACCCTGTCCTTATGGAAAATTAAGAAAGGCTCAACTGCCATAAGGGCCTGTAATTCAGAAACCCTTCTCGCAGAGGTAATGGCCAACAAAAAAGCAGTCTTCCATGACAAATATTTCAACTCGGCAGTAGCTGCAGGCTCAAAAGGTTGTAGAGTGAGTTTCTCCAACACAAAATTGAGATCCCAAGCAGGAGTAGGAGCTCTCGTGGGGTCTTATATTCTTTGCCCCTCTAAGGAATTGCTTAAACAAAGGATGAGAAAACAATGGTGGGTCACAGTCATAGTGAGCAGAAATTGCTGCAGCATGAACCTTAATAGAAGAGAAGGACAAACCCTTGTCCAGTAACTCAGTAAGATATTGAAGAGCCACACTTAAATTAGGCTTAGAAACATCAAATTCCTTTGCTGTACTCCAAAATAAAAATCTCTTCCATTTATCTGCGTACACTTTCCTTGTACTAGGCCTTCTGGCATCCAAAATAACATTCAAAACTTGCTGTGGAAGCTGAGACCCTCCAGGGTTTAAAACAGAATATGCCAGGCTGTTAGATGTAGAGAGTGAAGTTTGACATTGAGTAAATGACTGTTCTCCTGAGACAGCAGGTGTGGAATCAAGGCAAAGGCCATGGAGGCTCCGTACCAGACTTCTCAGTAATGGGTACCAGTGCTGTCGAGGCCAATCTGGAGCTATTAAAATCATCTTTGGCTTGTCCTGTCTGACCTTCAGAAGTACCTTTGGGAGGAGAGGCAGAGGTGGAAAGGCATACACATGAAGATTGCTCCAATTGAAAGAAAGAGCATCCACTTTCCAAGCTGTGGGATGAAACCTTTTGTGCAAAACTTTGGCAGCTGGTAGTTTAGTGGAGAAGCGAACAGATCTATGTCTGGAGTTCCCCATGACACTGTCAATTTCTGAAATACATGAGGATCCAATTTCCACTCGTGGGGATCCATAATTCGTCTGCTCAACACATCTGCTAAGGAGTTCTGTGCTCCCGGCAGAAACCTTGCCTGAAGATTTAGCTGTAAACTGAGAGCAGTCTCCCACAAAATCATTGCTTGTCTGCATAGAGGATAAGAATGTGTTCCCCCTTGCTTGTTGATGTACCACATGACAGTTGTGTTGTCTGTTAGAACCAACACCTGCCCTGGAAGAAGTAAATCCTTGAAAGCTATTAATGCAAATTGGACTGCTAACATCTCCTTCAAGTTGATATGTAGATGTTGTAGTCTGGCAGGCCACGTGTCTTGTATCCACTTTCCATTTAGATGAGCTCCCCAAGCTTTGTCTGAGGCATCTGTTAGAATCTGACTCGCCTCTGGCCGGGTCACAGAGAGTCCCTTGTTTAGGTGACATTCCTGAGCCCACCACAAAAATTCCTTTTGAATGCAAGGTATTATCTGAATGACAGTGTCCATATCTTGGCAGTGCTGTGTCCATACATTTTTGAGATACCATTGTAGCTTCCTCATATGCAGTTTGGCATTGGGAAGCACCAGAATACAAGATGCCATGAACCCCAAGGCTTGAAGGACTGTCCTTGCAGTCAGCCTGGACTGATGAGACAATTGATGGAAGTAAAGGGAAAGATTCTTTTGTTTGTCCGGGGTCAAAAAGGCCATCTGGGATGCTGCATTCAGTCTCACACCCAGAAAGCACATGTCCTGAGAGGGTACTAGACTGGACTTTATTTCGTTCACAGAATACCCCAGGCATCTTAGCACTGCTATCACATATTGCAAATGATGAAGAAGTTCGTCCTTTCCTTGGGCCAGAATCAGGCAATCGTCCAAATAAGGATAGATCTGTATTCCTTTTAGCCTGAAGAAAGCTATCACTGGAGCCAGAACCTTCGTGAACACTCTGGGCGCAGTAGATAAGCCAAAGGGCAATGCAGAGAACTGATAATGAGAAGTCCCAGCTCGAAAACGCAGATACTTCCTGCAACTTAGCCTGATAGGAACATGAAGGTAAGCCTCCTTGAGATCCAGAGTCACCATCCAGTGATCTTTGCCCAGCAGAGGTAAAAGCTGTTGTAACGTCAACATTTTGAACTTGGGAATGTCCAGATAAGTGTTGAGGATAGATAAATCCAAAATTGGTCTCCACGTGTTCCCCTTCTTTGGTACTAGGAACAGGCGAGAATAAAATCCTAGGCCCACTTCTGGCAGAGGGACCGGCTGTATGGCCCCTATTTGAAGCAGCAGAGAAATTTGTTTGTGAGCCTCTATTCTTTGCTGAGGAGGAACGTCTGGCATGCCTTTGAAAGGAGGCAAGGTATGGAAATAAAACTTGTAACCTTGGTGTATGATATCCAATACCCATCTGTCCTGGGTAATTAAACTCCAATTTTCTTTGAAGAGTGCCAACCTTCCTCCCAAAGCTGCCAGACAAGAAGGCTCTGGCAGCTGAAAAGGTAGGTCATTGGGCCTGTTTACGAAAGGACTGGCCCCTGCCCTCACCGAAGACTGTGCAGGTGAACTCCTGTTCTAGGTCTGAAAGAGCCCTGAGCTCTGCCCCTACCACGTCTAGATCTTCCCTAGACTGTGAATCATAAGACGGGTACATCCACCCCTTAGCAGGCCAATTCCTACTAAACTTGGAGGCTGAACTTGCAAAAATCTTTAACAGCCTGCATAGACTTAGCCTTGTCTTCCATTTTCTTTAAGACTGCCTCCACAGGTGAACCAAACAACACATCAGACTGCAAAGGAGCATCCAAAATCCTTGTCTTAACATGGTCAGATAAATTCTGATCCCTCAGCCAGGCGTGCCTGCGAAGAACTGACCCAGTGGCAGCCACCCTAGACGAGGCCTGTACAGCATCAAAACCACATTGTAAAGAATGCTTACCCACCTGTTCAGAAACATGTACCAAATCTTGTAATTCTTTACACTCAATGCCTTCCGCCAGAGCATCTACCTTAGACTTCAATTGAGAAAGAAGATAGTTTTGATATTTCAACATGTGAAACTGGCAATTCAAAGCCCTCATAGCTAAGGTGGAAGAAGTATAGACTTTCTTTCCCCATCTATCCAAAGCTCTGGCCTCTTTATCTGGAGGAACCGGATTTTACAACAGAGGCCTTGACACCCTTAGGTCCCTGACTAACAGTTTCTGGGTCCGCCCTAGGACTCTTATAAAGATATTTATGAGCTTCAGGCACCCTGTAATACCTGTCCGGTTTAACAGGAGCAGGAGGCAAAGAATCAGGATTAAGTAAAGCCTCTGCAAACACATCTTCCACAACATCCAGAACAGGTGGTATAGCCAAAGGCCTATGCTGGGGTAAAAGCAAAAATTCCCTAAGCCTTTTCCTGGAATCAGAGAAGTCCTGACCTTCCCACTTAAAATGTTCCCTCATGGAATGAAGAGTCTCTGAAAAAGAAAAATCCTCTGGAGGAGAAGCAGGAGGAGTAGAATCATCCACATCAGAATCAGAATAAGGAGAATACTCCTGCAAGTCTTCAGCCGAAGACTCAAACATCCGAAGCCTGCTCAAAACTCCCCAACTCTGGTTCCACCCTAGGCCTCTTATCAGGAGGGGGCAAAGAACCTCTAATCAAAGTAATTAAATCCTCTGCCATTTTAAGCATGTGCTTCTTGGGCACAGATCCTGATGAACTAGGAGTGACACCAACAGAAGCTAAACCTGGCCTGCCTCTGGGAGAAGCCTTGGAAACAGAAGGAGAGGGCCTAACCACCTTAGGAAGGGAGGAGAGTACAGTAACATGAGAAGCCCCCTTCAGCCTGACTTGCCTCCTGAGAGGCCACATCCTGCAATATCAAAGTCTCCCCCTGGGACTCCAGAGAAGCCTCCGGCGGAACCACCGGTTCCACTGACGCCTCTAAAGAACCAGCGTCCGGAACGGACGACTCTTCTTTCCTGGGTTTAGCTGCTTTGTCTTTGCGCTTCTTCGAAGAAGCGGGCGTCGGAGCATCCGACGACATATTATAATTGCACCGCTTCCCAAAGACCAACCTGGCACAATCTAACCTTCGCTTAATAGTGCGCTTATTGAACCTAGCACAAAAGCGACACCCAACAACGTCGTGTTCAGGCCCCAAACAAGGAATACACAAAGTATGATAATCTCTATGCGGTATCTGTTTCCCACAAGAAATACAGTTATTCACTTTTTCTGACATCCGGTAAACCACTGAGGCAAGAAAAAACTAAAATATTCCCCAACGGGGTACTTAGCCAACTTTGACTCGGTCTGAAACTCCGAATTCGAAAAATTTCAGAACGCCGAACGGCACTTGCAACGCTGCTTCTGCATCGGACCATGCGGCAAAAAAGACTGAGGATATGACGTCGGTCATGCGCATTTGTACACTGACGTTCTGATGTCAGTCTTAAGCGCCTTGACCGACGTCAGCCTAATACTTTGATATTCGGGCCGACCGAGGACAGCGGACTACCCAAGTGTAAGGACTGCAGCAATGTGAGATGAAGAACATCCACTCTTTTAGGCTAACTCAAGTAGGACTGTGGCTGTCAGTATGGGACATTTGTTCCTATTGGGAGAGTAAAACTTCAATATTTGAAGCTGTATATAGTTGTGTGTGTTAGTATTAAATGAATACATTTTGGGGACATTTTTGAGGACTTTCAATAAAACAAAGTTTTGTAAGATGCGACATAGGCCCAAATGGACATGGCAAAAAAAAAATGATATACAAATTCAACCTGCCAAACAGTGTATGCATGTAACACAAAAATTGGAACTAGACATTTAAAAAATGGTGTTATACATAAAAAGTGGAAATAATTTTTAATAAAATGATGCTTTCTGTAATGTCTTTAAATGTCAATGGTCTCACAGATAAATACAAAAAAGAATGAAGAGTGAACTATATTAAAAATGTAGAGTGCAAATTGCTGTGCGACAGGAGACACAAAGAACTGAACATGTGAATTTGATAAAGAAGGGTTTTCAGGCTATTCAGCAGAATATCTGGGACAAAGGAAAAGAGGAGAACTTATATTATTTGCAAGAGGAACTCCAATAGTGACAGAATAAGATAAAAAAGATGATAATGGTGGACCTGTACTGCTAAGGGACTAGTGGCAAAGAAAGAGGATTACACTGATAATATTTATATTCCACCTAAAACTGCTATAATGGAGCTTAAGTAAATTCTGGTAGAAATAATTAGTTTTCAGAAACTAATATTACTTGCAGGCAGGGACTGGAATTTGATTTGCAGCACTGAAGATATGGATTGGGGGGCCCAGAAGGGAAAGTATAACAAAGGAGGGTATATTTTTGAAGAAATATATGAAAATATTTGGCATGGAAGATATGAATTCATTAATAGGAGTTGAGTGAATTTACATATTACTCCCAAGATACAAAACTGTGCTAAGCTATACAGAATTTACATTTCAAAGGAACATGTGCATTTAAATGAAGGTCTTGATATGCACCTGATAATTATTTCAGAGCATGCACCAACAATAATCAAAATAAAAACAATAATAAAATAAAAATGAGACACTGGCACTTTCCCACCCATCTGCTGGAGAGGAATTTAAGGAATGGGTAGTGAAGATTATTCAGGAGCTATGAGAAAGGACAGAAGCTTCTGAAAATATAACCAGAAAATGGGATAAAATTTATGTGGAGTTTAAAAATAGGGTGGAAATAAAAGAAAGCGAGCTATGGTTAAGAAGTAACAAGAATGATTTAGTGGGATTGACAAATAAAGTATTGCAGAATGGGTGCAATCTCACAGAACAAGAAGAGCAAATACAGAATGCTAAACAGAAAATAAAGGACTACCTTGATAATATGCATGAGTTCAGAAAGATTTCTGTTAAGCAACTGTTTTTAGATAACACTAGAGCACAAAAACTTTTAGCACAATGACGCAGGCAACAAGCAGAAAGGGCCGTCACCAAGCTTTGGGAGCCTATAACAAGGAAGTTAACTAGGGATCCAGTAGAGGTATTAGAAATATTTTGGACATTTTATAAAACTTTGTATGAAGCAGAGAAATATGGAAATCAAGAAAAGATACAAATGGAAATGTTATGAAAGAATTAAATATGCCAATTCTACATGGAGAGGAGGCTCAATTACTAGCAGTTAGGATAGGAGGAGATGAGATAATGCTGATATACAACCAATCTACATTAAAGTCCCCAGGATTAAATGGTACTCCTGTGAAATTCTGGAAGCTAGGATGGAAAAACTGATAATGCTCTAGAAGGTTTTAACAGTACTTGAAGAGGAGGAAAAGTACCAACATCCTGCAAGAAACAGAACACTGATGATCCAGAGGGAAGCAGAATGTAAGAAAATACTACTGTTGCTGGTGGGTCTTAATACAGAGAAAGTAACTGACAAAGTAAGCTGGGAGTTTATAAGCAGAGCAATGGAAGTATTTCCATTCCCTGATAAAATTATAAGATTGATTAGGAAGATCTACGAGGGATCGGAGGTGAAAAGTGGGTGGGTCCTCTCTGATCATCTCTGCTTCAGCAGAGGAATCAGGCAGGGGTGTCCTCTCTCTCCACTTTATCTGCATTAAATTCAGAACCACTGGCAAAGAAAATAAGGGACGCAGAAATTCAAGGATACAATTGGCATGGTAGTCATGAAAAGCTGGCTCTATTTGCAGAGGACATTATTTTATACCGGACAAAATCAGAAAGTGACATTACAGTGTTGTGGAATATACTGAGACAGTAAAGCAAACTTAAAGGCAATACCAGTAAATTATGTACTCACAAATGGTTCAGCAATATCCATATTGATGGGGACAACATAGAATGAAGTATTCAGGAGTATGGATGAAAAATGATACCAGTGTGGAAGCCAAGGATATGTGGGAAGAGACTAAACAAAAGATAATACAAAAACTGAAAAAATGGAAGCTCTGTTATATGGATATTGATAGTATGATATAAGCAGTTAAAATGTTTTTAGTCCCATTAGTCTAATACAATGGTCAGGCATACTTTTATCAATCAGAGGAGAAGTTGTAGACAGCAATTAATAGAGTTTAAGAACTGTATCTGGGAAGGAAAGATGGCAAGAGTCAAGTGGGATAAACCAATTCTTCCAATAGAACATGGCAGATTGGTATTACCGGAGTTGAAGGGGTATTTCAGAGCAGCACAGTTAATGCTCTTTTACACAGCACAAGCAGAAAACTATAACTCAAAGTAGAAAGAGATTATGAAACAGGGGGGAAGCTCAAGTAACAGGGAGAAACTGGGATGTTGGATGCAGACCTTTAATGAGAACAATAATCACACAGAATATTATATTCATAAAGTAGCAGAAGGTCTTCTAAGAACTAAGCCAACATGGGAATGGAGAAAGGGGATTCTTCTGATAGGGATGACTGCAATTAGGGATACAGACAACAGGTAAGGGGGCAGGAATGCATTGGAGAAAACTGGCAAAGGAACCAATGTAATGGGAGCAAAACTAGAAAGAGGAAAGCAACAGAATGGGAAGATGCCAGGAAGTTATCTGGATTGCAGGCTAAAGACTGCCATCCATATCAAGGATTGCTATCAGAGTATAGGCAAAGAGAAAGAAATAGGGGGGTCCTAAATGAAAAACGAGCACTGGTAGAGTTTTTAGTAGAATCGAGAAAAGAAGTTGCCAATAAGACAGGAATAATTAGTACAGCATATAAAATATTGCATCAATCAGAGGAGGTTAGGAAGGACTGGGAAGAGAGATTAGAAAAACAATTCACAAAGAAACAATGGAGGGGATATATGCATGTCTCCCAAATATGCAACAAATCCAGATGAGTTCAGCTTTTTGCCTGGAAATGCTTACATAAGTATTTGTATACCTCAAGAAGACTTCAAAGAATTCTTCCTCAGGTAGACAGCAAATGTTGGAGGTGTGTGGGGCAGAAAGAGGCAACTGCGAACATGTTTTCTGGGAGTGTAATGACTGGCAGATGCTACAGATTCCCTGCAGACTGCTCTGTCAGAGATGCTGGGTGAGCAAGTCGGAGTGACTAGGGAAATAATTTTTTTGAGTTATGATACAAACTCAGAATTATTGCCTAGACATAGTAAGGCCGTGATGAGCCTAATTATGATGGCTGCCAAAACAGCAATTACTAGAAAATGAAATCAAAGTCTAAACCAACTTTACTAGAAGTAGTGAAAATAACAGTAATAAAAGTAACAGGGTTAAAACAACAGTAACTGGGATCTTTAGAAAAGGGTAAGAGCAAATTACATAGGAAAAATGGGAATTGTGGGATCAATAAATGCAGAGGAGGAACAAAGTTTAAAAGAAGGCAGGATTTGAATGAGCTGTGTAATGGTTGACTAACAATGACTGGATATGTTAAAAGTGATGTATAATTTTTGCAGCTACAGTTGTGTCACAGTTTGGAACGTATAATGTTTGCAACTGAGATTGTCGCTGTGGTTTATTGTCATTTAAATGTAACATGGCATATGTCATATATGTGATAATTTAATAAAGACTTTCTTATTTTAAAAAAAGTGTGGCAGAATAAGGGGACTCTAATAAAACAAGAGGGGGAGAGACTGCAGAGTGTTAAAAGAAAAATAAGGAGTGTTTGGATAATATACATGAGTTTATTAAGGTTGCTGTTAAGCAACTATTTTTTTTTATAATTCTACAGCAAAAAAACTTTTAGCACAGCGACTTTGGTAACAGAAAGCAGAAAGGCAGTCACTAAACAGAGAAAGGACAAAAAAGAGTAACCAGATATCCTACACAGGTATCGCAAATCTTTCAGAAATTTTATGACAATGTGTATACATCAGAGGACTCTGGGGAAACAAGGAACAAATGGAAGTATTTATGGAATTATGCCAAGGTTAGATGAAGATGATGCTTAACAACTAATAGGCAAGACAGAAAAAGATGAGAGAAAAATAATGCATCAATTGTCAGGGAATCTCAAGGAGCAAATGGCATTCTTGAGAAAGTTTAGAAGTTAGGAAGGAAGAAAGTGAAACATTTGGAAGGTTTTCTTTAACATTTTAAAAGGAGGGGAACAACCATCTTACAAGACAACTGTGATGACCCACCACTGGGCCAGTAATCAAGGAGCCTCAATCCTCACCACTGGCAACAATGGGGGACATGCACTGGGTAGATGACAAGGTACACACAGTGTTTCCAGATGCAGCTTTCTGCACCAAGGGCAATTTCCCTTAAGAGCACACAGAGACCACAGAGTCAGTCCCGGGGCTGGTTTCTCCCTTTTTCTCTAGATTCCCAATAAGACTCCCCAATGGCACAGCTATAGGGCTGAGATCTCAGCTGAGTGGCCAAGATCTCCAGCACCATCTCTGTCCAAACAGTGCTTCATGTCCCTGCCCAAGTAGCTAACATGCACACTGTTTGAGGTTTGATTTACACACCCACACGGGAAAGGCCGGGACAGGTTTACTAGCTATGCTCTCTTTTGCCCAGACTATACGGTAGTTATCACTGCCACCAGCCAGCTCCTTATCAGCTACTTTAAGGCCGTTAACAAAGGGTGTTCAATCTTGCTGTGTAATGTTGCCATTACTACAAATCGTAGTTTGACCAACAGTAAGGCCATTAGGAGTGGCCTAGACAGTGTCACTAAATAAATATGGAAGTACTCTCAGAACTTATGTATCGCTACACAGACAAGCCACAATGAAAGGTTTAAATATATTTAATAAAAGAACAAGACAATACTAAATATATATTTACAGTGACATAAGAATTCAAAATTACAGTAAATATTTAAAATAACATTGCAGGACGGTCTCAAATAAAGAAAAATATCTAAAGTTAAGCTTTGCTACATTCCTAACTATACCCAAGATAATTACTATACTCTAGTTAACTTACTTACAGAACAAGGCAAGTGGTGAATGGTTCTCATTACTGTTGTTGCTGCCAGGTCCAAAACAGAATACAAAATGTTGTCTCTCACACCCAGAACTCTCAAAATAACATCTCAAATATTACTGCTGGGATAGCTTGCAGAATGACATCATTTCTTGTCATCTGACTCTGTCCCAGGTGAAACCCACACTGCTGGAAGCTGGCAGTATTTAGCATCTACCTGTGAAAATACACAGGCCTCAGATGTTTGGCAGATGTGGGAAGTCATAAAACAATCGCATTCCTTCACATTTCAAAACTAATTATTTCACTTTAAATAAAGTACAGAAAACTTCCTAGTACAGACATTGATTCTCCTTGCTGCATGGAAACTGAAAGATATCATCCTGTACTGCATAGCCATGAACTAATTTAATTTCAGATATTTTTCTGAAGTTTTGCTGGACTGAAGTTAACCTACTGTGTTCCAGTTTCCACTGTTAAAATGTATACATCTAAACAATATTTAATAGTGCATGTATATTTCTGTTTTTTTTTTCAGTAGGGTACACTGTGGTTACATTTCAAACAGTACTTTGCAAATACCTTCAAGGCAGTTTGATGCACACAACATGCAGTTCTAACACATTTCTAACACAAACATCTTATATAAATCATGTTGATATTCACAAATGAAAAATATTTACAAAATTCCAGACAACTGGGCTGGCAGTATCTCCCTTTGACATGAGAACTCTCCTGGATGCATTACCCAAAGAAAGTAAATAATCTTCAAACCCAGCTGCATATCAACACATTTCAATTTTAAATCAGTATTACAAAGTGCAAGTAAATAACAGCTAGCCAAATGGAAAAGGTTTTCCCAAATGGACAGACATGGATCAATATGTTTTTTGTGGAGGGAAGACAAACATTTGACATTAACGCAGCAATGATGATGGTGATGGGTCTTGATGTAGAGAAATCATACAACTAAACTGTCAGAAATTTTTTTGAATAGAGCAATTGAAGCATTTACATTCCCTCTTAGAATAATGAGGTAAATTAGGAGAACATATGAAGAGTCTGATGCAATAATTATGGTGAGTCAGTTCCTTTCTTTCTGAGAAGCTTCATATTTGATTTATATTTAGAGCCAGTGGCAGAGAAAATTAGGACTCCTGAACTCAAGCATACAACTAATATGGCAATCAAGAAAAGTCAACTTTACTTGCAGATGATATACTGTACTTGAATCCAGAAAAGGACTTTTTGGTGCAGTATAACATTTTCAGACAGTTTCAAGTCTTTTTGGGAATGAAAATTAATGAAGATAAAACTACAATGGTAAATTATGAGTATCCACACATGAACTGGTTCAACAATACCCATATTTATGGGTGGGGAGACTAAAATGAAGTATTCGGGTTTATGAATTAAAAAGGATTTTGTTAGGGTACTTCCAAGATGGTTGCACAATGATAGACAGCTTGACTTCAGCTCTCCCACTGTGAAAAAAAAAAACAGAGATAAGGGCTAGTACCTGCCAGTTTTTAGTAAAGCTTTTTTACTGGCTAGTAAGTACACTGCCAAGATGCCGGCAAAGAAGAAATTTAGAGCAGGACCGGCCTTAGGTCAACTGGTACCCTAGGCAAAAGGGCTCCACGATGCCCCCTACAACAACATCTGGTGCCCCCATCCTGGTCTACCTACACCAAATAAATACTGGAAAAGCTCCCCTGCTACAGCGGTGCCCTAGGCAGCCACCTAGTTGGCCTATGCCTAAGGCCGGCTATGTTAGAGAGCCTGAAAAAAAAATATTAACTACAAAAAGTGAATAGAAAACATTAACTGGGAAGATTCCTGCAGCTGTTCAGCAAAAAGTACTTCAAGCTCCAGCTTTGGTACACAATATGGCTTCCAGTAACTTAAAGGAAAAAATAAGTCAAATGTGCTCAGACAAAAAATAAAATTGTAGTAGTACATAAACGCAAATAACAAAAGGCAGGGAAAAACGAAAGAAGCTTTAAACAAATACTCAAATGAACTGATAAAAACTGCAAAACTCAAGAGTTTGAAATGAAGAAAAGCCTGGCTGAGTACAAGATTGTTCAAGAAGGGCCGTTTTAAAAAATGGAAGAGAGTTAGAGGACAGACCTAAGATTTTCAGTTGTACCACAGAAACTGGAAGGAACAGACTGCATTAATGTTATGAAAGCACAAATAACTAACTGGACTGGTATTCCACAGCAGGATCTGTTAGTTCAAAAAACACATTTCTTTCTGACTGGAAGATGCCAAATAATGTGTGGGCAAGAATTCCTTAAAGAGCATCACTATCAATACAGGAGTACCTCATGGCTGTGTGCTAAGCCTACTACAGTTTACTATCTTGAACCATAACTGTAAATCCAGATTTAATACCAACTGCATCATAAGTTTCTGGACAACACTACAGTTGTGCACCTCATCAACAAAGGAGAAGAAAAAGCTTATAGGGAAAAAGTGAGTTCTCTGATTGACTGGTTTGCCAGGTATAATCTTGGCCTCAGTGTCAGCAAAACCAAGGAGATCATAATAGACTTCAGGAGAGTACAACAGGCTCACTCTCTTCTCATGATAAATGGGGAGGTAGTGGAAAGAGTGAACACAAAATTCCTGGGGGTCTACATATCAAAGGATCTTTCTTGGTCAACCAATACCAGTCACATAGTAAAGAAGGCTGATTAACACCTACACTTCCTGAACAGACTGAGGAAGCAAGCCTACCCCGCTGCATCCTCTCCACCTTCTACAGGGGTACCATAGAAAGGATCCTACCGTGCAACTTCATAGTGTGGTATAGAAGCTGCTCATCTGCAGATCAAAAAGCCCTACAAAAAAAGTTGTGGAAAAAATAACTGGATCCAAACTTCCAGTGACAAAGGATTTATACCTGGCACGTTGTTACAGCAGAGCAACAAAAACAACAAGTGATCCTTAGATCTTACTCACCCTGCTTCTGAACTGTTCACATGCCCAGTCATCTGGTAGAAGATACTGCAGTGTACACTGTAAAATGACCAGGTTCAAGAACAGTTTTTTCCCTCACGTGAACAGATACTTAAACTCTAGCATTAATCTCAGGGGATGCGAGAGACTGACAAGTCTTGTGATAACCAAACAATAGTGCAATAACAATAAGACATTACAACCAAATTATCAGTTTACAAGAAAATTATATGCAATACATACTGCTAGATACTCTCCTAAGATAGAGAGCATGAGAATTACATTGTGTAATAAGTACAGGTGCAATAAGGAGCCAATCAGTTGCTATAGTGGTGTACAGAATAACTGTAGTAATTAGTAATAATATAACTGTCTAAGAGAAAGGTAAATGTTAGGTCTGATACACTTGCAATTGTATGTATTTATGTACGTATGTGTCTCTCTTCTAAGCATGTGTAATTGTATGTATGTGTCTTAATTTGAGCATGATGCACATAACTTTGTTTAGACTTCATTTTTGGTGTCCAAATGACAATAAAATTTACTTTGACATTGTGTGTAACCTGGCAATAAGAAAGTGGTCAAGACCTGTACTAGTAAAGATTTGATCTCAACACTGTGGCAACAAGGGCAAAGTATTAAAAACTGGAGCCAGCAGAGTGTTTGCGGAAAATGATTATTCACCATACACCAGGCAGAAGAGAAACAGATTTATCCCATCAATCATGTCGATAGGCAGGTGTGAGTTTCATGCTACTGTATCCAATTGCCTTCAAAATACTCTTTCCTGGATGATCAGTCATTTTTGATGCAGAACAGGCAAAAGAGGAAATGCAAAAGTTTGTCCAACAAAGAACTGAGCCATCAAACAGGCCGCTTCTTCTTACTCTGATAAAGCTCATAGAGAGACTTAACCAGTGAAAACTTTTCCAATGGTCCAAAGGAAGATGCTTGAGAGAGAGAGAGGAAAAAAAAGCATAAGAGTTGACAAAATTGAGAGTACCCTGAACTTGAATTGCAGTCCGAGGTTGGGAGATACAGATACATACATATATTTCAAGCAATGGCGTTAATGCCCTTCTAGTGTGCCAATATACCAAAACAGCTGTTCCCATAAGTGTCCAGGCTGTTCTTAAAATATCTAAACTAGTGCTTGCTTTAACGTAGTTCAGTAGTCTTTTCCATGCAAAAGCTGTTATCGCAGAGAACCAATTAGTACACTTCTCATTCCTATAAAATCTTCTACATAGTTTGTCTGATGATTCACTTCTACTTTTTGATAACCCCAAACATTCCTACAGATAGCCGTCTCTAAATGCCTTATACACCTGAATAAGATCTCTTGTAAATATCTATAAGAGACACTGTACAAGTTCAGATATTTTAGCCTTTCATATTAACTTAAATTTTCACATCCATGAATGCCCTAGGCATACTTTCACTGTAAAAACGAAGAAGGCAGCACAGTATTCAAGCAGGATCCAATTTATTCAAACTCCAAAAAATAAAATAAAATCAAACAAACTACATTGACGTGTACTAAGCGCTTTCACCCATATCCACAGCGGGCATCTTCAGAGTACAATGAACCTCCAACATCTACATCATTAAATACACTAACAAATTACACAATGCCCTAAAATAGCAGCCAATTAATGGTTCGAATTAGTTAGCATAATTAATTGGATTAGTTACATTCAGGTACCTAACATTTTTTTCTTTCTTTTATGAATTCTAACAAAACCTAATACACTAAAAATCTGTAAATCTACAAATCTAAAAATCTAAACATACTCTAACAATTTATGGCAAGTGTAAACAATGACTAAATAGTAAATTAAATATATGACATATAATATTTACACCATAAATATACAATTTAAAATGTAAAATGTAATATTTAATTTCTAAATAAATATCATTAAAATGAATAATAAATATGTATATGTGTATATAAAAACAGTCATAGTAACCAATAATACATGTTCAATGACACCCAAGACATATTAAACTAGAAGATATACTAAAGTTTGTGTATGTACATATATAAGTAAATATATATATTCGTACTTAAAAACTTAGATAACTCAAAAACTTTAAAAACTTTAAAACCATAACATATGTGTTCTAAATAATCATATACAGTAAGATTTATGTTTTAATATACTAGCAATGGAAATGTGATCATTAATTCCTGGTGGATTTGTAGCATCCAATCTCAATTGACAAACACTCTTTGGCTTCCAATAGATTTTTATCGTCACTCCCTTTTTATTGTTATTGTTTGGAATTCTGTCAATAACAAAAAATATGAATCTCTTGAATTCTTTACATTTCTGGCTGTGTATGTATAGTGAACTCACTGTTTTCTTCTTCCTTATGTCTCTTGTGTGTTCAAGTATGCATTCCCTAGGTTTCCTGATGGTCTTCCCTACATAGTATGCTGAACAGCTTGTACATGTTGCAATACATACCGCCATCTTGGTATTACAATTGCAATACCCAGGACATCTAATAGTTCTCAACAACTACATAGGGACCATCATTTATAAACTTGCAAGTACTGCATAGGCCACATTTACTCATTTTAGACATTTTCTGTAATTCCTTATTGGTAGTTGTCTCTAATAATTCCTTTAAATTCATACCCCTGCTATACGTGATCTTGGGCTAACTACCAATAATGTCAGTGAGTTCCGTTTTGTTCACAAAAACACTAAGCCATGTCTCGTGAACTATATTGGAGATTTTGGATGCTGTTTCATTATATGGAATTATAAATGCGTCCCTTTTGTTTCTCTTTTCATTATTAGATGTGTCACTATCTATTCCAAATTTAATGATTGGTTTGTAAGTTAGGTTTCTCTTAACCATCACCTCTTTTTTAATATTGTATATTAATTCTTGAGAATAACCCCTATCAAGAAACATGTTAATAAGTTTGCCAATTTCTTCTTGAAATAACGTGTCATCACTCACTATTCTCGATAGTCTAACCATCTGCCCCTTTCACTAGATTCTTTTTTTGAAACTGGGGATGGCAGCTATCATAGTGCGAAAATGAATATGAATAAGTCTTCTTTTGAAATATGTTAGAACCAATCCTATCATCTTTTATATAAAATAGTATGTCGAAATACTCAGTTATTTTCATAAATAGTGCTAGTAAATTTCAAAAAAGTTGTGGTACCCAAAAATTCCACAAATTCCTGGATTTCTTCCTTATTCCCTTTCCAAAAAATAAGAATATCATCCAGGTATCTTAAATATAAAATTATTTTAGTCCAGTAACCAGCGGTAAAAAGGAACTGTGTCTCCCAAAATGCCAATACCAAATTAGCATATATAGGAGCACATCTTGCACCCATAGCCACTCCTGTACATTGTTTGTAATACTCTCCATCAAGAAAAATAAAATTGTTATTTAAAACCATTTCCATCAGTTCCACTATAAGCTTACGTTTGACAGTATGCATGTCACTAAATCTTGATAAACTAGCTTCAAACATTTCTAAACCTAAGGCGTGTGGTATAACAGAAAATAAATTAATGACGTCTATGGTGACCATAACTGTGTCTGAATAAATGTCAGATGTGTGTTCTCTCACAATATCTAAGCAATGCCATGAATCTTTGAGTGTGGGGTAACTTACTCAAGATACCCTTACAATGAACGTCTATATACGAGGCCATACCTTCAGTTTTGGAACCTTTTGCTGAAACTATAGGCCTAAAGGGTGGATTGTTCACGTCTTTATGAATTTTTGGGAATACCAAAGATGGATGGTGTAACTGGTATCTCTACCATAAAATAGTCATACTCTTCTTTATTTAATACACCATCCATCAAAAATTCATGTAACTGCCAATCAAGTTTGGTGTATGTCCTATATACCTCATATTTAGAAACCTTTTCATAGGTGTTGCAGTCACTTAACATAAGTGTCATTTTACTCAAATAGTCCGTGTTGGACATAACCACAATCCCACCACCTTTATCAGGTTTCATAACCCTGCATTTGTCTGTTGTAGTCAGTTCCTTTAGACAGACTCTTTCTGCTGAAAAATCCTACTTCATATCATTGCACAAAGGTGTCACATCTACAGAATTTAATAACTACAAACCAATAGCAATTCTCTTCTCCTCTCCAAAACATTAGAGAAATGTATCCACATTCAACTGATGCAGTACCTAACCACAAATAACCTGTTCTCAGAAACACAGGGCTTTAAGCCCCAGCACAGCACCATTACTGCTCTACTACATTTTACCAATATAATAAACCAACATACAAACAATGGTCTGCTTGTATCCACCATGTTCTTAAACTTGTCAAAGGCATTTGATGCTGTCTCGCACCAGCAACTGCTCATTCAACTCTCCTCAATATGACTTTCACAGTACCCCTTGCCATGGTTTCTTAGTTACCTCTCTGGAAGGTGACAAGCCATTAAATGGCAACAAACCTATGCATCCTTTCAGCCAGTTACTACAGGTGTCCCTAAGGGCTCTGTCCTGGCTCCTCTCCCATTTACTATGTTAACTACCACACCTCCA
Source organism: Protopterus annectens (assembly GCF_019279795.1). Lineage (NCBI taxonomy): Eukaryota > Metazoa > Chordata > Ceratodontiformes > Protopteridae > Protopterus > Protopterus annectens. The sequence continues at coordinate 623,491,500 of NC_056741.1, forward strand.
CTCACCATGGTTCAGTATGCAGACGACTCAATATTAATATGTGCGGCCTCAACAATAAATAAGCTCAAAGACATTACCCTAAAATCTTTCTCCTCTGTAGAAACCTGGCTCAAAATATCAAACCTCCTACTCACACACAAGAAAACAAAGTTAATGCTTTTTACTTCAAAAAGTTTCCAAAATCAAAAGCAATCTTTTACCATAAATTCATCAAATACAGTCATTGAAACTGTAACTCACAGTAAATTTCTAGGCTTTATAATACATGACAATCTCAAATATGACCAGCACACACTGCACGCCATTAAATATACACACCAGAGACCAGATTCCCTTTACAGGATCAATATATTTCTTAGATACTGCAAGAAAAAAACTCATCCACCCACCTTCTTACTGCCAAACTCTCTTTCACGACACTCCTATCCTAACAAACAATACTCAAAGAAACTTGCCTCCTGCTACAATAAAATAGCTAAATTTGCAACCAATCTCTCTCATAAGACACACCATGGTCACAGCTTACACCAATTAAACTCGACTGAACTACACAACTACCTAACACATTCACAGGTAACTACAGCACACAAATTCAATCACCACCCAAAAAAATGCCCTGCACTACAAAACTTATTACTGCCCTATTGTCCAGCAAGGGATCTCCGTTCCAGTAACAAACTTTTACTACTTCCAAATAAATAAGTCAAATAATTTTGCAGGAGACTTAATCTACTCCCAGTATTATTCCAGAGTTTAGTAATGTATCCCCACACAAATAAAACTCTCTGACAAACTCAATAGTTTTGACCCACTTCTTAAACATCTTAACCAATCCTGGTCCTGCAAATGCTCAATTAGGTTAAGATTTTGTGCTCACCATACAATACAATACAAATACTCTCAAACAGAATACTCTCAGCCTCTCATTGAAATGACAAAAAAAATTATATACAACTGCTGCCTGCACAATCTACTGAGATGCACTTGGGCTCTGTCTTTAGTAAGTTTTACCTTTGTAAAATTTTATATTTCTATTTACTTGTATACATTCTAACTACTATGTGTTTACCTGGAACTTGGTATAACGTGTAAGGATATGAAGCTTTTCTCCTCAGGCCTCTGCTGAAAATGGGTAGTACCCACTCCGATTTTCCCAGTAAAGACAAACTTTTTTCCTCTAGATTACTGGAAGGATGTTTGGCACCAAAGCTGGAGCTTGAACTATTTTTTGCTGAACAGCTGCAGGATTCTTCCCAGTCAGTTGTTTCTCTTCACCTTTTCTACTTGGTTTTCTTTCAGGCTTAGTTTCTTCTTTGCATGCATCCAGGTGGTGTACTTACTAGCCAGTAACTGAATTTTACTCAAGCTAACAATATCTCTGGCTGCAGTTTCTGTTTACACACTGGGAGAGCTGGAAGTCCCGCATAGGTATTTTAACACCCCAAGGAGAATCCAATTGACTTTTCCTCAGGTACATGCCACATGAAGTAGGTGGGATGGGAAAGAAAAAGGTAGCTAGGAACATATGTTTTGGGATTGTAATGAGTTGGCAGACTGTAAAACTTCCCTATACAGTACTCTGTCAGAAATACTGGGTGAGCAGATAGGTGTAACTAAGGAAATTACTTTTTGAGCTGGGATAAAATAGCTGAATTGCCTCGACACAGTAAGGCTGTGTTAAGTTTAATTTTGATGGCTGCCAAAAAAGCCATTACTAGAAAGTGGAAATCAGAGTCTAAAGCAACTGTATTTAATGTATTGAATATTTTAAAATAATTTTAAGTATGATTTTTAGAAAAGGGTAAGAGCAAATTACATATGAAATTATGGGAACAACATATGCAGAATAAAGTTTAGGAGGAGGAGTGAGGTTTCAGGGAAGGCAGAAATTGAGCAATTTATATAATGTTGGCTTGATAGTTATACAAAGGAATACATGTTGGCTTGATGATAGTTGTACAAAGGAGTGTGTGTGACGATGTTTGTAACTGGGAACATGCTAATATGGTTTGTCCATGTCTTAAGTGATAATTCAATAAAGGTGTTAACAGGTTTCTGTTGTAGCAGCTAAGGTTATGCAGGTAGAGGCTAAACAAAAGATAATATAAAAATGAGAAATTTGAGTACTTGATTATGGATATGGACAGAAAAACAAGCAGTGAAAATGTTTAAACCACTTTAGTTTATATACTGACCTTTTTACTCAGAGGAGAAGCTGTGGACTACAGAAGTGAAGAAAGAAGTTGGGAGGGGAAGAAGGCAAGTGGGAGATATTTTCATCCTTCTCATTGAAAACAGAATGTTTAACATTACCAGATTTAAATGGATATTTTACAGCTACACAGTTAAAGCTCATACACAACATGAGCAAAAGGTTATAAATCAAAGTACATGATGATGACGAAATGGGGGGGGGTCAAGAAATAAGGATATAGTAGTATTTTGGCTGCGAATCCTTACAGAGAACCACCATTCTAAAGAATACAACTTTCATAAATTTGCAGAAAGTATTATAACAATCAAGTCAAAAGGGGATGGAGAAAGGAGATATTAACAGGTATGGCTGCCAGTAGGGGGTATAGAAATTAGGCAAGAGAGGACTGGAATTTACTAGAGAAAACTGGCAAAGGTATCAAGACATTAGGAGCAAATAAGAGAGAAGGTTAAGAGTGCAATGAGATGAAGGAAACCTTTGCAATACAGGTTAGAGACTGCCTTCCCAATCAGGGATTGATAGAATATAGGCAAACAAAGGGACAACGGAGTCCTAAGAGTAGGACCTTGCCCTGGTAGACTTTTTTTAGCACAGTCTAGAACAGAACCTGCTGTTGCAAAAGGATAACTACTAAATAATTTTAAATACTGTATGATAACCAAGAATCAACACAAGGAAAACATCGGGAAGGCAGACTGAAAAAGAAATATATAAAGGAACAATGGAAGGACATGTGTATGGCTACCATGTATGCAGCAAAGTTTAGAAGGCTTAGAATTTTTGCATGGCAGTGTTCACATGGGTATGTTTATACCCAAAACAAACCTCAAATAATTTTTCCTCGGAACACTTTTTAGGAATACAAGGAGATGACAGATTTTAAATCCACCCTAGAGTTACTTTGCCAGATATACTTGGGGAGCAAATGGCAATAACTAAGGAAATTATTCTTTTGAGCTGGGACACAGGATTTGAATTTGCTGGGCATATTAAGGCCTTTTTAAGATTAACCCAATTAATTGCAAAAAGCTACTAGACAATGGAAATCAAAATCTAAACCAACAGAAAATGAAGTGCTAAATATTATAAAGGTGGAACAATAACTGAAGTGAGATCTTTCAAAAAGGGAAGGAGAAAATGGTAGAAATAAATACAACATGTGGGAGAAAAATACATGCAGGAAGTACAGTTGTGTACACTTACCATAAATGTAGATGTTAGAGTGTATTCACTGTTGCAGTAATCACTTGTGGGCTATGCCTGCTGGGTAGCCCTGACTGGCCCAAGTACCAAAGTAAAAGTTTCCCTCCTGCGTTGGCTGTTCTGAGTGCGACTGACGTCAGGTCATCAGGGCTATAAAGGGAGAAGACAGATGCCATTACATCAGTTTTTCTTGCCCCCAAAGGACTTGGAACCCCAGAAAAGATTTATACAATAGTTAAGAAAAAGGGGGTAGGTGGGAGGGAAACAGGATTGCAACAGTGAATATACTCTAATATCTACATTTATGGTAAGTGTACACAACTGAACTATGTTCTTCGTGTTTCACTGTTGCAGTTATCATTTGTGGTAAGAATCCCAAAGCAGAGGAAGTGGGTGGAGGAAAGCTGCACATTTATGGGGATGCTAGCATGCCCTGCAGGACTGCAGATGCAAATCCTGTCCTAGTTTTAGAGAAAGTAGCCAGCTGGTTGTGCTTGGTGAAAGTGTGGCTAAAGTGTGGATAGATGTCCAAGTAGCAGCTTCCAGAATTTCTTTGGTAGGAACCCCCCTCAGAAAGGCTGTAGAGTTAGAGACCGCTCTTGTGGAATGGGATCTGATGTTTTTGGGAGGACTCTTTCCATGAAATTTATAGCAGAACTGTATACAATGAGAGATCTATTTGGAAATGGTCAGCTTAGCAATGGGTTTAGTCTCTGCCCTAGGGGCGAACGAAACCAGGAGTTGGTCTGTTTTCCTGACTGATTTGGCCCTGTCAAGTTAAAATCTCAACTGTCTGTGCACATCTAATGTATGCATAATTCTCTCCCCTCTATTTGTTCATTTAGGAAAGGTGGGTAGGTGTACGGCCTCAGTCTTCCAAGAGAAGTATTTGAGATCTGCTGAGGAAGCTGGCTTGAAGGGGGGGGGCAGCTTTTCCAGGACAAGGTTTACATCCCAAACTGGTGCAGGGGGGCCTTCTTGGCAGCCTGATGTGAGCCACCCTCTAAGGAACTGCTTCAAGAGATGTTGAGCGAATAAAAGCTGATCTGCCTGGACGTAGGCTGAGATGGCCGAAACAGGAGTCTTGATAGAGGAGTAAGACCAGCCCTTATGGAGGAGCTCTGTCAGGTAAATCCAGGACCAGGGGTAAAAAGGCTTTACTGCTGGTGGTGTTCCTAGTGGAGCACCAGCAGGTGAATCTCTTCCATCTAGAGGAATAACATTTTCTGGTGCTGGGTCTACAACCCTCCTTAATAATGTCTTAAGACCTGACTGCTAAGGGCTGGAGTGGTAATGGTCTTTGAGGAATCAGCCATGCTGTTAACTTGAGTGTGGCAAGGCCTGGATGCAGGAGCTTCCCTCCCTGTTGTGTTAGCAGGTCTGCGGTGGAGGGCAGGGTAAAAGGAGGGTGAATGCACATGCTTAGGAGCATGGGTTACCAGTGCTGCCTTGGCCAATCTGGGGCAATCAGGATAGCCTTTGATCCTTCTTCTCTGATCTTGAGTAGAACCCTGTGTATCAGAGGAAGTGGGGGAAAGGCATACACAAACAGGCTGCCCTAGCTGAAGGAGAGGGCGTTCACCCTCCAGGCTTCTGGGTGAAACAGTCTTGATCAGAATTTGGCCAGTTGACAGTTCTGGTGGCTTGCAAAAAGGTCCAGATCTGGTTCCCCCCAGATGCGAGTGATCTGTAAGAAGGTCTCCCTATGCAACTGCCACTCGTGGGGGGTCTGTGATCTGTTAAAGTGGTTGTTTTGCTGTGGTTGTTTACCCTGGGAGATATTGAGCTAAGAGATATAGTCCCAGATTCGATGCTGACTGCCAGATTTCCATGGCAAGGTGATATAGGAGGTAGGAATGAGTGCTCCCCTGTTTGTTGATGTAGCACATGATGGCGGTGTTGTCTGTCCTGATTAGGAGTATCCCTGGTGACAAACGCTCATGAAAGGTTAGGATAGCTCTGTGCACTGCCAGCATTTCTTTCAAACTGATGTGGAGACCTAGAACTTCCTGTTCCCAAAAGGCCTGGGTTTGCAGAGTTCCCATATGGGCTCCCAGGCAATGTCTGAGGTGTCCGTAGTCAAGGTTTGCTTGTGTGGCCAAAGGACAAAAGGAAGGCCTTTGCTTAGGGTGCAAGCCTGGGCCCACTAGAGGAGATCCCTCTTTAAGCAAGGAATTAGTGGTAGTTGGTGCTCCAGAGACTAGGAGTGTTGGCACCAGAGGTTTATTAGGTACCACTGTAGTTTCTCCATATGCAATCTGGCAAGGGGTACCAGCAGGATGCAGGAGACCATGTACCCCAGGACTTGTAATATTTGTCTGGCTGTGAGGTGGGTCTTGTGTGCCAGCTGGTGGAAGTAGGACTGCAGAAAAGTCTGCTTGGGAGGGGGGGGGGGCATTTGCGTTAATGTGTCTAACAGAGTGTCCAGGAAAGTAATCCTTCATGTGGGTAGCAACTGGGATTTCTTCATGTGCTGTTGAATCCCAGAGAAGTCAGAAGGGTCTGCATTAAGGAGTGGTCCTGTAGGAGCTTTTCCTTGGTTTCTGCCTGAATGAGTTATTTGTCTAGATAGGGTAGATGTGTATAGCTCTCTGCCTGCAGTAAGCAATGACTGGAGCCAAGCATTTTTTAAAGACTCTGGGAGCAGTGGGTAAGCCAAAGGGCAGTGCAGAGAACTGAAAGCACTGGGACATTGCTCCGAACCTTAGGTAACTCCTGCAGGACTCCCTGATAGGAATATGCAGGTAGGCATCCTTCAGATCTAGGGTCACTTATCCAGGCTTGTGATAGGAGCATAGATAGTAGTTTTTGTAGTGTCAACATTTTGAATTTTGGAACCAGAAGGGACAGATTCAGGATAGAGAGGTCTAGGATAGGGCACCCTGTACCCCTCTTTCCTGAGAACCAGGAACAGTCGAGTAAAATTCCTTGCTGGTCTGTTCCTTGGGCACGGGTTTTACAGCACCCTGGGCGTAAAGATTTTGGATCTGGCAAATAGCTTCTGCTGTCTGGTTTGCTGGGACATCTGGGCAACCTGACCCTCCTTGTTTTTTCTTTGAAATAGAATCTGTACCCTCTGGTAAGAATTTTCAGGACCCATAGATCTGAGGTGATGGCCTGCCATGTTTCAAGGAAGAGGGGAAGTCTTCCTTCTAGTTTGTCTGGAGACCTAGGGGGTAGAGGGGAGGGAAGGAAATCACTGTGAGTTTCTGGTGAAGGAAGTGGGCTTAGAACTCCCCTGCCATGGAGGGGCAGTGGATCACCATCTAGTTATTTGTTGGCTGTGTGCTTGCATCCTAGGGATTCTGTCTCTGTATCCCTTTCTCTGTATTGGCTTAGCCTGAGGGGGAAAGGACCAGTGCTTAGTAGGAAGTTTCTGCTGAACCTGGGAGGCTGTACCTGCAAAAAGTCCTTAACAGTCTGCATGGATCTGGCTTTGTCCTCCATTTTATTGGCTACTTCCTCGGCCTTGGGGCCAAACAATTGCTCTTTATCCAAAGAGGCATCTAAAAGTTTGGATTTTACCTGGTCAGGCAAAGGTTGCTCCCTTAATCAGGCATGCCTTCTGATAACTGATCCTGTAGCTGCAGCCCTGGTAGAGGCTTCTAAGGCATCATAACCACAATGTAAGGAGTGCTTTGCTACCTGACAGCTTGACTGTATGAGGTCTGGTAGTTCTGTTTTCTGTTTAATGAGGTCGAGCGCGTTCTGCTGGAATTTAATCATACTGAAAGTTTAATGCCCTCACAGCCAAAGTGGCTGAGGTGTAAACCTTTTTAACCATCCTATCTAGAGCTCTGCTTTCTTTGCCAGTTGGAATGAGTTTTTTTCAAAGAGCTTGCTCTAGCTCCCTTAGGGCCCAGAGTAATTACTTCAGGATCTGCAGTAGGGTTTTTAAATACGTATTTGTGAGAGTTTTGCACCCTGTACTATCTATCCAGTTTTCTGGGTGCTGGAGGGAGAGACTCTGGAGAGAGGGCAGATTCCAGAAAAACATCCTTTATTACATCCAGGATAGGAGGAATAGCCAGAGGCTTATGCTGAGGCAGATTTAGAAATTCCCAGAGTTTCTTTTTAGACTGGGAGAAGTCCTGGGCCTCCCACCAAAAATGCTTTTTGAGAGTGTTTAGCGTTTCCCCAAAGGAAAGGTCCTCAGGGGGAGAGGCAGTCGGAATGGGATCATCAGCATCAGAGTCCTCAAATGCTGCTATGGACTGGTTTTCCGTGTCCGACTCCTCTAGATCTGAATCCACTGATTCCAGGTCTGTGCGGACCTCTGGGGGTTGTCTCTTGCTTTTGGCTGGTGTGTGTGTGTGTGTGTGTGTGTGTGGGGGGGGTGATTACCCTAATCAAAGTCATCAGGTCCTCTGCCATTCTGAGAAGTTGCTGTGAGTGAGGGGCTGGCTAGCTAGTAGAAGGTCGGTGGCTGGGGGCTCTGCGAAGGGATCTTTTTGGGGGTAGATTCTGGCGTGGGCCTAGCTGGATCAGTAGTCTTATACAGAATTAATTTGACCGGCGGCATTGTGATTGTCCTGACTTCGGATGTCAGTGGGGGCTCCATGGAAGCCGTTGCCTGCATAGCGGCTCTGGACCCAACTGCATGAGGAACAAATGACATCTTGGCAGGAGAAGGTTGATCCAGCCGCATACCGGACTCCAAATGGGTCTTGGAGAGGCCTGCAGCGGATTGTCGGCTGTCGTCAGCAGCTGCGAAGGCACCTCACTGAGTTCAGCTGTTACCTTGCTTTGAGTAAAGGTGGACTGTAGTCTGGGGTCATCAGAGGACCTAACTTTTGGAGGTCTATCCTTTTTCTTCCTAGGAAAAACAGTTAACTGCCTGAGAGACCGACACCATTTCACATTGCTGGAAAGACTGACAAATGCCTAGGTACAATATCAGCTCTTCTCTTTATAGTTCAAGCATTAAAGAGGGCATAGAACAGACACCCTGAACATTGTGGTCTGGGCCTGAACGCAGAGAGAATGCAAGTCTCAGTGTGGGATCTGCTTTCCACAACCGAGTCAGTTATTAACTTTCTCTGACATCGGTTTAAGGCAAGAAAAGACTCCCCAATAGGGTACTTCGCTTTAGACGCTTGTCTTCACTCTGGCAATGGCCAACCAACGCACTCGTAAAACTGCTTCTGCTCGGACCTTCACGGCAAGAAAGACTGATGTATTGGTGTCGGCTGTCTCCCTTTATAGCCCTGATGACATGATGTCAGCCACACTCACAGAACAGCCGACGCAGGAGGGGAAATCTTTACTCTGGTACTCGGGCCGGCCGAGAGCTATCCAGCAGGGGATAACCCACAAGTGAGGATTGCAACAGTGAAACACGAAGAACATCAATAATTACGGAGGAAGAATGATGTTTAAGGGAAGGCAGGAAATGAGCAATTTGTGTCATTTTGGAATGAATGGCAACTGCTAAAATGAACACAAATGTTCAGTAAATTAAATAATGCAAATATCACAACAGTTTTGTTTTATATTAATCTTATTAAATTACAACTTGCACAGATGTTTTAAAAATATGCACAACTGCTCTTCAGAGAAGGACAAGAACTGCAGCTATCATAATTTCATCAGCTTTATGTTTGGATATCTCATCTCTGCCAACATAAAATCAAAGTGACAGCAGGATGGCTAAAACATCTTGAGATTTAACCTGGATAACATGTTAAGTACCAAAACATTCATGATGGCTTGACATTAAGTATATATTCATCATGCACAAAATACAGCTGTATCACTCTGAAACGCTTTGTCAAAGCAAAATATTTGTAAAATATGTCTAAATAAATAATGGCACTCATCCACTGTTTGTCAAATGCTATAGAAAATTTCACTTCAGAAACGACATTCAAAGGAGATCCGTCTCCTCAATGTTAGCTCAAAAGAGCAAAAGTTGTCAGAGCTGACAGCCTAACACATACCACTCCACAAAGCAACAATGCTGTCAGCCAGTCAGGGGCAGTATTTAATGCCTTTCAAAAAACCTGCTTAGGACTTGTCACTTCAAGGGGATAAATTCAAAAGGCAAGTACTACAGCGAAAACAAATAATGAATTTACAAATGACAAATAATGAAAATGATGAAATTATTTGCAAAACTGCTCAATAGTGACACGATTGTAACCGAGTTGTCTATGTTGTTCATATTATATAAACAAAAATTTAATAAAGATTTTTTTGGGGAAAAAGAAATTACATCTGCATAGTATGTCTTCCAAGACGTACTGATGGCTTAAACCACTTTCAGTACTTAACTTAATCCTTACCTAATAAACAATTTGCTTATTTTGATTTTAAAACACATAAAAAGCAATCTGGCCACACAGAAGAGTAACTTCAGATTGCAAAATTAGTGCCAAAGTCCAATTAGAGATTAGAATCAGGAGTCTGAATGGAGAGATGATAAAACCAGCAAAGAAAGTTGAGTAGTACTGCTGGAAATGAAGTCTTGGGGAGTATCTTCACAAGGTGGATGCTCTTTTACAAAATCTCAATAAAACACTGATCAAAATCTAATCAGACTACACTAAAAGTAGTAAATATAGTAACAGATAAAACAATTGGAAATGAGATCTTTAGGAAAAGACAGGAGCTAACTACATAAGAAACAATGGGAACTGTGGGAATAATGCATACAGGGGAAGGAATGAGATTTAAAATTAAAACAAGGCAGGATTTACATGAGCTATATAATATTTGACTGAAATGATTGGGTAGATTATAAGTGATGTATAATGTTTGCAACCAGGAGTGTGTCAGTATGGTTTGTAATATAAAATGCCTGCAACCAGGATTGTGTCAGTGTGGTTTGCTTTCATTTATATAAATGTATGATTGCATATGTCGCAAGTGATAGTTTAATAAAGTTGTTTCTTGTTTTAAAAAAGTGACAGAAATTGAATAATTTATGCAATGTTGCTTAGGTTATATGATGTATAGCAATATATGTGAAATATAATGTTTGTTAATGTTAATTTAACACAGTTTGATTACTTTTGTATAAATGTAAATTTGCCTATGTTACAAGTGATAATTCAGTAAAGGTGTTTTAAAAAAAGGCAGCTCCAAAGATATTTGAAGAGAAATACAGGCAAAGGTGCCCAGATATGGAAATTTCACAATACCAAGAATAAGATCACAAAGGAGGAAAAGCAGAAGTTAAACATATAGAAGCTGAAGTTAAGGAATACCTGTAAAATGAAGGAGTTAGTGTAGAAACTATAACACAGGTTATGTCACAGTATGACAGAACAAGGAATGTCCAAAGTTAGGAGAAACAAGCAGGGTTAGAGACAACTGAAAAAAAATGGACATAAGTGGAGACTCAGTATGGTGCAAACAAGAAAGTAAAATTATCAATCCAAAAAATCAGCACCAAAGATAATTGGAGAAATTCAGGCAAAGCCATCTGGATATGGAAAATTTTAAAATACAAAATCATAAGAAAACAAATGGAGGGAGTAGAAAAGAGAATGAATAGTGGAGAAGATAAGGAAATACAAACTGATGTCATGGATTACCTGTGAAGTGAGGGATTTACTATAGAAAATCCAAATCTGTTAACATCCCAGCATAACAGAACAATAAGTCCCCAAATTAAGGTGAAACTAGTGAAACGGGAAGCATCCAATCAGCTGACACATGAAGATACTTTGTAGCCTTCAGCAGGAAACCCCTACAAAAGGTCAGTTGGCGCTGCACAGCAAGGGAAGCGGGAAACAGTGGCAACTCTGACGCAGTCAATGTTGTGGAGTGATACGCCAGTGAGTTCCCATATGGAAAAGCAACCAATGACACAGAATGAAGCTGAACAGAATATGTCTTAGTAAGATGTTCTGGAATTTTCTGTAGAATGCTTACTGGAATGGGAAACACAGCATGTAACCATACTTTGGACAAAAGTAGAAGGAATACAGTTTATCCTCCCCTCTTCAGGACAAAATGTACTCCCAAATGTGAGCAAGTAACTTTTCATTCCTTATATCTCACTCTCCCTTCACTTACCTTCTATCAAATTCTCTACCTTGACTCTAAATATATCAGAAGCCTGTTTTCTCCTTACTTCATACTGCAATTACTGTGTGTATTAGACAAACTTACCTTTAATTTATCTACGTCTAAAATTTCTCTAAATATTAAATGAATATCTTATAACTTGTACCAGTTCTTCACCAATGTTCGTATACTTCTAATTTATTACAATTATTTAAACTGCAGATCTGTATGTTTTATTTTTGAAGATTATTGTTCTTAAAATGTTTTTTAATAATTTGGAGATTTTCTTTCCGAGCCTCCGCTGAAAATGGGCCACTAACCCAGTCGGACTTTCCCAGTAATCAAATGTCATCAAATAAAAATAATAAATAAAATGATCCAAGAGAAGAGTTGCTTAACTTAATAGACATTGACATACATATTAAGATCAATGAAAGAAAGATTAGAGAAAGTCAGTAAGACCTAAAATGTTAGCAGTTTGATAAAACAAAAGGCAGTAATCAAGACTATTCACAAAAATGTATGTGATACAACAGAAGTAAATAAGATGTTACTATGCAGCTAAATTAACAGATCATGTCTTACCATAAAAATACAGGGCAATTGGGAAAGGAAGGAAAGAAATCAAATACCATCATTGCAGTATTGAATAGAGAAAACTATAAAGCAATTATGACAATTGTTACTGTAAGAAGAACAGAGAACATATTAATAAAAATACTTAAAAAGATAAATGTGGTAAAAGCAATGCACAGTATCAGAACAGACCAGGATCCACTGTACAGTATTGCAAATAAGAAACTAAAGATATCAGCACAGGCAAAAAACTTAGAAGATATATAAATAAATATAAAGAAAAAGTAAAAAAAAAAAAAGCAATTCATTAATGATCTAAAAGGTTTTGTAGAGAACTGGGAAAAAAGGCAAAAGGAATAGAAATACCACAAATAAAAGAAATAAATAGACACTATTTGGAGAAATATGTATGAATACCCTCTGGAACATGATACTAAATGGACAAAAGACAAAGAAACTGCACAATTCAAATGTACAGGATAGGAGACTGGATGAATCAACAGCCAGAGAAACTGAAGGAAAGCTAAGAAAAGCTTCTAATTAGAAAACTCTAGGCCCAAATGCAGTACCCAACTTCTAGCTAAATGCATTAATATCTTTACATGAAGATTTAGCCCCAAGTAACAACTATTTATATGCACATCCCAGACAGACACCAACTTAGTTAACAGGAAAAAATGATACTCCTCCTGAAGAGTAAAGCCTAAAAGTGATACTAAAAACTACACACCAATAACTTGTCTTCAAACGATGTAAAACTACATTTTGGAATGGATACCAATAGAGTTTATAGTCATTTAGAATAAAACTCAATCATGGCTATAGAATAAAAGGGTAATAAAGTCATATGAAACAAATGATCACTTGCTGTTAAAGTCATAATGGAGAATTGTTAAAAAAGGAGGAAGAAGCTAAGTATGGCACGGATAGACTACAAAAAGCATTTTAACAGCATCCTGCATTCATGGATAAAGGACTGCTTATAGATGTACATGATATATCCTTCCTTTATGGATTACGTTAAAGTCACCATGAAACAAGTGGCAAACTATTCTCTAGCTAAGCCATGATAAAGGACAAATTATCATCCCAGGGATAAAAATTCAAAGGGGGATATTCCAAGAAGAGTCTTTCACCATGCCCTTTTGTCTTGCCTTTATCCTATTTAGCAGTCTACAAATACATGTAGTCTCACCACGATGAAGTGAAGGAACGAAATGCCAAATAAATCCAAAGAAGCAAAGCTTTAATAACAAAGATGAGCGCCTTCGCGTGGACTCCTCCACGCTTCATCAGATAAAAATACATTAAAACAATACTCTTTAAATACCGCTCTGGGCGGGAAATTAAGCAATTAAAGGTCAATTTACTAGCCAATTACATATTTAAAACCATAGTTACTCTGATAACCAAGCATCATATTCAACCTGCATAATCTTGTAAACCTTCAAAAACGCATTCAAAAAAGTATCGCGAAGGCGTGTTGCATATACATACAATAATCATTCCTAATCAAATGTAAAATCAAAATTAATAATAATAAATGAAGTAACATAACAAACAACTTATCATTGCATAAACCTTACAGGCATAAATATGAAATCAATGATAGCGGCAAAACACTACTGTCATCTCCATGAGACTGATCAAATCATCCCTAATACATTACCTTAATGAAAGAAACCATACAGCTTCAAGAATATTGAACATCTACAGCATGAAAATCGAAATGTAAGTAACACTAAAACTGAAAAACTAGGAAACCTCTTTCTAAAGTACGATTAAATGTTTTCGTGAAACAGATTACCTATTCATTATTACATTATTTTACTTCATACACATATTACTTTATTTTATTTTTATGTCACATATGATTATGTCTCAGAATATTTACACTTTATGGTTTCATCATTATATATTATATTTGTGGATGTAAATATTTTATTTTACTTTTACGTTCCAGGTAATGAATACTATTTTTGAAGTTTTTTCTTCTTTTGTTTGAGACGATGTAATAATGAATAGGTAATCTGTTTCACGAAAACATTTAATCGTACTTTAGAAAGAGGTTTCCTAGTTTTCAGTTTTAGTGTTATTTACATTTCGATTTTCATGCTGTAGATGTTCAATATTCTTGAAGCTGTATGGTTTCTTTCATTGAGGTAATGTATTAGGGATGATTTGATCAGTCTCATGGAGATGACAGTAGTGCTTTGCCGCTATCATAGATTTCATATTTCTGCCTGTAAGGTTTATGCAATGATAAGTTGATTGTTATGTTATTTCATTTATTATTATTATTATTATTAATTTTGATTTTACATTTGATTAGGAATGATTATTATATGTATATGCAACACGCCTTCGCGATACTTTTTTGAATGCGTTTTTGAAGGTTTACAAGATTATGCAGGTTGAATATGATGCTTGTTTATCAGAGTAACTATGGTTTTAAATATGTAATTGGCTAGTAAATTGACCTTTAATTGCTTAATTTCCCGCCCAGAGCGGTATTTAAAGAGTATTGTTTTAATGTATTTTTATCTGATGAAGCGTGGAGGAGTCCACGCGAAAGCGCTCATCTTTGTTATTAAAGCTTTGCATCTTTGGATTTATTTGGCATTTCGTTCCTTCACTTCATTGTGGTGAGACTACATGTACTTATAGTTGTTGCTGCTTGTTTTTGGGATTTACTGGTGGTCTCTTTGGCAACACAGCTACAGGTTCTTTTGTTTGTTTATTTAGCAGTCTACTTAACATAATAGGTCATCGTTACAATTTGCTTCCTAGAAAACAAAAAAGTGTAAAAACTTCTCATCTACATTTAGTGGATAATTAAAACTGCACAGTTGATCAGATGAGGAACCATAAGCACAACTACAAGTGGTCAAAGCTTTCGTAGATGATACAAGAAAGTAATTTAATCTCAGTAAATGAGCAAGAGCAACCTTTAAAGCAGAAAAGCTGCAGCACCAAGAAAATAAATCTAGGAGAGGAATGCGATATAAAGGTAATTGAGCAAGAAGGATTGTCTAAATATTTGGGTAGTGATAAAAGGATCAACAATAAAACAAGAACAAAATGTGAACAAGACTTGATAAGGAATATTTTAGAAGACTAAAATTAATACTGAAAACAGCCCTAACATCTAAGAACAAAGTCCAAGCTATACACCAATTTGCTCTTCCTGTTTTAAATTAACAGGTTTTGGTGATTTGGACAAGAAAACAAGAAAAATGCTTTCTGCTTATCAGATGACTTATAAAGAGCAGTGTACACCAAGATTACATATTCCCCATTTTGAAGGCGGTATGGACCACCTTGAAATTGATTACACAAAGATCTGCAATCATAGGACTGCATGCATGTCTGTTGGCCTCACAAGATTGAAACATAGCTAAAGTTTGAAAACATGAGGGGAACAAGTCTAAGATGACTTCACTGCCTAATTTGGCAGAAGCATATAGATGTCAAGCAGGAATGGAAATTAAAACCAGAAGTAGACAAAAATCAGGCAGCAACTGCATGTGCCACAAAATGAAACAATATATAATGAAGAATCAGATGAGAAGGCAAGAAATGGGGAAAAAACAAATACAGTTTTCAAGTACAGAAAACTCCTGAACAACCTTGTGTCAATTAGGATTTGACACACAAATGGTTATAGGTTCATACAAGGCTATCTGCCCTAGGGCATTTATAAGCCTAGCCAGAGTGTGTTTGGCTTTCGTCACCCATTTTCAATTAGTTTTGCTATGCCCATTTTTGAGGTTAGTATACTGTGCCTCTGTCTAACAGTGAAACAGAAGTGATACCCGGGGTAAACCTACGATCCCCAATCCACTTACCAAGATTCCTCTTGAAGAGAGTCAATGAGGGACTCTGCCTAACCTGGACTGGGATTTTATTCCAGAGTGAAGGGAGTCTCTGGGTTATGAATCTGTCCCTCCAGCATGTCCTATTTATTTCAGTGCTGAGGTTCAAGTCTCTCGAGCGCGTAGCTCGATGGGATTTGGATTTTCTGAGGTGCAGCATGTCCATTAATTCCAGGTTGGACATGGCTTTATACGTCAGGCACAGATCTCCTCTGAGCAGGCGGTATGCCACTGAGTAGAGATGGAGTTTCTTTAACTGGGCAGCATATGGCATCTGTTTGAGCCCTTTGATCCTCTTGGTGAGGTACTTTTGGGGTCCTTCCAGCTGCTGCAGGTGTCTGGTAAGGTACATCCCAAAAGGGGCATTGTACTCAATTATGGGCCTGATGAGGGATGAGTAAAGAGGCACGATGACCTCCCCTGATCTAGATGTGAATCCCTTCATGATTAGGTGGGCTATATAAAATGTTTTTCTAACCACTTTGGCCACGTGGTTGTCAAATGAGAGATTGCTATCAACTTGAGTCCCCAGGTCCCTAATTACTTCTTCTGTACTTAATGGATTACCACTTATGGGGTAATTTGTGGGCACTTTGTTTTTGCCAAAGGGGATGACTATACACTTTTTGGCGTTTAGCTTGAGGCCATGGCTCTGGCACCAGTTGTCTGTTTCTATGAGGCCCTTTTGGAGGATGCTTGTGTTGGCTGGAGAGTCTATTATGTAACCCAGTTTGCAGTCATCTGCGAACTTGGTCAGCCACAGTCCTTCCGTGTTGGCCTGTACCTCTGAGAAATATATACCGAACAAGAGAGGTCCCAGGACTGAGCCTTGTGGGACGCCACTTGTAACTAGTTTGGAGTCTGACATGGCTCCAGCAATTCTAACCATGTGGGTTCTTGTCCTTGAGCCAGTTTGCAACCCATCTAGTGACATAGGGGTTTATATTTAAGCTGGTGAACTTATCTATAATGCCAGAGTGGGGGTATTGTATCGAAGGCTTTTGCAAGGTGCAGGTAGGCTGTGTGGACCACCTTCCCCTCGTTAATGGCCTTGGTGACGGTTTCAAAGAAATCGACCGGGTTTAAGAGGCAGGATCTGCCCTTAACAAAGCCGAACTGGGTAGGATCCAGTGTCTGCAGGTCCCCAATATCTTTATTTATAAGGTCCATGATGATCCTTTACACAGTTTTGCAGACCAAGCTAGTCAGGCTTATGGGGTGATAGTTTCCAGGATCCGTTGAGGCACCACCTTTGTGGAGAGGGACCACGGTTGCTGTACGCCTCTTTGGGTACATATTCTGTAGTAAGGCTGAGATTGAACAGTAGTTTTATGTTTGGGTTTAGCTCTTCTTGGAGTTCATGTAGGACACAGCCCGGGACCCCGTCTGGTCTCATTGATGCTGTGTTTTTTGCTTTGGAGAGGGCGGCTCTTACCTGAGCATCTGAGATGTCAGGGGGGCAGCATTCTGCTGGGATAGATATTTGCCCTTTTGGTGGGGAGGGGGGGAGAAGTTTGCGCTGAACCTGTCAGCTAGGATGTTGGCAATGTCTGTGGGTTCGGTGTATTTTTTGTCATTTTGGACTAATTCTGAGCATATCTGGGAATTCCCACCCAGGTTCCTGACATAACTAAAGAAAGCCTTGTGATTATCCTTAGTGTCCTGTGCAATTTTTCTCTCAAAGCTGGCCTTAGGCGATTTTATGGGTGCTCATAGTTTTTTGCTAATACTGATCAGAGATGCCTTCCCTTTCTGGGATTTTGCTCCATCATGTAGTAGCTTCCTCCTTCTATTGTATAGTTTATTTATTGCTGGGGTCCACCAGACAGGCCGTCTGCCTTTGGAGGATTGGGTCTTGTTTTTTTTTGGGATTGCATGATCCATGTATTCCTGAAGGTGTTCATAGAATGCGTTTATAAAGGATTCTGCGGTCTGGGCCGTATTTTCCACAGGCCCGGGGGCTTTGAAGGATTCCACCTCAGTTTTGAGGAGTGTGAAATTTGCTTTAGAGAAGTTTTTCACTGGGGTTTTCTGGGCAGGGGGTGGGGTCGGGATGTGAATTATCCAGTGAGATTAGTTTATGGTCTGATCTTACCAGTGAGGGATACACTTGGTCTGGAGCATAGAGTCCCCATGTTGGTGATGATCAGGTCCAGTATGTTTTCCCCTCTTGTGGGAGTGGTAACAAGTTGTTCCATAGCATTTGACTTTATAAATTCTAGGAACCTTTGGGCTAGGGTGTTGGAGCTAGAGTAATGCTCCCAGTCTAGGTTTGGGTAGTTGAAGTCACCCAATATAATGGTGTTTGGAGAGACCTTCATATTTTCCAGTGTTCTCAGGACGGCCGAGTGGAGTTCCTGGGTTTGGGAGGGTGGTCTGTAGCAGGCTATAAACTGGAAGGCAGTTTTACCCACTGTTAGTTGCACATGGATAGTCTCTGATGCTTCGTGCTGTGCCACCAACCTGGAGGTGTGGGTATCTCTGACGAATATTGATACTCCCCCTCCTTTTGTGGTTCAGTCCAAGTTTTGGGGCCGAAAAGCATGGTATGAGGTATAACCTGGTAGTGCTGGGGTGCTTTTGGGAGCCTTGAACCAGGTTTCTGTTACTGCACAGATATCGATGTTCTCCATGCTAAGGAGAGTTTTGAGTGCCTGCATCTTGAGGTTTAGACTTCTGGCGTTAAGTAGCATTACTCTTAGTTTCTTATCCCTTGTGATATCTATGGAGGTGGGTTTGTCTTTTGAGCCTTGCCTAAAAAAGGCACTATGGGGGTAGCAAGAAACTTTGCCAATATCCGAAAGCCCAGGGGTGATAGGTGCAAGCCGTCCCTAGTGAAGCATCGTGGCTTGTCGAGCATATCATCCCAGGCTGACAGGCATTGGATCCCCTTTGAATGACACCAGTACTTAAGCCAATTGTTGAAATTGATCATCTTGTCTTCATATTGTGGTATCATTCTTGGTGAAGGTAAGATGCTACTCAAGGTCAGGGTCATTACGTACTACCGTATAGAAAGAGAGGTAAATTTAAACCAAAAGATTAAAGGTTAATATTGGTAGACCATAACAGTGGACTAAGTGCACGCTGGTTTACAAAGTCCATTGAACACACCGGAGAAATGCATAAATGCAGGTTTTGTAAAACAGAACTGGGAACAGTCACACATCTTGTTGCTGGGTGTGATACACTAATGGCAGAGGGCTTGTATTGAAAGCCATAATTATGTGGCAAGATTGTTGCACTGGGGATTGTGCAAATATTATAATACTGAAGCAGCTAAGAAGCACTTGAAACATGAACAACACAGCATTATAGAAAATGAAGTTTATAGCACATGTGCTCACCCCATTATCAACAGTTCAAAAAAAAAGATGGGAAAAAAACAGATACAGTAGTACACATAAAGACAAAAATAGCACACTGATCACTGAAATTGCTACACCCAGTGATCACAGTATCTTAAATAGAGAGAGACGCAAAGTCATAAAATACCAGAATTTGCAGGCAGAAATGAGGGCAATGTAGAAGGGATACCCAGATAGTTCCAATAGCAGTAGGAACAATGAGTCTCATAAAAAACAGAGATTTTGCAGTCGTATTCAGATATGCTTCTGATTCAAGTAATTCTGTATGAATTACAGGAGGAGTCAGTTCTGTGCACATTGCAAGTGCTGCAAACAGCACATTTGGCTAATATCAGACTGAAACTATACTAATTTCATGAACTTTAATCATACTTTGACTGTGGAATGGGCTCCATTCCCGTCATGGGATTACAAACCCAAAATACATGGGAGAAATTAAGAGATCTTAAATGCACCAACCACCAAAAACCAGCCAAAAAAAAAAAGGATAAAAAAGTAGCGGTTCAAAAAAGAAACCCTTTACTTCACAAATCATGCATCTGGTACATTGGCCATTCACCTTCAATGGGATACATTGCTTCAAACAAGCTTACAATTTATACCAGGTGAACCCTCCATATTAAGCCAAATTAATTAGTGTACTGTGCTTAAAATACATATAACCGACATCCATTACATAACTTCACTTTACATTATATATATATATATATATATATATATATATATATATATATATATATAAAATATAGAAAGTTGCCTAGTTCGAATGCTGGATGTAAATTTAATACATTATTACATGACACCAGCTTAAATTAAATCAACTTTAAGACGAAGACCTCTGGGATATAGTATTCTATAATTTAAAACTGAGAGAGACCCTAGTGCCAATGTCTTGGAAGACCACAGAGGCTTCTGACAATCTCTTCTCTCAGAGGTTAATGAGCATTGCTTATATATACATACACATATATATATATATATATATATATATATATATATATATGTATATACATACACATACACAGTGGGATATAAAAAGTGTACACACCCCTGTTGGGGAAAAAAATATAAAAAATAAAAAACGTACAATAAGCTGGTTGTATAAGTGTGCGCACTCAAACTAATACTTTGTTGAAGCACCTCTTGATTTAATTACAACATTCAGACTTCTTGGGTAAGAGTCTATCAGCATGGCACATCTTGACTCTGCAATATTTGCCCACTCTTCTTGCAAAAGCACTCTAAATCTGTCAGATTGCAAGGGCATCTCTTGTGCATTGCCCTCTTCAGTTCACCCCACAGATTTTCTATTGGATTTAGGTCTGGGCTCTCATCAGACTATAACACATTTTTCCATGTTTTGGGAGAGTTGATGTATATTGTTTTGAAAATTTTAGCCAGGACTGGATGTTTTTCTGTGTAAGAAAAGTCTTCAGTCTTGCACCTCTATCCCATAGTCCAGACATATGGGGAATACGGGAGAATGTCGTCACATATAGTACACAACCAGTACTTGCCAGAAATTCCTGCAGCTCCTTCAGTGCTGCTGCAAGTCTCTTGGCAGCCTCTCTGACCAGTTTTTGTCTCGTCTTTTCATCAATTTTGGAGGGATGTCCAGTTCTTTGGAATGTCACTGTTGTCCATACCTTTCAACCTGGAAACATCAAAAATCTGGACAAGGCTCATGAAAAATAGGTACAAATCTATACACTGATTAACATCCAATTTGCATACATAATTACATAACCCCACCCACTCCAATGGAATTGTGGGATACCCACTTTCAAACACAAACTGAATAACAGACAACCAAAACATGGCACCAGATGTCCCGTTACCTGGCTATTTCACCCCATTTACCATAAACACTAATGTATGCATACTGCTTTACTTCTACAATGATTTGGATTTTAATTTTTAAATTTTACAGCACAATGCAGAAACACTAAAAGACATCTGGTAAACAAAGCAATACTGTCTCAATGAAAATAGGCTTGACATTAAAACTTCTTTACCCTTGAAACAGCATTGATACCCACATCACATCCAAAGAAAATGCATCTGGCCTGTCGTGGATAAAGATTACCTTTGGGCTGTTTTCAAATCATTGGCCCCTTGCACACAAAACAACATACGTGTGTTCTTTTCTTTATACACTTTCCTGACTATTAAATTATATTCCTTGTATAATACAACACACGTTAGAGCGCATTTTAAATTTATTGTTTGAACATTTTACCAGTAATCTGTACTGTAGGCAATGAAACAAAACACATGAACCAATAATGACAAAACTGCCCAGTTCAGAACTTTTCCATCATAAAAGTCTGCTTCCACATACACTATAAATAGAATGACAGTAGTGTAAGCGATAGGCATCTTGCACAGCATCCTGCACTTATTTACAATTTAATATTTTTTTTGGGGGGGGGGCAAAAGGTCAAAAACCAGGGACACATTTTAAACATTGCTTGTATAATTTTGTAGTTACTAGCATAAAATGTGTTACCATCATGCATTTCACTGGCAGGTTTTGAACCCAGGACTCTATGCACTACAGTCAGAACAACATACCACTATGCCAAATCAGCAGAACAACATACCACACTGCCAAATCAGCAGCTGCCAGAAAAAATAGGAAGACTAAAACTTAATAGCCATCATTTAGTGAATTCATTTCTCACTTCTCAACATAGCTCTTAACCTCAACACAAAAAACATGGGCAAATAAAGCCAATAATGAGGGAATACAAATTCAGTTTTTTTCCCCCAACCTTCTCAAA
>NC_056741.1:623514032-623664232 GCF_019279795.1 Protopterus annectens
TCTTCCAATTCTGTTACCGTTCCTTCTCTAATTATTTCTTCCTAATACCTTGGTTCTTTTCCTAGCTTCATCCAGTCAGTTCCACCCCCCCCCCTTTTTATCTATTCTGTGTAGCCTTAATTGCAGTCCTTCTTAATGGCAGAACCTCTTACTTTCTGCTACTTGACAAATATAATTCTGAATATGATCTTGTTCTCCTTAAGTGTCTGCATCCAAAATCCGTATACTTTACTTTTTTTCTTGCATTACTCTCATGCTTTATCATCGTCCCTTTCCACTTTGGATTGTAGCTTTCTGCTTGTGATGTATAAGAGCCTTAGCTGTGTACCCTATAAAATATCTCTTCAAATCAGGTAATCCTAAACCACCTTATTCTGTTGGGAAGATCAGCTTATCCCATTAGACTTTTCACTTGCCAAGTAAAATCCGTCAACTCTATTAATTACACTCCACAACCTCTCTTCTGGTTGATTAAAAAAAATACACCTGATCGGTTTATAAAATTAAAGGGACTAATAACATTTTTATTGCTTGTATCTTGCTACACATATATACATAAACAAGAGCTTCCAGTTTTTCAGTTTTTGTATCATTTTTTGCTTGGTCTCTTCCCACATATCCTTAGCTTCTGTAACCGAATCCTTTTTAATCCATACTCCTAAGTACTTCATTTTATCATGTCCCCATAAATATGGATATTGCTTGAACAGTTCATGTGTGAGTAGATGGTTTATAGCTGTAACCTTTGCTTTATCTTCATTAATTTTATATCCTGAGAAAACACGGAGCTGTCTCAGAATATTCCTCAAAACAAACGGCACCAGAATTACCCATTCTAAAGACTTAAAACCTTGCCTGTGATATAAATAGGACCTACTGGAGAGACGGGTATGTATCCCAGAGACTACCCTGTCTATAGAACAAGCTCTCCATCCATGTGAAGCAGAGTTCTTCCCTAACCCAATTTAAGTGCAACTTGGACAATTGGATGGGAAACCGAAAATTCATCCCTGGTTTGGCATCTGTCTAATGGACACCGGTAACCTGTAAATGGTTCATCTTCCAGGCCCCATGCTTACACTTTTCAAGGGTATCAGAACATGTCAAAGATTTGGGATGCATGGCTAAGCTTAAAAAGGTCCTTATAGTTAGCCTAGTAAACAACTATCAACTGAGATGTCCTTTTCTGGCTCCATCAGGTACAAAACTACCATCTGCAAATGAAGCCAACTTTTCTTGAACACCCTTACCAGTTATATCTTTGAGTCCCTTATTTTCTTTGTTAATGGTTCTAAATGTAATGTAAATGAAGAGGGCACCTCTGATAAGTTGTACTTGAACAGAGGTACCAGGCAGAGAGAAACCCTCCCATGTTGTTGTTTGCCTCCAATTGCTCATATATCCTTCCAATTAACATTATAATTTTGTCAGGGAATGCATATGCTTTCACTGCCCTACCCAAAATCCCAGATTACTCTGAATGCTTTCTCTACATCAGTGCCTGCCAATAACAGCAGTATTTCCTTACATTCTGTTTCCTTGTGGATAACAATTGTTCTGTTAATGTTAAATGTTCATCTGCCGTCCACAAAACCACATTGGTTCATATCTATCAATTTTGACAATCTTTACTATTCTTTTATCCATTATAGACGTACACATTTTATAATCCTGGTTTAAAATTGAAGTAGGCATATATGAAGCTAGCCACCACAGTTTTTTTCAAGGATGATGTTGCCTTCTCTCCTTTTCAAGTACTGTTAAAGAAAGCCTTCCAGATCTTGATCACTTTCTTCCCTCCTAACTTCCAGACTTCCAACAGAATGTCATCTATTTCTGTAGACTTTCCTGTAGATTAGTTTTACATCACCATTTTTCAGTCACATCTCCTCTTATCTTAACTGTTAGTTAGTGAGCCTCATCTACCTCTAACCTTTGCATATTCCAAGTTTTCTGTAAATATTCCCATTTTTTTTTTCTTCATTTCCCTCATTTCTGTGCTTTGTACTGATTTTCATAAAATTATTGAAATTTCTAATACCATCTACAGTATCTCTGGTTATTTTCCTGGTTATAGGCTCCCCAAGTTTGGCAGCAACCCTTACTAGTTTCTGTTGCCAAAGTCATGTGGAAAGATTTTGTGCTGTATAGTTATTATAAAAAAAAATTGCTTAACAGCAATCTTTCTAAACTTAGGCCATATTATCCAGTTACTCCCTTATTTGCTCTCTGCAATTGTGCCTCCTCTTATTCTGTAAGATTTCCTGTTATTTTGTAGTACTTAATTATTTAGAGGGGCTGACAAAGGTTATTACTTTTTAACCAGATCTCTAGTTTTATTTATACCATATTTTTAAGCTCCATTTTCATTTTATCCCACACATTAGCTATAACCTATGGAGTACTTTCTATTTTCCATAATAATGCCCTTAACATTTCCACTACCCAATCCTTCCTTATATTTTTCTTTAACAGGTAGTTGGGGAAGTGAAAGCGTCTCATCTTTACTTCATTACCTTGCATTATTATCTCCATAATTATAGGCACATGATCTCAAATAGTTATTGGATGTGTATCAAAGTCCTCAATTTAAATGAACATGCTCCTTTGAAAAAAAATTTCTTTCAAGTCTAGCCCGGTTATTGTATCTTGGGGAATAATATGTAAATTCTGAGTTCTGATGCTGAATTCATGTTTTTTATGCCAAATATTTTCTTAAGTTTCTTCAAAAATCTACCATATCTTATTGTATTTCCCTTGCAGGCCATTTGTTGCAAACCAAATTCCAATTCCCACCTGTAAGTAGTAATAGCTGCTGAAACTTTCTCCTAGTATTCTTTTAAGCTCCAAAATGGCAGTTTTAGGTGGAATATGATATGCCTGTAATATACACACATACCCGTGTAATCCTCATCCCTTGCCTACTAGTAGCCTCTTACTACAACAAATCTGCCATTATTATCCTTTTTCCTCTTCTGTTACTACTGGAGCTCCTCTACCAGTTAATATAAATATTCTTCTTTTCCTTTGTCTGTGATATTCTACAGAATATCCATTTTGAAATCCTTTAATTCACATTCTTTCTAAATGTGTCCCCTGTAGCATTGTTATTTGTATTCTGCTTTTCTTAATATAATTCATAGATAGGTTCATAGATTAGTGCTAAGCTAACTGCCCTTGCAAGCAATTTTAAGCCTAGCCAATTATCCCTTGTGAGATTCAAACCTTGCACCTTTTGTTTGTAAGGCAAACACCTTAACCATTAGGCCACCCTCCCAACCCCTAAATTAAGGATTCTTTCCTTTTTGTGTATACTAATGACACCACTGATATTCCAAGATAATATGGAAAGTGTTGCCATTATGCTAAGAAGTTGTCATTTCCGCCTTGTATCCATGGCAGCTTTTTTTAATGTCTGATATCAGCTTTGTAATTCATACACGCGTTAATGTTTGGCAGAGTAATCCTTTTATACAATTTTCATAATGGAACTAATGTCACATCTTACAAGATTTTTTTGTTTTAATACATTCAAGCCAAAAAAAAAAAAAAAAACCAACCCCCAGAACCCATCATCTAAAAAACACATGTGACTGTGGATATACATATTCAAATAATAAAGTTAAACCCTGCTAATAGGAACATTTGTGACAGATAGCTGCTAACACTGGCCCTATTTGACCTGAAATTGAGGGCATCTTTGCCAAGATGCATGTTACTGCCTGTACTTCTACTGAAATTAATTGGTGTCTGTCTTTTTTTATCTTTATGTAATCTTTCCACTTATTCTTATACAGCCGTATTTTACAAGCATGGTTGAAGCTTTGCAGTCTCACATTTATTCACTCACTTCTTTATTGCTGGTTGTCTTCCTGTTCATCTCCCAACTCTAGATTCCAATTAAATTCCATGGTACTCCTGATTTGTTGTGCTAAACTCCTATGCTTTCACTGTCCGTCAAGCATTTCCGTTTGGAACAGTGGAAAGGGTTCCACTGACTGTCTGTTTTGCTTTATTGTCAGAAGAATGATGAGCAGGGTCCTCTTCTGCTTGATGATTCATTTTTGGACAAACTTTCCTCCTTATCTTGTTCTGCATAAAAAAAAAAAAAAAGACTCTGATCCTCCAGGAAAAAAAATTTCTGTAGACAGCTGGATACAGCATCTTGAATCTCACACATACCTTGACATTCCCTGATACTGAAATACATTTGTTTCTAGTCTGCCTGGTGTGCAATGAATAATCGTTTTCCACAAACACTTTACTGCCTCCAACTTTTAATACTTTGCCCTTTTTGTCACAGGTTTTATCAGTATCAACTGTCTACAGATAGGTTTGCAGCTTTACTAATAAATAACTTGGCTGCTTTTTCATGGCCAGATTTGATGTATGCACACGGTGTGCCCTTTAAACGAATAGTTCCTGCTGGAGAACACCAGTAGTTCTTATTTGTGCCTTCAGAAAATAGTCTGTTTCTTCTCATTTTCTTGGTACAGCAGAGAATCTCATTTTCTGTATGTGCTCTGTCCTCTAATTCTATCCGTTTTGAAATGTTTCTTTAATAGTCACCTGCTCAGACTTTTCATCTCATCCTCTGACTTGCAATTTATCAGCTCATCTGAATATGTGTTTACAGCTTCTTCCATTTTCCATTTTTTCCAGCCTTTTGTTCGAGTTGATATATTCTGTCATAGTTTTGTTTTAATCAGCTTTGCGCACATTTGACGTTTTCCCCCTTGATTACTGGAAGCCACCAAAGCTAGAACTTGTACATTTTTTTCCTGAAAAGCTGCAGAATTCTTCCCAGTCAGTGTTTTTCTCTTCACCTTTTCTAGTTAAATTTCTTTCAGGTTCTCATAGTTTCTTCTTTGCAGACATCCAGGCAGTGTACTTACTAGATGGTAGCTGAATTTTACTCAAGCTTACACTATTACTAGTTTTCTCCAGTTTCTGTTCTCATACTGGGAAAGCTGAAGTTAAGCTGTTCAGTGAGCAGCTATCTTGGAAGTCCATTAGCTTCCCCCTATTGTCAGTTAATGGACACGTTTGATTTCTGGTTGCAGCAAAGCTGCCAGTTGTCTCCCAGTTTGCAGCATGACAAACTTCTTTACCCCTCAAGGTGGGTGGGTTGGCACTAAAGGTACCCTTTTCCAATTCCTCTTCCAAGCCAATTCCCTTAATGCTCACTGCTTCATCACCGTCAAAGCTTCATTTCCCCTGTATCCCAAAATTAGAGCACATGATGTGTTGCTAGTAGTGTTTAAATAGCTACACTGTTGCAGTATTCTTTACTCCTGTGATAGCCTGCCAAGGTTAGCTAGACATCCAGCCAGCTTACCAAAGCCTTTACATCTAGGCAACTACATCAGATATATGTCCTACTTGCAAGGTGTAAGGTAAATATTTGATATGGAGTTGCCTAATCCTCACAACTTCTTTGGCACTAATCTGACCACTAGGCTTGAAATCGGTCTGCAAGCTGTTCACAGAGTTGGCTCTTCTACAGAGCCTTCTAAGGATAAGTGCCCCATTGTGGTTTCCTCCATTTTCTTACTATTACTTTAGTTTACATGTCATCCAGGGATGGAAGATGGAAGTCTGATTCCCCATAAAGATAATAGACCTAAACAGTGCATTTTTTGTTCGGGTGATATGACCATACAGTTGGAGATTTGTCAGGCGTTTGACCCTAAGACACTCTGCAGTTGTCTGTCATCTCTTTCCATTTATTTGGAGAACCAACAGTTAAAGCTCTTGGTTCATGGTACCATGGTAAATTCTGCCCACCCAGATGTTAATCTGCTCCTTAAAGAAAGCAAAAAAAGGGTGCAAACTGATCCAACTGCTGTCCAGCCTCCACCAGACATCCCTATTAGGTTGGTTGAAGAACTCTTAAGACCATTCAGTGCTGCAGTCAGCTCCCTCTGCCATGACCCATTTGGAGGCTGACATGAAATTGTATATCCGCATGTCCGCTGAGGTGGTACTTGCGTGTGGTGCAGATGTGGAGGGGGAACTATGGGTGATTATTTCCAAGGAGCCTAGTAGGATTCCCGAAGTACTTGTTAGGGAAGAGGTGTCTAGTATCCGTACTGAATCTAGGCAGGGGTCTGAACTTCCTGGATTTATTAAAGCAAATGTTCTTTTGAAAAAAAAAGCAGCAGGCTAAACATATGACCCCTATGGATAAGGATCCACACAAAGAATGGCAGGCTATTACTTGGGGGCTTTTCAGTGCTCTAAAGGCTCTTAAACCCTCTCAAGGACTGTCTGTTCCCTGCTTTTCCAGTCCTTCCAAACGGCCTAGGAACTTTGGTTCCACTGAAGAATTAGAATGTAGTGAGAAGTTATTGACTTGCTCCTCTCAAATCCACTCTTGCCTTTCCCTGAGGTCTGAGGAAGAGTATTCCCTTTTTGCTGACCCTCCTGTGGAAGAATTGTGTTTTGGGGATACTGTGGTTCATATGATGGAACACTTTGAGACTATTGCTAGGTTTCTGATGATTAAAAAGATACTATGAACATTTGCAAGTAGATTCTCATTGTCCTCCTTGCAGTCACTTCATTGCTGGATGCTGTCCTGGATACTTTCACTGCAGCTTAAGTGCCTGATTCTCAACCCTCCTGTCAGTAAGGAACTGGGCGGGTACTATAAAGTTTCTGAAGCTCAACAGTATTTGTATAAAAGCCCTTCTAATCCTGTTATTTCGTTAGCCACTGATGGACCATCAGGGTTGCTGTCTTCTAAGTTTTGTCCATCTGATAAGGGCAGCTAGTGCATGGATAGGTATGTTGAAGTATATATCTCTGCCTCCTTAGCCTTCAAGACTATTAATTTAACAAGACTCATATGGCGAGGTATGTCCTGGCTGTTCCCTCCCAACATGGAGGCATTATGGCTGATTTGCCCGATTCAGGGGGTAAGAGTTATGCCATTTCCTTTTTGAGCTGTGCTACTCGGGTGGCTCATCATTCTCTTAAATATAGTTATGGTGCTGACACCTCCTCCCAACACATCCAGATGCAGCTGCCCAAAGGAGGTATTTGTTACACCTCTGGACTCTGTCTTAAGATCTCATGGCCAAATTGTTTGATCCTCCCTTAGACCACTAGCACATCTTTGGCACTGCTGTGGCTGAATTAAGACCTTTCAGAAAGGGGCTAAAGTTGCACAGGATTTGAAACTAATTTTTTTGTTTTAACTGTTAAGTTTGAGAAATTAACCTTCTAAGCATTCCTTTGCCCATTTGCAGCCTAAACAGCTTTCTAGAGGCAAGAGGGCTTCTAGGAGAGTTTTTGCCGATGATTCTTCTCAGGATTCTATGGGTCAAAAACCTTCTTTCCCTGATAAATCTACTTACGTTTGACATTCAGCCACTCCAACCTCTCTGCCAGATTCTTCTGTCCCTCAGGTTGACTCTCTCTCTTGTCCTGTTTGGCAGCAAATAACCATGGATGCTTGGGTACTTATCCAAAATGGTTATTTTATGGTCTGGAAAGTCTATTCCTTCATTCTCAGGCCTTTCTCGGTCTCCTTGTCAGCATTCACATTTTGCTTTTGTTCACAATCTGGTAAAACATGGAACCATCTAGACTTGTCCCCTTATCTCAGCAGGGAACAGGTTTCATTCCAGGATTTTTCTGGTTCCCAGGAAGGAGGGGTCTTGGCGGACCATTCCCAGGAAGGAGGGGTCTTGGCAGACCATTCTAGCTAGACCTGTCTTTTCTCAACACCTTTTTCAAAGTTCTTGATTCTTCACACATTTTCCTTTTGCTTCACCGAGCCTTTCTGGTATCCCTGGATATGAAGGCTGTTTACTTCCACATTCCTTTTTACCCCCATTTTGCAATTTATATGTTTCTCTGTTTCTTCCTGTACTGTTCAGTTCTCTGTTTTGCCTTTTAGTCTTTCTACAGCTCCAAGGGTCTTTACCAAATGTCTAGCCTGTGTTGCAGTTTTCTGCAGACTTCAAGGAATTCATGCATTTTCTGATTTGAACAACCTTTTGATTCAAGCCCCATCTCAGCACAGGATCTCCACTTCACTTTGCTTCTGCACAATGTGGGGTTCACCCTCAATCTTGAAGTCTTTGACTTTCTCTCAGGACCAAGTGTTCCTGGTTGGCATGATTCACACGATTCCAATGTTAGCTTGTCTCCTGCCTCCCAAGGGCCCTCTCTTTGGCTTCTTATTTACAGTCTTTTCCTCTTCCAGTCCTTCCTGCAAGGGAATTTCTCAGAGCTCTGGGATAAATGGCATCCTCCATTTCCATGATTCCCTTTGCCAAACTCCCCATGAGGAAGTTTCAATGGTATCTCAAGTCTGTTTGGCTCAGCACTGCCAACCCTGGAGTATCTGGTTCCTCTCTTGCCTTGTCTCAGGCTCTAGCTCTGCTGGTAGATTCACCAGATTTTCCTAAATCCAGATCTACCTCATCGGGTTCCTCTCCCTAGTCAGGAGTTGTACATGGAAACTCTCAATCAGTTGAGTAACTTCCTCCAACAGCTTCAAAGTCCATTATCTTTGATCCTATCAACAACTGGCAGACAAACCATACCAACATCAAGGAGATGAGGTCTCCACTTCTTGCTCTCCAGGCTTTTCACTCCCTATGGGTTCTAGGTCGGTCCTCAAAAAAAACTTTTTTATGCAAACAATGCCACAGTCGTATGGTACATCAGCAATCCTTTACAAGCTGTTTTTTTCAGGCTTGGGATTTTGCGGTCTGCCATCACTTAGTTCTTCAGGTGGTCTGGATTCCTTCAGTGCACAATATGGTGGCAGACTCTCTGAGCAGGACCAAGACAAATCCTCACAAATGGATGCTTCAGAGAGAGTTGTTTTTGCACATTGTATATCAGAATGGTATTCCTCAAGTAGATCCTTTTGCCTCCCTTCTGAACAGGCAGTCTTCCACAGTTCATTTAAAGTCTCCCTCTTTGAAGGGGATGTTACTGTACGTCTTATCCCCCTCTTCCTCTACTGCCAATGATCCTGCATAATATGTGGGACAAGTCCAAAATCTTGCTGGTGACTCCTTTTTGGCCCAGACAGCATTAGTTCTCACGTTTTATTTGGCCAGGGGCAGTTATCACAAGTTCTCTCACGAGATGGATCTCCTTGTACAAGAGAAGGGTTCTCTCATTCAGCCTGATTGGCTCACCCTTCAATTGATTGAGTGATTAGGGTTTTGATGATTTCTTATTTTTTTTTTTTTTTTTTATTAATTTTTTTTAGAAAATTTTTTGTGGACATTCTTTGGGTTTTGTTGGAGGCTAAAAAACCCCACTACTAGAAAATCATACAGAACCAAATAGAAGATATTTTCTAGTTAGTTTCTCAAGCATGACCTGGACCTTTTTTCTGTGGAGGATTCCTATGGTACTTTTGTGCAAGTTGCTCAATTCTGGCTTGACATGTTCATCTATTAAGGTTCATGTGTCAGCCATTTCAATGCGTCTGCCTCTGAATCCACCTTTGAATTCTAGTTTTAAGTCCAGCAATTTTTAAAAGGCATCCTTCTTATTTGGCCTCCACGAAAGCCTCTTTTCTCCTCTTTGGGACCTTTAGGTCAGTTTCTTAAAAACAAAATTAGTCTTTTGAGCCTGCAGTTTCTTCTTCCCTACAGTATTGTACTTGGAAGACTGTTGGTGTCTCTCACTTCTGCCAAAAGGTCTCTGAACTTCAAGCACTCATGGTGGTTCCACCTGTTTTGTTTTTTCACAGGGACCGTGTGTTTGTCCTAATTCTTCTTTTATGCCAAAGGTGTTTAATGATTTATCCTTGAATTAGTCCACTCATCTACCTTTTTCCCTCCTTCACAGAATCCTAGTAAGGGGATTCTTCACACCTTTGATTTACATAGACAGCTCTGATATTACTTTGACAAGACAAAACTTTATCAGGAAATCTAAGCAGCTTTTTTTTTTGTTTCCTTTCATGCCAGGAAATTGTGTATGGTGGCCTCCAAGCCAACCATCTCCTCCTGGATTTCTAAGGCCATTTCATTTTGCTATTCTTTTCATGACAGGCAGCTTTCTTCTGTTTGTGCTCATTCTGCCAGGGCAGTGGCCTCTTCTCTCATTTTTTTCAGGGATTTGAATAGTGGATCCATCTTGGAAGATGTGACTTTATCTTCTCTTCACACTTTTCATGGAGCATTACAAGTTGGATGTCATTTCTAGGGTCAGGGCCATCCTTCATTGTTTTTGGAGTGTTCTTCTGTGGTACCTCCTGCTGTACTTAAGTTGATTTTTGTATTATAGCAAGAGTAAAGAATACTGCAGCAGTGACCAGGAAGGACACAGTACACTTGTGTAAGATCTTACCATAACAGTAGATATCCTGCTTCTCACTGTTAGTGTTCTGTTCCTCTCTCCTCCCCCACTTATGTTCGGTTTCCCTTGTGGCTGAGGGGTCTTTCTTCTGTTTGTTCTTCTCTTCTTACTTCTCTAATCCCCCTTTCTGGATGTACATGTTGCTTTCCTCTGGGATTGCTGAGGCTCTTCTTGAACACTTTAGTTCTGAGGATTGTACATCACGTCATCTATGTACCTTCTACCTTATATGTAGGACATCTGACATATAGCTCCCAGGTAATTTAAAGGCTTAAGAGCTTTGATATGCTGGCCGTATGTCTGCTGTCCTTGGTAGGATATCCCAAGAGTAAATAATTCTTGAACAGTGACCAGTAGGGCATCTACTGTAATGGTAAGATCTTGCACAACTCTGTATTCCTTTTGATGATACTAGAGCTTCCCTGTGTTCCCTTTGGAAGGAAAGAAAGTTAAATATGTTGTGCAGTGCATAAATAAAAAACATGTTTACCATAGTTTGTTGGTATAGTTCATTTTCAGACTGCTTGGCTAATTATTTAAGACTGCCGTGACAGGATTCCCTCCAGTATTGAAAGGTATGCAGTTCATAAACTCAAGTGGCCAGAGGGGTGTGGGGGTGCATTATCCTGCAATTCCCCAGTGATAGAATACAGACCAAATTTAGAAAGTGTGTACTGCAGGACGACTCCTGTAGTCAGTTTGTCATGCTCTTCCAAGCGGTAAAGGATGTATTTTATAGAATAACATGAATCCCTCTCTGTAGGCATGTTGGTTACTCTGAGTAGAGCACGTTGCTTTATTGTTGCCAGAAGCTAGTTGATAAGTATCCAAGATGTCATGAGAAATTAAATAAGATTCAAGATGAATAGAATTTCTGAGAATTGCGGTTGTTTCTGAGGAAGTTCTGTATGAAACGAATGAAAGTGCTGCACTGCATGTGTCCTTGAGTCGTATTTGTTTTGTCATAAATAGAATTTCTTTTAATAAATTTTGCCAGAATGTGGCAAGATAGAGTGAATGGTAGTTCTGCAGGTTGGAGGAGTTTGAAAGTGGCTTTTCTGTAGAAGAAATTGAGTTTCTGTTAAATCAGAAGAAAATGTTTTGACCTTAATGAGAGTCTTGCGTTCTGAAGAGTTGGTATACTGAGAATCCTGGACAAGATTGGTTCATTCTGATTGGTCCAGGATCCAGTTTGCAAGTATATTGGTGCATACGTGGTAAAATCATAATGTCATCAGTACTTTATGCATCCAGACTTGTAAATTGCATCTTCAGAGACAATGGCTGAGATTCAGTTGTCCTAAGGAGGTTCGGTGAAGTCTGCCTCACCTATTGAGGCAAGTCTTTTTTACCAAGCACCTTCAGGTTAAAAAAAAAAAAAAAAAAGATTTGCTAAACGGGCCAAATTACAAAGGATGTCGCTAGTCAGAACAGTTTACTCTGAAGTGGCCACATTGGCCCAGTCTCCCTGGGGAGTGTTTCCTTCTAATACGAAATTTCTTTTTAAAGCTCAACGTTGCAGTCATGATGGCAATTTCATTACCAGTTGCTTTCCAGCTTGTACCACTGTTTCTTAGTATGCAGAACATGAGGTTATGTCATGGCTTTCATGTAACAGTCAAGGAGGAGCATGCATGAATTAAGAGTAGTCTAATCAAGAGATGATGTAGTGGTTGTTACATGCACCCACAATTTCTTGGCATTTGCAAATGCTACCATTTTATTGTTTCCAGTGTCTACAGTATTCTCGTCATATTTTAGACACATCCTGTATTATCTCCTTTTTATAGGCGACTCCTTTATCCCTTTTTAGTAGGTCATTAAGCTATTCTGCTTGATCATACTGTTTTATCAGTAGAATGTGTCGTCTTTTGCTCCTTCTATATCCAACCAATGTTGACTATTTTTAGGCAGTGTAGCAACTGTCTCATGTTTTGCGAAAGACCTTTATTGCTATCTCAGTGATATGGTATGGGAGGGTTGCAAATATTTATTGAACTCTGGGGCTACCTTCTCATCTCAGAACACTTTGGTTTTGCATAACACAGATAAGCGAGCGCACCATTTCCACAACACTAACTTGCGCTGAAACTAACACAGCTTAAGCCTCCCAAACAAAGGACCAGGAAACCTCAGCTCTTGGTATGTACAGCAACACACCTTC
Source organism: Protopterus annectens (assembly GCF_019279795.1). Lineage (NCBI taxonomy): Eukaryota > Metazoa > Chordata > Ceratodontiformes > Protopteridae > Protopterus > Protopterus annectens. Next base: position 623,526,535 of record NC_056741.1, read on the forward strand.
TTTCATCCTTCTTTCATGTAGCCAGTATGCGTACCTGTGAGTCCCAAGTGTGCCGACTTCAAGCTAGTAAGTTCCACTGAGGCTGCATCTGCCAACAGTAATTTAGAAATCGGTGACTCCTACAGACTATGGTCAGGCCAGATAAGAATAAGGTAACAACTGTTTGTTTTTTTTTGGATCCAGAACATAAAAAGTGCTCTTTGATTCTTCCATCTTGGCTTATACAGTTATGTGGTGGTGGTGGTGGTTTTGGGGGGGGGGGGGTTTTAGGACATTAGCTGCTCTACCCAGAAGGATCTGCAGAAAGACATAATTGAGCTTTCTATGAATGTATTCATGGCGGGAAAAGCAGCAGTCTTGTGTGATATTTTGTTGTCATGAATGATGAGATTCAAAGTCAAGATAATTAGTTTTTAATTACTTAATAAATTATTGGTTATCTAACTGGTGGTATTCTATAGGTATCTAGTATGTGCTTTGAATTCTTGGCCTTTTACAGTTTTAACACGTGAGACATTTCAAACCAGTGAAAGTACTTCCTATCTTCCAAGGTTTTAGTGCGTATTGTGTCTTCAGACCTATTGAAATAGTGGAGGAGGATACGTATAGGTCATTCATATAATCATATCATGATTGATTTCTCAGGACACTAAATTTGAATTCCTTGATGTCCAGATCACCTAGGGTTGGCGGGGTTGGTATAACGGGTTAGGTGTTTATCCTGCAGTTAAAGTTACAGGGTTTGATCCTTACCTTTGAAATTTAAATTGTCTAGGCTTAAAAAGGTCCACAGGGGCAACTAGCCTAGTATTTGCCTATGGACCCCCCCCTAAACAAGATTAATTACTACTGCAGAGCTAGCTGTATGTGCCGCTTCTGGCCACAGTAGCTGAAATTCCCATTAAACATAACACCTTTCTGTGAGGGGATGTCTTCTATCCATCAGTAAACTGGCAGATTTAAACTGCCAAAGGTCATCATGCCTGTTGCTTCCTTGAAATTACTAATGTTAACCAACCTGTACAGATGGTTTAAACATCCTGCTACAGACCCAAATACCATTGATCGTGTCACAAATATGGTCATTTTTTTCACACCTCCATATACTTCATTTTCCTTTGCTTAAGTAAGTTTTTAAGTCCACATGACCTGTTCCTTAAAACATATAGGTACTTTCCCTGCCATTTCTCTGTTTCAGGTATTTTTCAAAGCAAACCTTTAATTACTCGGTGACGTAAAGAAATTATGCTGTAATCCTAAGATGTACCACGTTACCATTTTGATATCTTCACCTACGTAAATAGCTGTATTTTAAGACGAACCTTATCCACACCAAATATAATGAAAGCTTTAAAAAAAGAACCTTGTGGAATTCCCATGTAAATTGTGTAAGAGAAATTGCTTAATGTTAAGTCACACTCTGCCTAACTTAAGAGCACACTTACACAGACTAGTGAAGAAGTAAAAGGTACCATTAGGAAGCTCAAAGCTGAATATAAACTTAAAATATCTTCTAAAACCAAAAATAACTGCAAATCTTTGTGTTAGGAAGTTACAAGCCAACACCCATGGAGGTCTGGAACTAGTCCACAATAATGGTGCCTACTCTGGCTTAAAATAAATAGCGAATATCCTTATTCACAAATTTATTGCAAAATTTTACTTTGCCCACAGTTGCACAGTTATACACTGCCAGTCCTTCCACCAATAATTACTGTAGAATATGACCTCTTAGCCCTCAAAAAAAAAAACTATGAACACCTTTTCTGTGGGCAATGATAAAAGGTTTAATTATCAGTAGAAAATATGGCCCATCTGAAAGGGTCTGTAAGCCTCTCTACTGGTTAAATTATCGAAGCTTGGAAAACTGCCATTGGAATGTTAAACAAGGATAGCCCAACCATGGACACTGGTAATGACAGACTCATTAGTTTTGTATGTAAAGCTATGGATCATCTTTGGAACCTGTTCTTTTGGGTATTGAAGATCTCTTAACCTTGGACAGACTTCATCTCAGCTTTGTCAAAGGCAATTCCTGCCACTCCTTAATTTCTTTGAAAAGTCAAATAAGCAGCGGAGTGCAGCTGTGCAGTACTTTTGACATGTTTGGACCTAGCCAAGACCTTTGACAATTTCCCCATGAAGGTATTTTCTCTTTTCACTTTGTCCTCAATTTTCAGCCATCAGACCCCTTCCTGGCCAATTGGCCCATTTATTCTCCATCGTCAAGGTGAATGGTCAGTCAGAATGGGCCATCATTCAGACAGTTATCAGGTATCATTTGAGATTTATTTTTCAAACTTTCCTAAGTCCCTGCACACACCCAGCGTAACACTAGTGAGGGTAACATGCAGTGGACTTTAGAAAGGGCATCTTAAGTTTTGCAAGTAGTGTGCCCTTTCAGGCAGCACTGCTCTCCCTGCCAGGCATGAGTGGTGGCTTCCCCAGTCTCCACCAGTGAAATTGCACCATCAGTATACCCTCCTCTACCCCCCTAAAAGAGATGAGTGGGCCACATCCCACTACTTGGCTTCACCAGTGCCAGAGTTGCTTGTTGAAGCCTGGTTGCATGGGTGCAGTCAGGGCTTATCACTCTGTACCACAGAGCCAGGACATGATGGCATTATTGGCAGACCTTGTAAATGTGAATGTAAAGCCATGTGTTTTGTGGGGGAAGCTATTTGGTTGACTGAATGTATGTAGTTAGTTGTCTGTGCCACTTTTGAAAGCAGCAAAAAAAAGTGAATGTACTACAGGGAGTGGCTGTCTCCTGTTTTCAGGACAACACCTGAGGGACTAATTCGTCTCAGTTTTCAGAAACTGTAAATTGGTTGATCAATTGATCTTCAACTGGCTCAAAATTCCTCAAACGTGTTACTGCTCTAAAAACATAGTATAGTTAATTATGATTAAAAAGAAAAAATGCCACCACGTTGATGACACACACCTCCGGTTGCGCACTGTTGTAATGGATTTAGACACTCTTGTTGAAAGGTTTGCATAATTTTGACAATTGTCACCATATTAATTTGGAAAATCTAATCTAGATTGTATAATTTAATTTAATTTTGGAAAAATGTAAACCAGCTACTAAAATCCACCCAATAGGCTACCCCCAAACCAACCACCCCGACACTAAAGTTCCCATCGAAACACAATTCAACTCCCACTTTGTGAACGCAATTCTATCCTTAGTATCACAGGATAGTTCCTTCCACACTATCCCCCCCAACACAAATAACACTAATACAAGCTTTACCCTCAAAACAGTTTCCACCACTTCAATCAAAAGCATGCTCTCCAAACTAAAAACCTCATCAACAGCAGCCAACCTACTCCCCAGCTATTTCTTGAAACTCACAGCAGATGCTATTGCTATCCCAGTCTCCATTCTCATAAACAGATCAATTGTTGAAAACTATGTGCCCAAACTCTGGAAAATATCCTATGTTACACCCATACATAAAGGCGAGACCTCCACTGAACTTAATAACTACAGACCCATTGCTTTACTCTCCCCTCTGGCCAGTATCCTAGAAAAATGCATTCATACCCAGATGCTAAACTAGGTCCTAGACAGCAACATGCTGTCACGTACTTAGCATGGTTTCAGACCTGCCCATAGTACCACTACAGCCCTCCTTTGTTTCACAGACTCAGTAAACCATCTCAAAAATGAAGGCCTACAAGTGTCAACTCCTTTTTTGGATATGTCCAAAGCATTTGTCACAGTCTCGCACCAAATCCTGCTAAACAAACTAAACCAATATCATCTATCAAATTCCACTCTTACCTGGTTCCAGAGCTACTTAACTGACAGGTATCAAGCTGTGAAATGGGAAAATTCTCTCTCTCTCTCCTCAGCTGCCCATAACTGTAGGAGTCCCACAGGGTTCTATCTTAGGACCACTACTATTCACAGTCTTCACAAATGACCTCCATACCTCCACACAGCATGCATCTGTAATTCAGTATGCAGATGACACTACCTTAATCTGTGCTGCACAAAACATTCCCACCCTCCTGCAAACGCTCAACTAGCATTCTCTGATGTTGAAAACTACCTTGCCAAAGCCCAGCTTATCCTCAGTCCAAAGAAAACTCAGCTTATGATTATAACCAGTTCTAACAAAAACACTGACAGTCAATTCACTATCTACTCCACAAATGCTACTCCAATTGCTCCAGTGGCACAGGCTAAGCTATTAGGAATAACCATAGGCTCCCACCTAAAATTTGATAGTAATCTCAACTTAACTATTAAAAAAGTACATGCCAACCCGGGGTCACTCTACCGTATCAAACCATTTCTTACCAACAACAGAAGATCAGCTATTGCTCGCTCCCACCTTCTATCCACCCTACTCTATGCATCTCCCATTCTGACTAATCTCAACAAAACTGAACTAAGCAAAATGGAAGCCTGCTGTAACAGAATCGCCCGCTTTGCTGCACATTGCTCATATAGAACTCATCACTGTACTGCTTTGAGACAGCTACACTGGCTTGAACTGCCCTAACCTCCTAACCTGCAATCAGCTCTGCCTCTGTCATTCTATCTGTTACCTCCCCAATAAGTGTCCTGCCCTCAAAAACCTAGTACAACATCACTCAGCCAAAAGGCCTCTTAGATCATCAAGCAAACTACTGCTAGAAGTCACCAACAGCTACAATAGCTTTGAGATGCACTATATAGTAGTTCAGTGGCTAAAAAATGGAACTCTGTCCCTACTAGCATTCAAAACACATCATCCAAAGCCTCCTTTTAAAGACCTCATCAGGCAACATCTCAAGCAAAGTTGGCAGTGCCATGATTGCTCCCTAGGCTAGTGAAAGCGGATAACATGTACATACTAAATCTAGAGCACCTGATAATGGTTTTCAATCTTACTCACAAACACTGGCTAATCTACAATGTATGTACTGTACCGGTGTACTATGTATGTATTCTACCTATGTTCCAAATTTCAGCTGTACACCACAAATATATTAATTACCTTTATTTTTAAAATTAATATTTTTTTGTTTGTTCTCTCCACTGTAATAGTTTATGTGCCGCATACCACTGTAAAAACATGCCTCTTGTAATTTGTGTGTATACTGAGCATATCTAAATAACTAAATGTGTCTGTAATTTTTCTTTGTGGAGGATTTCTCCCCGGGCCTCTGCTGAAAAAGGGCCTTTACGGCTTAGTCAGACACCCTTGGTTAACAAATGTAAAATAATAAATAAATAATTTCCAAAGGCATCTCCTCAAGATCCAAACAAGACATAATTCTCCTTTACTCAGCTCTTTTATGATGACCCGTTGAATATAATGCCACTTTTTTGTACATGTGTAAATAAATTGCACAGTTTTGAGATCTGAGTCCAAACTAAAACACCGTTTAAGAGCCTCCATTTCCTGGGCAGATTGACTACTGTGTCTGTCTTTGTATGTGGTCTCGTATGGACCCTGTGATAAGTTCCTTTTCTGGACCAGCAGTCAAGGAGACTGTCTTCACCACTGATTCCAATGAGGGACGGTCACCAAGAGCAAAGATGGATTCACACAGTGTTTTCAGATGCAGCTGTCTTTACCAAGCACAATTTCCTGTAAGAGCACACAGAGCATGCTCCGGACCTGGGTCTGGAGTCTGTTTCTCCCTCTCTCTCTCTAGACTCATACAAGACTTCCACACTGACCACTTTGGAGCTCTGTGTCCCTCTTCCAAGTAGCTGACACACTTGAATATTTGAGTTTCATACACACATTCACACCTGGGAAAAGCTGGCATAAGTTTACTAGCTGTGTCACTTGCCCAGACTCTGAGGTAGTCACTCTGTCATTAGTCAGCTACACTAAGGCTTTTACAAAGGGTACACCATTATATTTTGTAAAATTAATAGTAATACAAATGGTAGGGTGTGACCAAAGTAGCAAGGCTTTCAGGAGTGGCCGCAGTATTCTCCAAAGGACCAGCCACAAAGAAAGGTATTAAAATATTTAATGATAAATTATAAAATGGAAAGCAGGAGAATACTGAATACAGTAAACAGAGTTTTAACCACAGAGGTATGAAAAAATAATACAGTTGGATAGTTTCTCAGATGCAGAAAACAGTACTAAACTTTTCTCACTAAATGCCCTGACTAAAGAATTACTGTTCCCTGACTGCTTACTAAAGCAAGTCAAGCTGATGTGTGCTGATTGTCTTACATAGCAAAAGCCAGATGATGTCTGTCTTTGTGTGGATGTGTGAGATATGTATATCCTGTCAGAAATTTTTCCTGTCTTGTTCCAAAGTGCTGCTGTGAGAGTTCCAAAGAAACCAGATGCTGGTTAGAGGATGACATCACCTCTGGTCACCTGACTCTGGTACAATCCACGCAATCTGCTTTAAGATCTGTAGCAGCATCTGAAAGCTATAACAGAATTTCAGAGTTTCCTCCCCTCCAGGGTTCTCTGTTAGAGCATACACATTTAATCTGTTATAATAATACTGTCTGATGTACATGTATATCTCTTTTCTGTCCAGCAGAACCCACTGTTGCATTTTTAACACCAGCAACTTTACACACACATTTTTAACTCCAACATCTGTACAAGTGATTGTTATAGTCAAATAACCTAAAATTCTTTACAAAACTCCAGCTAACAATGCTGGCATACATACTCGTGTACTTCCCTACTCTTCCTGGCACAGATGGCACTACCTCATAACCTCACAAACTCCTCCATGGCAAACTGTCCGTCTTTTGAGCCAATAAGTTTCTAAACCTCTTTGAATATGAAAGGGATGACAGTGGATAGGAATAACTGTTGTGTAGAAGGCAGAAACGCACAACTACTACAAAACTTGGACTTATGGTGTCCACTTTTTATTTATATATATATATATATATATATATATATATATATATATATATAAACAGATTCGGAGAGATCAACTTTAAGAGGAAAATGAGATGCAACTCCATGCAGGACATTTTTTTCCCACATTAGGTCCCCCCCACACCCCCGGTCTGCTAACCATGAGACCCCATAATCCCAGTTTGCTGATCTCATTGTTTCTGCCTTTGTCAATTGTCTCACCCTTTGCCATGTAGATGTTGGGTATTTGTACCCTGATTGAGTTGCCAGCTGGTGCTATATACCACTTAAAGCAACCAGTATTAGAAGGTGAAGTGTGACTAGAAGAGGAACAGATATCCACACTAGTATAGTAGAATTAATTTTCTATATGTCCTAATTCATAGTCTTGTTGCAGTCCAGGTGTACACTTAATTGGAGCATACAGCATCTGCACAATGACATATGCTTCCATGTAGTTAAGTTCTGTATGCCATGCGCAACATTGCTTGGTATGACCAAGATAATTTTGGTGGAATTCATGTTATTGCAATGTTTCCTGCTTCTCTACTTCGGAGGGGATCAGTCTACATCAGTGGACTGTACCACAGCCCCTTCCTGTTCCAAAGATTGGGCCACTGTCAGCCATTCATTTCTGTTTACCCCAACTAACTCTTCCATTGTTGAGGTTTCTGGTTATTCCTGCATTATTTGGACCTTACTCAGGACTCCAGTCCTTTGACGTGGAGCCAGCTTTGAAGTAAGCTTTTAAATGGGTTTAATTGGAGGGGGAGAGTTGTGATAACTTGACTTTTTTTCAGGTTCTTTTAACTTGCGCTAGAAATGTAGTACTACTCCTTGCTTTTACTTCACAATTGCCTTCTCAACGTTCCTTTCTTACAAGTACAAAAAAAAACTGCAGAATGAAAGCTGTTTATTTTGTGAGGAAAAAAGGGGGAAAATGGTGATAAATTTGTAGTTTGAAGGCTGTTGGTTCCCACTGCCAGCTGCATGATCAGTTATTCTCAATAAATGAAAATACTTCCATTATGTGCAGTTAACCAGTGAGGTGTTCATTAGATGGCAGTAGTCTAAACACTATGAATGTTTCCTTGTAGTGGTGGGTTTTTTTTTTTTACATTTTTTTAAGTGATAGCCTTGTTTGAGATTATTACTGTTGGGACCACTGGATTCAGGCTTATAGGAGGCGAGACATTTTCCTGCAGTACATTTGGTTTGGCACACATGGCTGAATGCGACATTCAGCTACAAAGACGTATGGCTGTTGCAAATTTCCTGTAGACAAAAAAGTCATGCCCACAGCTTAAGTAAATAAGTGCATGTGGGCAGGGGAAGTTGTGTGTCGTGCTTGGCGTGCAGTACATGCTTATGCAAGTACAACAGATAGACATTGTCTGCAGCATGGAGAAAATCCTGCATGCTACTATAGCCACACTTGTGCTCCGTTATGTTTTAGGTAATGTTCCTAGACCCTATGGAAGGGAGTAATGGTCCACACACCCCAGTAATAAAGTCCCTGCCCATTGTGCACTTTATTTTTACTGCCACTGACATGCCAGATGGGACAGCCTGCCTCTGATGCCTGCCATGTCTTGGTGCCTTCTGGGCCATGTAAATTCCCCCTGTGTGTTTGATTGCTGTTCTTCTTTATCCACAAGAATTTGCAACAACCATGTGTCTCTGCAGTGGATTCACTTCAACCATCTGACAGCAACCAAATGTACCACTCTCTTTATTCACAAGGAATTTGCATCAACCATGTGTCTCTGCAGTGGATTCACTTCAACCATCTGACAGCAACCAAATGTACCACTCTCTTTATTCACAAGGAATTTGCATCAACCATGCGTCTCTGCAGTGGATTCACTTCAACCATCTGTCAGCAACCAAATGTGCCACATGAAATATCTTACCATGTATGAACTTGAACCCAGGACCTCAACATATTGAAAGAGAGTTGCAGGCATTATTAAGTCTTTCTTATGAGCAGATGAGCTTAGATGATGTAAGGACATGGATTACTACAGATACTCCACTTTCCTTTTGACATCCGTGTGACTGTTAGAAAAAGGGTTTATCATTTTGAAATGTGAATTTAGCTTTAGGTGCAGCTTACATATTTTGTGTAGCAGTGCCCTAAATTGAGTTTCAGGTCTGTGAGGTTAAGGATGGCAAGTATAACAGACTTGCGCACTGTAATCATACAAGTAAGGCTGAAGTATCTGCCTGTAGTTCACATGACCATTATAATTAAGATATGGAATTATTAGTATGCATAACTGTAAGAAACTGAGGATGATAAACTATACAGAGGTAAGTTGAGTCTGAGAATCTTTCACATTTTTCACCCTCTCTCCCTCTAAGGTCTCCAAGGAATTCTCTGTTCCCTCAGCTGTTTTTTGGCCAGCCTCTGCAGTATGCTGACAGACGTTTACAAAGCAATTGCAGGAAGGTTCCAAAAACAAAATGGGATCCTCCCGCCAGGAACTAAGGATTTGTGTAAGGGACCTTGCTCCCCCTCCCACTCTGGCAGTCCATTATCCCTTCCAGAACATCTAAATCTCGGTTTCTCCCTTTGACGGTAGATTGTTTCAGAACACACACGGGTCCTGAATTTGAGCCTTCTAAGATACAGATGATAGTGGGAGGAAATCCTTCCTTTTCAGGGAATGCCTTTTCATCCACCAAACCAAACTCTTCTCTCATGGGTGGGAGGTAGTAGAAGTTGTTGCCCCACTTCCCCAGTTGGGAGAGAGATTTTACTTGAATGTCTTCAGTGTCCAAAAAACTCTTGGAGACCACCAGTTCAGGATCTTTCTTTGCTGAACTAGTTTGTGATGGTGTCCAAGTTCAAAATGACTTCACAACCTGTTACCCCTTATTTCTCATTTGAGCTTTCTAGTAAACTTAAAAGATGCTTATCCTATTCATCCAGTTTTCAGGAGTCTCCTGAGGTTGCTTGTGTCTGGAGCATATTGTCAGTTATCTGCATTATTCTTTGGGATATTCATTGCTCATAGTGTTTACATGATGTCTAGCTCCTGGGATTGCCCATTGCAGGCTAAAGGGCATCCACATATTTCCATATTTAGAAGACTTTATCTCTGCATAGTATTGGGAATCTCTCTCTGCTAAGAGGTCTACACAGGTTAGGATTCTAAGAGAAAATTCAAAAGTTTTTTCTGACTCTATTTCACAAGAGTGTGTTTCTGGCATGCTTGTTAGACAACTAAGTACAAAGAGCTTTTGTTCTACAAGAAAAAATAGATCTTTATTTTGATTTCTTCCAGGGGTTTAACACTCACAACTTCAGTCTGAGAGAGGAAATAAGCCCAAGAGTCTGGGTCTCATGGCATTCCTTTTTCCTGACACCTAGAGACTCCACATGAGAAAGATACAATATTTGAAATCTCTTTGGTCCCAGTATCAGCACCTACTATCTCTTTGGTCCCAGTATCAGCACCTACTATCTTTTCAAATTCCAGTTCTAGGATTTTGTGAAAAGGGACACCACTTGTTGGAGACCTCAGATTTCTCAGAATTCATGTTTTCCATTTTTCCCGCCTTCCCTCCTGTTCCAAAGTAGTCAATTGGTGTGAAAGTAAAGAATCTTTGGGACAAAAAAGACTATTCAAAACACGCAAACATGAGAGATGGTAGCTCTTGTAAATGATTTCAACTCTCTGAATAATCTGGTCTCTGGGATTTCTTAGTATTTACAGACAATACCACAGTTGATGTGGTACATAAGCAAGAGAGAAAAGATGTCTCATCCCTATGCAGACTAGCCATATGGGATATATAGCTTTATAGCACAAACCCGCTGTGTAGACATAACATTATATGGAACAAAATTGTTTGACAGAGTGTCATGAATGGAAATTGAAGCAGGGGGGTCTTCCAAGATTTGATCCATCTGTGGAGGAAGGGGAATTCCTCTAGTAGACCTTTTTCCCTCTTCTTTAAACAATCCTAGGATCACAGAAAGTTGCTGAGCTATCGGCCCTGAGGCTCTTATAAGCCTATTATAGAGTTTAGCCAAGTCAGCCCCCAATGCCCCAGTCCAGCAGGGACACAGGTGAAATCAGAGTTGTGTTCCGTTTCCCATCCAGTTAACCAGGTTGCACTTAAAAAGGGATAATTAGGTACTCTGCTTGACGTGGAGAGGGAGTCTATTTCACAGATGGGGAAGTTTTTGGGACACATCTGTCCTGCCAACAACTCCTATTGATGTCACAGACCAGGTTGAGATTGCATGTGCGGGTTACTTGAGTGGAGTTTGACTTGCAGTTATCCAGCAGTCCCATCAAGGTGGGGTCTGAGATTGCTTTGTATGCCAGACAGAGGTCATCTCTGAGGAGTCTGTATGAAACTGAGTAGAGGGGACAGGGCTTTTAGCCTGTCAGTGTAGGATAGATGTTTGAGGCCCTGGATTCTCCTGATGAGGAAGCTCTGTGGTCTCTCCAGCTGTTGCATGTGCTTTGCGACATACTTGCCGAAAGGGATGTTGTACGCAATAATGGGCCTTATAAGGAAAGAATGCAGGGATACTATGACCTCCTTGTCCCTGGATGAGATACCCTTACTTATAAGGTGGGCCATGTAGAAAGCTTTCCTTACCGTGGAAGCAACATGATGGTCAAAAGTCAGGTTACTGTCAGCCTGGATGCTCAAATCCCTCACAACTGATTGTGTGCTTAGGATGTTGTCATTAATGTGAATTTGTGGGGACGTCACTCTCCTCAAAGGGGATGATGATGCATTTTTTGGTATTCAGCATGAGGCCATGTTTCTGGCACCAGTCATTAGTTTGGGCAAGACCCTCTTTGAGAATGTCCACATCACTAGGGGAATTGATGACAATACCCAGCTTGCAGTCATCTGCAAACTTGGTCAGCCATAGCCCATTGGTCTTGGCCTGCACCTTAGAAAAGTATATCCCAAATAACAAAGGTCCCAAGACCAATCTCTTGGGTGCGCAGCTTGTTGCGGGTCTACTACTTGAGATGGCTTCCCCTATTTTGACTAGGTGGGTTCTATCCATGAGCCAGTTTGCTACCCATCTGGTAACATATGGATTGATGCCTAGTTGAGAGAGTTTATCTCTTATGCCTCAGTGGGGAATAGTGTTGAAGGCTTTGGCCAGGTCAAGGTAGGCGGTGTGCAGTCTTCCCCTTGTTCATGGCTTTGATGACAGTCTCAAAGTCGTCGAACAAATTTAACAGACATGACCTCCCATTGACAAAGCCAAACTCTGTGGGATTGAGTGATTGGAGGTTTCCAGTGTCTTGTTACTGAGGTCCACGATAATCCATTCCATAGCCTTGCAGATCAGGCTAGTTAGGCTGATGGGTCTATAATTTCCCGGATCGGTGGATGCTCCACCTTTGTACAAAGGGGCAACAGTGGCTGTCCTCCACTCAGCTGGGATGAAACCGGTACTCAGGCTTTGGTTGACTAGGGCACCTAATGGTGCTGCAAGTTCCTGCCTGAGTTAATATAAGATGCAGCCTGAGATGTTATCGGGTCCCATGGAGGCTCTATTTTTTGCCTTTGAGAGGGCAGTGATGACCTTTTCCCTAGAGATAAGGGGAGGGGAGCAGGTACTGGGGATGTCCTGATTTAGTGATTGGGGGACGACGACAGTGGGGTGAAATTTTTTGCTGACTGTCAGCCAGAAAGTTGGCTATATCTGTGGCATTTGTGTATGTGGTGTCCTTGACCACCAGTTCTGAGCAGATCTGCGTGCTTCCTTTGAGACTGGGACATATGTGAAGAATGCGTTATGACTGTCAATAGCAGATGTGGCCAATTTGGACTCTAAGTTTGCTTTGGAGGATTTCAGTAGTGCTTTTATTTGCTTGTTCAGGTAAGGAGTGCTTGCTTCCAATTGGGCACCTGCTCCTTCTTGGTCCTGGACAGCTAGCAAAATTCTTTTACAGGATTCTATGCAAGAAGGCCTGAAAAACAGATGCTTTTTCTTTTCCTTGGAAAGGAATGTTCTGTATGCTTTTTCACCCTTTCCACTGATATTCAGGATACTTCTGAAGATTCAGAAGGACTTCCCAAGGATTATTGTGGTGAATCCATTCTGGCTTGGGCAGCAGTGGTTCTCCCTCTTGGAAATGGCCAAGGGCAATTACTACAAGTTTTATCAGAGACTGGATTTACTCGCACAAGATCAGGGCTGTTTGATGCATACTAACCCCAGTCTTCAGCTGATTGCCTGGATGATGGGATATTAATACCTGCTGCAGGAACTCAATAAACAGATGCCAACAATTTCTTTAAGAGGTAAGAAGGCCTGCTTCTGTAAAACCATATATTAGCAAATGGAAAAGATTCTCTAACTGGTGTCAAACAAAAGGACTAGGATTCATTCACTTCTGTGTCTCTGCTCGACAGTGGCAAAGGAAAATAACTTTCATGGGTGGCGTAAGCCATGGAATCTTGCTGGCTAGGTTTACGTAGGCCCTTGGGCCCGATAGCCTAGTACCTACCTATGAACATCTAATGTTTCTCTGGTTCTGCAGTATTTGTGGAAGTAACTGTCCTACGAACCATCTTATTCCTCTCTTAAGGTTCCATGTCTGCCCATGGATCCCCCTCTTTCAGTGCAGTTTAGTGTGAAGGTATTTTGAAAGGGTTTTACATAAGAGGCCTCCAGGAAAACCAGTGACTCCTCCTTGGATCTTAATTTTGTGTTGGAAAAGCTAACACTTGCCATTTGAAACAGCTCATCTGGCTTACATGAGGTTCTTGACGTGGAAAACAGTTTTGCTGGTTTGCTGAGACATCTGCAAGAAGAATGTCTTAGCTGCAAGGTCTTATCGTGGTTCAACCTTATCCTGTCTTCCACAGAGATGTGGTTTCTTTAGGCATAAAAAAGAGTTGTCAGTGTTATCCAAGTTTACCTTAAGCCAGTCTGTACATTTACGCGTTTTCTTTCCAGAACCCCAAAATGAGGGGAAAGGATATTTCATACCTTGGATGTTCACATACAGTTCTGGTACTTTATTGATGGAACATATTCTTTTAGATTGTCAGATCAGTTTATTTCTTGTGAAGCAGATTATCCCAAATGGTTTTAAGGCTGTTACTCCCAAAACAACCAAACTTCTCTAAGCAACATCGAGGCTCACTCTACCTGGGACTTTGTCTTAATCAGTGGCTTTTTTGGAAAGGTTTGGATTAAGTATTGTAAAGCACTACAAACTATATTCCTTTTCCAGGTCTAGAACAAGCTTTGCTAGGGTCATTCTCCACAGGATCTTGTACCCTTCCACCTCTCAGTTATTTTAAGCTATGGCAATCTACCAATATAGATAAGGCTACTGCAACAGTGATCCATATTCAGAATGTAGTACAGTTGTGTAAGTAAATTTACTATAGCAGTAGATGTCTGATCACTGCTGCAGTAGCTGCTCCCTCCATCCATCCAATGTGTTATTACAGGGTGTGGACATTTGTTTCCCCTGTTAATATTTTCTCAGGGCTTAGCTTTCCTCTCTGTTGCCCTGAAGGCTGTGAAGGGCTTGGTGCTCCAAACCTGACATGATTTGGGTGCGCAGAAAATTCCCTGAAGCTTTGGAAGCTGTCCGACCTGTTAAATCTATGCAGGATATAACTAGCATAGCTAAGGCTACTGCAGCACTGATCATTTAAACATCTGCTGTTACATTGTTATATACATTCTTGCAGTGAAGTTGGATGCATTGGGTAGGTGTGGGACTTTGCTAATACTGTGTCTTGTCTCACCTCCTGTTTGATTTCATGGACAGGATATGAAGGTGCAGCCAAGGTATTATAAGCAAACATTCACATTACACTAAAATAACTGGATTAATTTGGGTAAATTGTGTATAAAAGAACATTGTACAACCTTTGTTACACCGCAGTTAAATTTTCTATGTTTGGAATGTTCCACTAAATATATAGTTAGGTGCATGACTCATTGGTGTGTTCCTTTAAACTGAAGGCAAGACTTGAAAAAATACATCTTGGAGAAGTTTGCTATAGATGCTTCATAATGTATTACTTTTGCAAGTACATTAATGGATCAGTTGTGCACTAGCTGAATGACAGTTATGCCTGCGGCATTGCACCATTAAATTATTATTCAGGTGTTGCCGGTGGTCCTTGGCATGTATTATAATTAAAGCTGACCTACTCCATTTGTTTGTTTATTTTTATAGTGTCTTGAGTATGGAAGTAAACCATTGAAAAACAGAAGTGGCTGAAAAACGGTTTTACTTCAGTTCAAAAACGATAAAACAAATGAATTTCACATAAGCGCTTTCGTTTAGCTTGTGCTAAACTTTTTCAAACCTGGGTTAGGTACAAGGATATGTGGGTGCTCCTACCTCATAACCATGTGCATGTAGAAACAAATTGGGGTGGCATGTTTTAAAATGCTGGGAAGCAATAATGTTTGTTACAGTTCTGATTATGATAGACGATTTGGTTACTATTACTCATGAATTCAGCTAGGAATTTCTGAAGATCTTTGTGCTTTACTGTTGCAGTCATCACTTGTGGGGTTATCCTTGCTGGGGTAGCCTTTGGCCGACCAGAATACTAGAGTAAAGATTTTCCCTCCTGCGTCAGATGCTGGTCACCAGGGACTCACTTCAGGTACTCCGTGGTAGAAAGCAGGGCAGCTAATACCATTACATTAGTCTTTCTTGCCATGGAGCCCGAAGCAGAAGCAGTTTGTGTGTGTGTCGGTTGGCCGCTGCTAGAGTGAAGTAGAAAATTACTAAAGCTAAGTACTCCATTGGGGATATTTTTCTTTCACTAACCAATGTCTGAAAAAGTAAACAATTGTCTCCTCTGTGGAAAACAAATACCACACCGAGACTTCCATAACCTGTGTGTAACTTGTTTAGACTCAGACCACGATGTCTGTTCTGCACACTCTAATGCTAGGACCATCCACCGTAGAGCAGAATTTGTAGCTAGGCACTTCAAAGACGGTCCTTCCCAGTACGAAATGGCATCCGTCGGTCAGCATACAGTGGATATCCCCAAAAAGAGAGAGGATAAAGAAAGGGATAGACTGCATAAAGTTAGGCCGTCAGACGATTCTACCCTGAAGTCAGCCAGCACCTTGATGGAATTCGGTGAGGTGCCTACGCAGCTCCTGATACCCAGTGCATTTCCTCCGCAGGCCTCTACCAAGACTTATTCATAGTCTGGTATGGCACTGGATCAGGCTACAGCTGCTGACTTTTCGGTTGTTAGTCCCACGGTTTGGTCCAGAGCCGCTCTGCAGGCACTGGCTTCCAAGGTGGTTTTACGGATAAATGATGCAAGACCAAGACCAATGCCAGTGCTGCTGACTACAGCCTCACCCAGGCCAATTGAATCACTGAGGCCTAAAGGCAGAACCACTCCCAGAAAAAATATTTCTATCCATCCTCCAGCACAACCAGTTCAGTCACAACAGCTTCTTAAGATGGCTGAGGATCTTATCACACTTATTAGAGGTAACCAGACCACCCTAGCTCAAAGGAAAAAGGACATTTCCCCTAGAGGTTCTCTCTGAACCTGACTCTGAAGAATCTGACTTTTTTGATTCCGACCGTGAGCAACAGTCCCTTACCACATTTGAGGATTCAGATGCAGAGGAATCCGTCCCATCTACAACCCCCCCCCCCGGAGAACCTATCTTTTGCAGAGACCTTACACACCGTTGGAGAACACTTCCATTGAGAAGCTCAGTATTATCCCCAGTCTAAGAGCATTTCCGAACCTTCTCCAGCACAAACCCTTGGCCATTCCTCCCCTTTTAGATGTGGTAGAGGATGTTTTCATGGAGTCCAGCCTCATACCTGATGCACAGCCCCCTGAACCCAGAAAGCCAGATGGGTACTACAGTGTGCCAGATGCCCACAGATACTTATTCAAAAACCCTGCAGCAGATCCAGAGGTCATCACCCAGGGACCCAAAGTGGCTAAGGCCAGCTCCTCCAAAAACTCAATTCCATCTGACAAGGATAGCAGTGCTCTAGACAGATGGGGAAAAAAGTATACACCTCTGCTACTTTGGCTATTAGAACTCTATAAACTGCCAGTTCTATATGTTGAAATACAAGCAGCATACCTTGGAACTATTAAAGCAGAAAATATCCTCCTTGCCAGACGCACCAACCTTGAGAGAGATAGGGAAACTCTTACACTCCAGCTCTCAAGTGGCAAAGCATTCCCTCCACTGTGGATACAATGCCCTAGAAGCCTCTAGCAGGGCAGCAGTTGCAGGGTCAGTCATTAGGAGCCATGCATGGCTGAAAAAGCAACCTCTGCCTGATGATGTCACATCCAAACTCTTAGACGACCCCTTAGATAAGGACCGCTGGCTTGGATCTAAGGTGGAGGAGGTGATCAAGAAAATGGAGGATAAGGCCAAATCAATGCAGACAGTTAAGGATTTCCTCCAGGTCCAGCCTCCCAGATTCAGCAAGAACTTTCCATCAAACACTGGTCCTTTCTTTCACAATCCAGGCCTGTGCAAAGGAAATGGCGCAGGTACAGCCCCCCCCCCCCCCGACAACAACTGCAAGGACAGCAGAGGCCCAGACAATGTACCTCTACTACCCCAAGGTCAGGGAGTTCTAAGTCCACTCCCTACCCTCACCCCCCCCCTCCCCAAAGGTTAGGAGGAAGGCTCTCCCTTTTCAAAGGAAAAGGCAATCCATCACAAAGGACCTATGAGTCCTAAAAATCATTTATCAAGGGTAAAGATTCACCTTCAAAGAGAACCCAATCTTAACAGGGTACCCAGACATTCCAACAAATCAGCGGGCAGAGGCCCTAAGGCAGATTCAGAAACTGTGCTTAAGGAGCAGTGGAGCCTGTACCTCACGAGCAAGTTGGAAAAGGGTTTTATTCAAGATTGTTCCTGGTACCCAGGAAAGAGGGCACTTGGCACCATATTCTGGATCTATCCACTCTAAACCTTTCACTGCTAGTGCCAAAATTGAAAATGCTTACTCTCCAGAAGCTCTTGCCTATGCTGAACCCAAATGTGCCTGGCTAGTCACCCTGGACCAGGAGGATGCCTACCTCCATAGCCGCATAAGGGAGTCCTGCATGAGGTTCCTCCACTTCAGGGCAGGCTCACAACACTTTCAGTTCTCTGCTTTGCCCTTTGGCTTATCTACTGCTCCCAGGGTTTTCACCAAATGTCCGGCCCCTGTCATTGCCTTCTGCAGGCAGAAAAACATTAAAATTTATCCCTATCTGGATGGTGGTCTCATCCAGGCAGACAGCAGGGAAAAGCTTCTGCAAGACCAAAACTTTGTCCAAGCCCTCTACCTCTCTGGGATTCACCATCAGCAAGGAAAAATCCCATTTCCAGCCCACCAGACAGATCACCTTCCTGGGAGCTCTCCTGGACACATCCACCTAAAAAGCCTTTCTCTCTCCAGAAAAACAAAGCTTCCTGCCCCAATACTTCTCCCAATTGGTTCACAAAACACACCTCACAGTAAGGACTTTCCTTCAAGCTCTGAGGTACATGGCATCCTGTTGGTGCCCTAGGCCAGACTACACACAAGAAAAATGCAATGGTACCTCAAAAACCTATGGTGCCAACACTCTGTCTCCGGAACTAGAACTTCCTCTGATTCCCTGCTTGTGACGGGAACTCCTATGGTGGACAGAAGTCTGCACCCTAAACAAGGGCCTAGCCTTTCTAATTCTTCCCCAAGGCCAGACATTTCCATGGATGCCTCAGACAATGCCTGGGAGGGGGGCACACTTGGCCTTGTACACCTAAGGCCTTTGGGCCCCCAGGGACCTAGACCTACACATCAACTTGAAGGAAATTATGGCAGTACTTGGGGCTATCACAGCCTTCAAAAGAGCTACCTGAAACCAAGAGTGCTCCTCATCAAAACGGACAATACCACAGTCTTGTGGTACATCACCAAGTTGGGGGGGGGGCATGCGGGGGGCACTCCTACCTGCTTTGCCGTCAAGCCATGCTCCTCTGGCAGACTGCTTTGATGATGGGCCTCCATCTGACAGCCCAGTACAACCCAGGAGAGCACAATACCCTAGCAGATCACCTCAGCAGAAGTATCCTGTACCCCCATGAATGGCATGGAGACCTTCTCAATCACCCAAACTTGGGGGGACGCCAGAGGTAGACCTCTTCACATCCATACAGAACAGTCAGACCAGTTTTGCACCAGGGAGTTCTACCCAAAAGCCTGGAAGGTGGATGCTCTCTCCTTCCACTGGGGCAACGTGCTTGCCTACACCTTTCCCCCTTGCCAGTGATCCCAAGGTTGCTGCTAAAGATCAGACAAGAAGGGCCAAGAGCTATCCTAATTGTTCCCAATTGACCCAGACAACATTGGTACCCCATGCTACTCAGTCTAATCAAAGAACCACGCAGGAACCTGCCTCTCACAGAAGGGCTTCTAGCCCAAGAAAAAGGGGCAATACTGCATCCCAACCTGCAAAACTCACTGTCCGCATGGCTTATACCTCAGAGGCGGATAACAGCCAAATGTTGAGCAAGCAGGTCCCGGAGATAATTAAGAGGACAGGAGGTTGAGCACCAGGAAATCCTATTCGGCAAAATGGAAAATATTCAATGCCTGGTGCCAAACTAAGGTTACAATCGGCTTCCTTGCCTCTCTCTCTGATTCTAGACTAACTGGCGGATCTAGTGCAAAAATAATTACCTTACTCTTCCATCAGGATCCATGCTTCAGCTATCTCTACCCACTCCCATATCAACCAGCCTTTGTTCTCCCACCCCCTGCTAAAACAATTCCTTAGAGGAGTGTCTCACATCAGGTCACCAAGGCGGCCACCTACACCTGCCTGGGACCTGAACTATGTCTTGGAAAAATACCTCCACTCCTTTTGAACCAGTTGCCTCTGCAGAATTAAAACACTTTTCTCTTGGAAGACTGCCTTCCTGCTGGTCTTAACCTCTCGGGTAGGAAGGTTTCTGAGCTGCAGGCGCTCATGGTCATTAAACCCTTAATTATCTTCCATGCAGACAGGGTGTCTCTTAGAACCAACCCTTCTTGTATGCCTAAGGTGGTGTCTGACTTCACTCTAAATCAGGCTGTACAACTTCCCACCTTCTTTCCTAACCCTCAGAATGGGGGGGGGGGAAGAATCCTGCATTCACTGGATGCGCACAGACAACTTGGATACTATCTGGATGGAACCAAGCCTCTCAAAGACTGACCAGCCCCTGGTCAGCTTTGCCCCAGGGGCAGAGGGGAACCTATCTCCAAGCAGACCATTTCTAAATGAATATCCACCTGTATCCATTTCTGCTACCTCTTCCATGGGAAAACTCCTCCCAAGCCTGTCCATAGCCATTCTACAAGGGCAGCATCTACTTCCACTGCTTCCCTGAGGGGAGTCCCTGCCAAGGACATCCTAGAAGCTGCCATTTGGACTTCGTCCACACCTTTACCAAACACTACCACTTGCCACTTTTCTTCAAAACCCGAGCAGTGTCACCCTCTTCCTCTCTTTTCTCTCCTTACCCTTCTACCATCCACCCAACCTTCAGCTTTGGGAATCTTACCATAAATGTAGATGTTCGAGTTTATTCACTGTTGCAGTCCTATTTTCCCTCCCTCCTTCCCCCTTTATTTCTCTGTTACCTTTCTTCATACCTGTCTATACCTATGGCCATTCCCCAGGTTGGCCTTCCTCAGGCCTTCTGAGCAGAGCTCCTATAGGTTGAGGCAAGAAAAACTGATGTAATGACATCTACTGCCCTGCTTTATACTACTGACAACCTGACGTCAGTCCCTGGTGACCAGCAGCTAATGCAGGAGGGAAAATCTTTACTTGTATTCGGACTGGCAGAGGGCTGTCCAGCAGGGATAACCCCACAAGTGATGACTGTAGCAGTGAATACACTCTAACATCTACATTTATGGTAAGTTACAGAACTGTACTTTTTTTTAGTAGAATATGCAAATATGATTTAACAAAAGTACTATATATTTTTTGTGTATGTATGTTGATGGCTTGACTCTCAATTAAAAAAAGAGAGAGGAAGTGGTGCCCCTGTGCACAATTCACAGAATATCTCAGGCATGCATGTCATGGTATACTTCTCCATCCAATGTTTTGATGGGAAATACATTTCTAGATGTCTTTCTAGAAGTGATGCTGACTGTCGGCACACAGGTGTGCAGGGCATCCACAGCAGAGCTTAAGTTCTCTGACTGTGCTTTTCTGGTGACTATTTCCTCCACCAGGAGAGTTCTGGAACTGCAAGGTTAAGTTAATGTCTTGCTTGATGCTCCATAAAGAGAGGGCTTACTGTGTACCAGCCAATCATTCATGCCAGTAGTCGTATTAGCAGCAGTTGTTATTGTTGTAACAGTAGTTGCAGCTAAATGGGAAAAAGTCAGAAGGTGAAAATTGAGATCGAAGGAAAAGTAGTGGAACAGGTTAACTCAGTCCGGTATCTGGGAGATGTGCTTGAGGTAAAGTCAGAATGAGGAGGTCAGAGCTAGAATCGGAGGTGCTGCAGCCAACTGGCACAGAATGTCAGGAACTCTCTATGACAGAAAAATGCCAAAGGGGCTACAAAGTAATGTGTACAAAAGAGTAGGAGTGTCCAATACTTCTCTATGGCACAAAAACCTGAATAGCTGAAGCTTGGGGTGATTGAGATGAAATGCCCAAGATGAGTGGTAGGATGCACACTGTGGGACATAGTGATGAGAGATTGCAGTGGTTTGGGCACATGTATAGGAAAGCAGAAGACGACTGAAAATTATTTGGGAAAGTCAGGAAGAAAGCAAGACTAAACAAGGTTGTCTAGCAAAGAAGGTAGGAGAGTAGCACTGAATTGAGAGAAGTGGTGACAGTTGATATGACCCCTTCCCCCACCCCATGTAGAAAACATGGGGAAAAGGAGGTTGATGAAGATCCAGAGGTTGTGTAATCCCCTTCCTCTGCTGGCAATCAGCAGTACATCCTTCCACTTTTTAATGTTTCATTACATTTGAAGAGTGTGGTATTACAGTATTTTCAAAGAGCAGCCATCCAGGAGATCTCACCATATCAGAGGCAGCCTGACTCGGATTCATTTTTTTTTTTTTTTAATATAAAGTGCCAAAGCAAACCAAAGACCTTAGCCCCATCGTAGACTTACTGTTTAAATGAACTTGTAGCAAAACAGACAGGTTCATTCTTTCCTTCTTTCCTTCCCTTGCTCTTTCTTTGCAAGAGGTGATTGTGTTGTTTGGACATCAGACATGTGCCCTGCATGTCCAGGATAGTTAGGAAGTTATGGAGTTTCCTTCACTTCCAGGTAGGAGATGGTCACCATCAGTTTCAGACTCTTCTTTGACTATCCTTTGCCCCAGTGTATTCATAAAGTTTATGGCAGTGTTTGTAGGGAACGAAAGGGACCAAGTTGCTAAGGTCTTCCCACACCTTGGATGACTGACGTCTTGTAGTTTTGACTTTACAGAAGTTGATAGTAGCCCAGGATTTTTATTTAACAGTTTAGGGTTTATCAAGAAGAGTAAATCTTTTAGGTACCAGATAGAGAAGTTTGTAGGTTGTGTAAGCTAGTTTTCCACCAGAAAGAACGACTCTTATTTTACAGCTTGTGTCAAAGATTTGCTAAGCTGCTTCGATGTCTACTGCCATGTTTCTCAGGGCATTGAAACTCAAGACAACAATGGTATTTCTCTCCTTCCCTTTAGTAAAGTATCTCCCTTTTTTTTAAGTTTCTCCAAGTCTTTTGGGTTTCTAATACCATGATGGGGAATCAGCACCATTCCTAAGTTTTACAGTATGACTCTGTTATCCTAGTCACCATCCATCACGTATGGGTCTAGGATCCGACTTCGGATCCGAGCTGGCATGCTAGACAACAGCTTAGCTCAGGCTTCTCCCCTCCCATGATGCACTGCTGCATTCTAACCCCCCAATCTCATTTGCTGCTTTAGTTGATTAGACGCATATAGCTCAGCTCCTCATAATTTCTGTAAGCAACTCTTCTTCTAATTTGGGCTTTTCCTGGTCACTTTTTATTTATTTATTTACATTTGTTTACTGGGAAAATCCAACTGGACACAGGTCCTTTTTCAGTAGAAGCCCGCGGAGAAAAGCTCCACAGAAGAATAAATGAGCAGTAGAGTACATGAAGAACAATTGAATATACATACAATAGAAAATACATACTGCAGCAAACAGCTGTACATGCAGTATGAAACATAGTAATCAACAGATATACAATATCTAGCTAAAGGCTGGGAATAAAGGGAGGATATATATACAGATGGTACTAAGCTCAAACAGATACTGAACTCAATATGACTATTGCACTAAACTCCAGCAGATGTAAAGCAGAAGCTCCATACGAAGGTAGAACAAGCTAAAAGGGCTAATGGGATGAAAGAGGAAGATAGAGGAGTAAGAGAGGAGATTGAGTGAGTAGTATACTAGTATACGTGGTAGTGAGAGGAAGCTAGGTGTAAGTCAGTTGGATATGTATTTGGAGTTGACATGAAGTGAGGTAGTTAAGCATGTTATAACAGGTCTGAGAGATTGAGGAGGGAAGGGGGTAAAGGGTGAGCCAGAGCCTGCAGAGGAAGGAATACAATGATCAGACAGTGTGAGGTATGGTGGGTAGGGAGGTAAAATGGTTACTAGTTGAGACTGGTGCATGTGCATAAGCAGAGACTTTTAAGTGAGTTTGTAGTGCAGTCTTGAAGTGATTGCAAGAAGGTAGTGTGGTTATAGGGGTGGAGAGTGTTCCATAATCTGGATATGATGCAGGAGAATAGTGCTTCTTCTGCTGAGTTCTTGGGTTTGGTCACTAGAAGTAGATTTTTGCTGCTGGAGTATAGAGGTCTAGTGGAGCAGTAGGGCTGGAGAAGGTTTTGAAGGGATGGGACTTTGAGGATGGTTTACTAACTTGTGGGCAAGGGAGAGTTGATTCAGGTGAAGTTGAGGGAGTTCAAGCCAGTCAAGTTCTCTTAAGTGTGATACACTGGTGGCTGCGATAAGAATCACCAGTGGCAAACTTTGCAATTTTATTGTAGCAAGCGTTGAGCATGTTTAGGTCTGTTTGTCTAAGGTAGGTAAGTATAGGAGAGGCGTAGAGTAAAGTGTAGATTAGGTGGGAATTGGTAGCAGAAATTCTGGCTGTCTTGGTGAGGAATTTTATTTCTGTACAATGCACCTTGTTTTTGTGAACCTTTTTTATGGCAAGAGAAATGTGAGTGTCAAATCTGAGATTATCGATCTCAACACCAAGTAGTTTGGTGTGTTCTGTTGGGGAAATGACAGTATTGTCTTTGGTTAGAATATTAAAGTGGGGGATAATTGGGTTAGATTTAGTGTGTTGGAATATAAGGCGTTTAGTCTTGCTCAGGTTGAGCAGTAACTGGGCATTTGATAGCCAGTTTTCTACAGATGAAAAGGCTTCCTGTGTGATCTTATGAAGTTCCGGTGTAGTTGGGGCTGAGCAGATGAGGATGGAATCATCTGCATACTGTACAAGAGAAGCATGCTTGGTGGCTGTGAATAGATCATTGACGAAGAGTGAGAATAAGTAGGGGACCATGGATGTAGCCTTAGGAACACAGTGTGTTACAGGAAGTCGAGGAGATATGTCATTGTGCCAGACAACTGATTGTTTTCAGCCAGTTAGATAGCTCATTGTGCCAGACAACTGATTGTTGGTGGCCAGTTAGATAGCTGTGAAACCAATCAGTAGCGGATTGGGAAAAGGATAGGTTAGTGATAACGGAGATTAGTAGTTTGTGTGAGACCATGTCAAAAGCCTTGGATAGATCCAGAAATGTAGCAGAGGAGAACAGGCCATTATTTTTATGATTAAGGATAGCATTAGTGAAAGAGAGCAAGGTGGCAGTAATGCTGTGGTATGGCCTGCCGGGTGCTGGAGAGGAGGTTATTAGCGAAGAGGGTAGTCCTAAGACTTGAGAATGGATGCATTTCTCAAGTATCTTGGAAAGTGGAGAAAGGATGGCAGTGGGGGCGGTAATTGGAAGTTCAGTGGAGGAGCCACCTTTATGGATGGGGAATGATGGATATTTTCCACAATGTGGGGACATAGCTTTCTGATGAGGACCGATTAAGACAAGAGACTGGATAAGCTAGGTCTTCTGCTGCTACTTTTTCCCTGTAAAGGTCTGGTTTTGTAGTCTAGCTATTAGTAGTGTTTTTCCCCTCCATTGGTCGTTTTGTCTTAGTCATCAGTTGTTTTGGTTTCTTTTTTGCACCTTTTTCTGTTGACCTGGTTAGTGAATTTGGAACCCCCTTTCTTGTCTGCCCCTTCAGTTCTATAGTTATTTTATTAATATCTTAAGAGTTTAGTGATAATTTTATTAATAGTTTTCTAGTAGTTCATAGTTTAGTTTCTAGATGGATCTCTGGGGTTTTTGACTACAAGCTTGATTTTCTTTGACTCTTCTTTGGTCCCTTCCCTTTGGTTTTGGTTGCACCTATGTCAGAAAAGCCTTTGGGGGTTCAAGAAGTGCTTCTTGTGTGGTCGGAAGATTCCTGTTTCTTAATCACATGAGGCATGCCTGTACTGTCTCGGCAACGGCCACCTGGAGGTTGAATGTAGTATTTGTGCTGCATTCAACTCCAGGGCCCTGGTCAACCATCATAACAAGCTCCTTTTAAAAGGATTGGTTTAGGGTGGCCCCTTGGTTAAGGAATCCTCCTCCAAGTTGGGACTCTCTGGACATGAGAGGAAATAATCATCTTCCTCAGGAGAGGTTTCATCTAAGAAACCTAGGCTGCTGGATCCCAGATCAGACTCCAGCCTTGGCAGTGTTGGATCTGAGTGTCTTGCATCCAAGAACTTCTAGAGAGTCAACTCCCAGATCCAGGGCTTCTGTTCCCAGCCCTTTGGATTTGAGGGTTTCGTGGTTGACTCCTGGATCCAAAGCTTCCACATTGAGGCCTACACATACAAGCAAAAGCGGACCTGCCACGGATCAGACCTTTTTGGATCTGAGGGGTTCGTGAACTGTTTCCTTGGATCTGTTATGGTCAGATCAGAGACCGTTGCTGAATCCCCATCCTGATCGAGGATCCTGAGGGAGGGGATCATTTATTTTCTCCATGTAGGACCCATTCCCCAGACCAACAAAGAAGGCCCTTGAGGTCTCGACACGGGTGTATGGCTACGCCCTCTGTTTCCTCCCGATCCTCCAGGAGCATCCTTCCCTCCGATATGGACAGGATGATGCAGTCCTTCTTGAGGGCTCAAATCAAACTGGGGCTCCTGGCCTCCCCAGTCCACAGGATTGGGGAGCCTTCTCCCACTCTCCCAGCTTCTTTCTCCTCGTCCAGCATCCCAGAGTTTGGACTTGGATGGTTCCACTCTCTTTGGCTGTAGGGATCAAAGTCTCCACCCCCCCAAAGGTCCTTCTCCAAGACCCAAAAGGGGAATGGGAAATTGCGACTCCACATGTCAGTCTTACTTTCAGGAAGCTCAAGAAGATTGCTCTTCCAGGGGATGGGTAGAGGTTTCAATGGTCCCCACCCTAGGGGTAAGAGGAGGCCTGCAAAACCAGTGTTCTAGGGATCCCTTCTCTGAGAAACCCTTCCAGCTCCCCTGATAAGTTCCCAACCCTCCTTCCCTGGAGGCAGTCTGGGTCGGTTGGCTTTGTACCCTTTAGCCTGGGCGAACATCACAAACTATCGATGGGTGCTAAGAATCATGTCCAGGGGCTACTACATTCCCTTTTCAGATACCCTGCCAAGAAAACAGAACTCTCCCAGACATGCCACCCAGTCAGTGAGAGCGTGTGTAGAGGTCCCCAACCTTATCCAAAAAAGAACCATCCAAAAGATCCCCACAGGACAGAGAGGATCCAGAAATTACTCTCGCTTCATTTTGGTACCCAAGAAAATGGAAGAACTGCGTCCTATCAGTCAAGAAGTTGAAATTTCAGATGGTCACTGTACAATCCATTGTGCCCTTTCTGCACAAGAATGACTGGATGTGCTCTGTGGATCTCCAGGACGTGTACTGTCATATCAAAATAGACAGGTAGTCCAGGAGATTTCTCTGCTTTCCCCTAGAGGCTGATCACTTCCAATTCAGAACCCTGCTCTTTGGACTTACCACAGCCCCACCAGG
Organism: Protopterus annectens; assembly: GCF_019279795.1. Classification (NCBI taxonomy): domain Eukaryota; kingdom Metazoa; phylum Chordata; order Ceratodontiformes; family Protopteridae; genus Protopterus; species Protopterus annectens. Next base: position 623,553,520 of record NC_056741.1, read on the forward strand.
TGTTCACCAAATGCATGGCAGTGGTGGCAGCTCATCTCAAGCTGCAAGGATTCCAGGTGTTTCCCTGTCTTGACTATTGGCTCCTTACAGCTCCCACACAGCATCATCTGGTGGAGAATATATGCTTTCTTTTCTGTCTCTTGGATCAGTTTGGGAAAACAGTGAACCTTGCCAAATCTTCCTTAAACCCATCGCAACAACTGGAATTCATAGGCATTCAGATGGACACTATCTCTGACATTGCAGCCCTCCCCTTCCGGTGCACCCTTCTTATTCAGTGTCATGTTCAGTCTCTTCTGGAGCAAACTCTGCCTCCAGTGTCTGTCATTCTAAGGGCTCTAGGTTCTCTGGCAGCTGCCATTTATCTGGTTCCAGTATCCAGATATTACACGAGTACTGCAGTGGACCATAGATGTTCAGTGGTCCCCTCTTTCCCATCCTCTGTCAGTCTCCATACGACTCGCACCAATATGCCGGAGACTTATCTTGTGGTGGATATACTCCTCGGATCTCGTGGTGAGGAGACCCTTTTCTCCTCCAGCTGCCACAGCCATGGTGACCACGGACACGTCCCTCCAAAGGTGGTTGGAGCATTTTCAGGAGAAGACTGTCCAAGGGACGTGGTCCCTGTCGGAGACCAAGCTGCTCATAAATATTCTGGAGATGAGAGCAGTTCTGTCATTGCAAGCATTTCAGGACTGCCTTCCTCTTGGGACGAGCAGTTCACACAGACAACATGACTGTTATGTGATACATAAGCAAGGGGGCACACATTCTTATCTGCTTTGTCACTAGGCCATGAGGGTTTGGGAGTGGGCGATGTCCTTGGGACGCTTTTCTCCTTGCAATTCTCATTCCCTGAGTATCCAGCGTTCTGGTGGACAAGCTGAGCAGGGCTATTTTGACCCTTCCTTTAATCCGTTAGTGGCGAAACAGATCTTCCGTCTCTGTTATCAGCCAAGCTGCAATCTGTTTGCTTCCCCTCTCAAAAACAAATGCAGCAATTACTTTGCCTTGATCCCCCCAAAGGGGACGGTCCCCAGTGACGCTCTGACTCAAGATTGGCCTCTGGGTCTCCTTTATGCATTCCCACCTTTATCCTCAATTCCGGGAGTACTGGATGCAGTTAATCCTTATTGCCCCTTTTTGGCCTTGGTAGGTGTGGTTTCTTCTTCTACGGTCTTATCTCAGGTGCCCCCCTTGGGTGCCCGGTCTGATACCAGATCTGGTTTCTTGTCAGTCACTCTGTCCGCTTCTCAATTTTCAGACCTTCTGTCTGACAGCTTGGTTTGCCCAATTCCCGGATGCCCCCCTTGGGTGCCCGGTCCGATACCAGATCTGGTTTCCTGTCAGTCACTCTGTCCGCTTCTCAATTTTCAGACCCTCCGTCTGACAGCTTGGTTTGACCAATTCCCGGATTTGTTGCCAAGTCCAGGTTTGCATCCTCTGTGAAGGACATTATCCTTGCTTTTCAGAAATCATTTACCAGGAGAATTTATAGAAGCAAGTGGAAGAGATTCTCTGTGGACTAAAGGCCAGAATCTAGTTCCATTGTCGGCCCCTATTTCTGACATTCTACTTTTCCTGACTTCCTTTATTCAGGAGGGTGCCGGTTTCTCTACCATCAAAGTCCAATTAGCAGCAATTTCTAATTTTCCTCTCAGGGATGAACCTACTTTTTCCTCTCACCTCCAGTCAACCACCATGGGATTTTGCTCTGCTGCTACAGTTTCTGACTAAGACCCCTTTTCGAGCCTGCTGCATTCTGTGATACTAAATTCTTTTCTTGTAAGACTGCCTTTTTGGTGGTAATAACTTCAGCAAAAAGAGTTTCGGAATTGCAGGCTCTTACCATTAAGCCTCCTTATTTGATATTTCATAAAGATAGAGTGGCCTTGAGACCCAACCCTTCCTTTATGCCAAAAGTGGCCACTGAAGCAAACCTTAGTCAATCTATATCCAACTACCAGTGTGTTTTTCTAATTACGCCAGTAAAAGGGAATACATTTTATGAACCATAGATGTTCATAGACAGCTTCATTTTTATTTAATCAAAACTAAATCCTTCCGCCTCTCTGACCAATTGTTTGTGGTATTCTCAAGTAACAAAGGGCCAAGCTGTTTCGAAAACTATTTCCCAGTGGATTTCTCAGTGCATTTCCTTAATTTATTCCTCTCATTTTTCTATACCACGGTGGTGCAGCGGTAGCATTGTCGCCTCACAGCAAGAGGTTCTCCAGTTCGATTCTCAGCTGGAGCACCTTCTATGTGGAGTCTGCATGTCCTCCCCACAGTCGAGTGACATTCAGAAGACATGCGTGAATGGGCATGCCTTCGTTGAAGGTTGGGCGCCGAGCTGGCACCTCAGCACCGTAAAAATCTGTCAGTCATTAGTGGACCGGAGTTCCGCTGTGGCGACCCCTAACTGGGAAATGCCAAAAGAAAAACAACATTCCTCTCATTTTTCTCCATTGCCTGGACCAGTTAGGGCTCATTCTACCATGTCAGTGGGTACATCAGCTGCCTTCATAGGTTGTCAGTCCTTGGATGACATTTGTGCAGTGGCGACTTGGTATTTGCCACATAGCTTCATATCTCATTACAAACTTGACCTAGTTTCTAGAGGAAGGACTTCCTTTGGCTCCACTGCTCTTTGGCATGTCCTTCCTTGAGGCCACCCAAGAACGTCTGGTAGCTGGGGAGACTGACCCATACATGATAAATGGTGACTAGGATAACATCAGATTAATAGTTATCTGTAGTCACCATTCATCACGGTCCCACCCTCCTTCCCCCTCTCCTGGAGGATTTGCAGGAGTTGCGTGGACCTTGTCTGGTGGCATGTTCTTTCTGTCAGTCTTCTCTCTACAGGGCAAACTCTATCTGAGGGGGTTAGAGGGCAGCAGTGCATTATGAGAGGGGAGGAGCTTGAGCTAAGCTGTTGTCTAGTGTTCCGGCTTAGATCTGATGTCCGATACTAGACCCATACATGATGAATGGTGAGTACATAACTATTAAAGTTCATGAAATTAGTATTGTTTCCGTCTTTGATGTTAGCCAGAAGTGCTCTTCACAGCACCAGCAGTGTGCCCAGGAATGTGACTTTCTGCAATTCGTCCGGAGTTACATGTATCTGTAACGTATAAAAGTACGATTATAAATTCTTTTTATAAGACCCAATGCTCATATTACTGTTGGAACTATCTGAGTATCCTTCTTCCAGATTGCCCTCATTTCTGCCTGCAAATCCTGGTTGTTTGACTTTCTCTTTTGTGCGGTAGACAGTGTAATCACTGAGTGTAGCAATTTCAATGATCAATGCTACTTTAGTCTTTTCATGGACTACTGTAACTGGTTTTCTCGCATCTATTTTTTTGAACTGTTGATAGTGGGTGATCCCTTTTTGATGTAAATTTCATCATTTTCTGTAATACTTTGTGGCTCATGTTTCAAGTGCTTTTCAACTACTTCATTATTATAATGCTTGTTCAATCCCCAGTGCAGCAGTCTTGCCACATTATTATTCCTTTCAGTATATAGTATTTTTGTCATTAGTATATCGCAACCAGCAACAAGATGTGCAACTGTTTCCAATTCTGTTTTACAAAATCTACATTTGTCTGTTTTTCCCACATGCTCAATGGACTTTGTAAACCAGTGCGTACATAGTCCACTATCTTTGGGCTGCCAGTATTAACCTTTCGTCTTTTGGTATAATTCATTCCCTCCAGTACAGCTCTTTTGAGTGTTTACCTTTAACTCCCAGTGGGCATGGCTTGAACCTTCAAAAAATGAAGTTATCACCTTACAGTTTTAACAAATACTCGTTGACAGAGGTCAGATATCAAAACACTTTGCGGTCATGTATGCTTCAAGATAAAATATTCTGATACCTTGTATGTAGCATGGTTTTGGAATTATTAATGCAAATATGAACAAGCAATATTTGACATCTAGAGGCACAGTAGGAAGTAACGGCAGCAACACCTGGCGTTGCACTCGGCTGTAAGGAGTTAAATTCATAGGTAGGTACTAGGCTATCTACCTGAAGGCATTTATAAGCCTAGCCAGAATGTGTTGGCTTTCGGCGCCCCCTTAGATTAGTTCCCTGTGCCTCTGTCCAGCAGAACCACTGAAGTGATCCCTGGGGTAAACTTTGTTTCCCATCCACTCATCAAAGTTTCTCTTTAAGAGTGTTGGCGAGGAGCTTTGCCTAATGTAGATTGGAATCTTGTTCCAAAGCATGGGAAGTCTCTGGGACAGGACTCTATCCCTACAGCACGTCCTATTTATTGTTCTGGTGAGGTTTAGATCCCTAGAGCATGTTGCACGAGGGGATATGGTTTTCTTTAGGTGGAGCATGTCTATTAATTCTGGGTTGGACATGGCCTTGTATGTCAGGCAGAGATTACCTCTGAGTAGGCGGTATGCAACAGAATACAGCTGGAGTTTCTTCAGTCGAGCTGCGTAGGGCATCTGTTTGTTTGAGGCCAGTGATACTCTTGGTGAGGTACTTCTGTGGTCTTTCCAGCTGTTGCAGGTGTCTTGTAAGGTACATCCCAAATGGGGCATTGTACTCTATGATGGGTGTGATATGTAGAGGGGCACAGTGACCTCTTTTGATCTGTATGCGAACCCTTTTGTGATTAGGTGGGCCACATAGAAGGATTTTCTAACCACTTTGACAATGTGATTATTAAAGGAGAGATTACCGTCTAATTGGGTCCCCAGATCCCTTATTATGTCTTCTGTATTTAGGGGACTACCACCTATGTGGTAGTTTGTGGGTACTTTGTTTTTTCCAAAGGGGATGACTATGCACATTTTGCCATTTAGCTTGAGGCCATGATTTTGACACCAGGTATCTTTCTCAGTGAAACCCTTTTTGGAGGATGTCTGTCAGCTGGAGAGTCAGGTATAGCCCCTAGTTTTCAGTAGTCTGCGAACTTGGTCAGCCGTAGTCCTCCTGTGCTTGCCTCTACCTCTGAGAAGTATATGCAGAACAGGAGGGGTCCTAGGACTGAGCCCTGGGGAATGCTACTTGTAACCTAGCACCCGCAACTCTCACCATGTAGGTTCCGTCCGTGAGCCAGTTGGCAACCCATCTTGCAACGTAGGGGTTTATATTCAGGCTGGTGAGCTTGTCTATAATACCAGAATGGGGAATGGTGTCGAAAGCATTTGTGAGGTCTAGGTAGTCTGTGTACCACTTTTCCCTCATCTATAGCCTTGGTAACTGTCTCAAAGAAGTCCACCAGATTTAGGAGGCATGATCTGCCCTTAAAGCTGAACTGGGTAGGGTCCAGTGTTTGGAGGTTCCCAATGTCTCCGTTAAGGAGTTCCATGATGATATGCTCTATAGCCTTGCAGACCAAGCTAGTCAGGCTTATAGGGCAATAGTTCTCTGGGTCTGTTGTGGCTCTACCTTTGTGGAGCAGAATAACCATTGCTGTGTGCCACTCTATGGGTACGTAGCCTGTGGAGAGGCTGAGTTTGAACAGTGTGTTTAGGTGAGGGGTTAGTTCGTCTTTGAGCTCATGTAGGACGCAGCCTGGGACACCATCCAGTCCCATTGATGCTGTGTTTTTGGCTTTGGAGAGGGTTGTTTTAACCTGAGTGTCTGTGATTTCAGGGGCTCTACATTCTTCTGGTATGGTTATGGGCCCTTTTGGGGGAGGGGGTGGTGAAGTTTGCACTAAACCTGTCTGCCAGGATGTTGGCGATATCTGTTGGCTCAGTGTATTTTGCGCCATTCTGCACTAATCTGAGCAGATCTGAACATTGCCACCTAGAGTCTTGATGTAGCTAAATAATGCCTTGTGGTTATCTTTGGAGTCCTTGGCAATTTTTCTTTCAAGGCTTGCCTTTGATGATTTTGAGGGATCGTACTTTCTTGCAGATACTGATCAGGGATGTCTTCCTTTCTTGGGATTTTATCTCTCCTTAACTATTCCTGCATTCAATCCTGATCAGCATGAGGTTGTTCCGAGAGCGTTCTTTACTTGCAGCTATATTTGTGTTTTCCACATCTCTTGCCTTCTCATCTGATCCTCCACCTTATAGTCTTTCTTGTTTCTTGGCACATTCAGTTGCTGCCTGATTTTTATCGACTTCTGGTTTGATTTCTGTTCCTGCTTGATGCTGATATGCTTCTGTTAAACTAAGCAGGGAAGTTATCTTAGACTTGTTCTCCTTATGTTTCAAAACTTTCACTACGTTTGGGTCTTGAGGTCAGCAGATATGTATACAGTCCCACATTTACAGATCTATATATGTAATTTCGAAGAGGCCTGTGTCTCCTTCAGAACAGGGAATGTGTAGTCTTGGTATGCCCTGATTTTTTTATAAATCATTTGTTGAGTATAAAGCATCCTTCTTGTTTTCCTGTCCAACATCTTTTGTGCCGTTCAGTCACAGATGGCCTCTCTTCCACCTACACAAATTCAGACACTCTGATCCCAAGTCACAGAAGTGATCTCGCACATGTCTTTGTCAGCACGTCTAATCTTGCAAGCCTTTGGGTCTGTGGCAGCAGCTATCATCCTAGTTCCTTTAGAAAGGTTTCACATGCAGATTTTGCAATGGACTCTATACAGTGGTCTATTCTTCAGCAGCCTTTATCTGCCCTTGTCAAGATCATTCAATCTTGCAAAAAATTTCTTCTTCGGTGACTTCACACAGGTGAAGTTTTCCTAGGACATCAATTTGTTCTTCCGCTTCCCACGCCACGGTGACCATGGATGCCTCCCAACTAAGGTGAGGGGCACTATTTGGGAAGGACACATCCAAGGTACATGGTCCCCAGAAGAGGCCAAGATGCCCAACAGTGCTCTGCAAATGAGAGCAGTCCTCTTAAGTGTTGCAACCCCTTCAAGATGTTCTCCATTATGAGACCATTGCTATTCAGATGGACAATGATTGTGGTGTGGTACATCAGCAAATGGTGGGGGGGACAGCTCTTGCACACTGAGAAGCACTGTGTGTGTGACAGTAGGTGGTCTCTTCTGGCCACTTTCTCTTAGCAGTGCACATCCAGGGAAAGCCAGTGTGATTGTAGACCAACTAAGTGGATCCATTCTGATGCTTCATGAGTGGTGTCGATGTCAGTGGCAGAGAATTTTCCATTGATGGGGACAGCCATGCTGCAACCTTATCGCTTCACTTCAAGTGCAACAGTTTCTTTGCCCTGATCCCTCCAATGGGGGGAGTCGCTGAGAGATGCTCTAGTCTACAGTTGGCCCCTTCATCTTTCTAAATGCTTACCCCGTCACGGCTCATTCCCAAATTTCTACAGAAGGCATACCAGTTGAAGAACACAGTTATCCTCATTGCACCTTTTTGGCCTTGTCAAATTTGGTTTCCCTTCTTCTGGCCTCATGTTCTACATCTGCCCTGGATACGGGATCTCAATTCAGACCTCCTATCTCACCCATCAGGGATTTCTCATGTAGATATAACAGGCCTCAAAATGACTGCATGGTTGCTCAAGTTCCACTGATAGTCCATCCCTGGTCTGTCATATTTTATCTTCTCAAAAAGCTTCTACCAGAAAAAGTTTACAAAATAAATTGAAGAGATTTGTGTTCTGAGCCCTAAGAAGAATCTTGGACCCCGTTTATGCCCCTATACCAGCTATACTTTCCTTTTTAGCTTCAGTTCTGAATGAAGAAGCTAGCCTTTCAGCTATTAAGGTACAGTTGGCTGCCATTTCAAACTTCCAGCTATGTGAAAATACTTCTTCCTTTGGCTTTGCATAGTTTAGCAGATGCTTTCTCAAAGTAACTTTTTTACTTGGGTCCACTGAAGAATCCGAATTCTCCTTGGGATTTAACTATGTTGCGTCAAGCTCTGACTCGAGGTCCTTTTTGAATAGTCAGCCAGGTCAGACCTTAAGTTTTTGTCTTGGAAAACCATTTTTCTAGTCGTGTTATATCAGCTAGACAGGTATTCAAACTCCAGGCTCTATCATCCAAACCTCCTTCCTTTGTTTTCCATAAAGACAGAGTTTCCTTATGGACAAAAACCCATCCTACTGGCCTAAGGTAGCTTCTGATTCTAACCTCAACTTTGTCATTTAACCTCCTGGTTTTCTTTTCAATTTTTTTCCAAATTTTTCAAACAAGGGAGAGTGCACACTTGGATGTACATAGACAACTGCAGTTTTATCTCTATTGAACCAGTTTTTTTCCAGAAGACTGACCAGTTGTTTCTATCCTTCTCACCTAACCGATTAGGCAAGTTGGTTTCTGAAGTTACACTCGCCAAATGGTTAACCGATTGCATCTTTTTTGAGTATAGTAAATGAGGGTTGTCCTTGCCTAAGCCTTCTAGAACTCATTCCACAAGGTCTATGGCTGGATCCTCAGCATTTTGGTGAAGAGCTTCCATAGATGACATTTGTGCAGCTGCCACTTGGTCCAGTGGTCCTACCTTTATTGCAAATTTGATTTGCTTTCTAGTAACAGAGCTGCTTTTGGCTCCCCAGTACTCTGAAATATTCTTCCATGAGGACCACCCAAGGTTCATCTAGCTTGGGGACTCAGTCCCATCATTTGAGGAATGAATGAAATGACAACATCAGATGAAGTCCTGTACTCACCATAACATTACATCTGTGCTGTCCACTTTCATTCTTCCTCAATTTCCTGCCCTCCTAATCCCCTTCCCTTTGTTCCTGGAGATTCTTAAGGGTATCACTTTGGGAAAGGTTCCTTGTTTGAGCTCTAGCTCTTTTTCTTATTTATCTTTTTTGCATTCTCTTAAGGTATTATCCATTAGCTTCTATGGGCAGTAAACTCTATCTGAGATATGATAGGTTGGGCGGGTATTATGGTTAAAGGGAGGAGCTCGAGAGTTTGGATAAGAGGATATGGAAGAAGTGTCTGATTCAGATCTGAAACCCATCAGTTAAGGAAGAATGAAAACGGACAACACAGATGTAACTATGATGAGCACATAGTGTTTTCGAAGATGTGTAAAGTTTAGTCTGGTCTAATGCTACAGAAGCACATAACAGATTTATCTTTTTCTGATTTTGAACTGAATCATGATACTCAATACACCATAAATTCTTTGCACGTGGTCTTAAAGTGCTTATACCCTTTTTTCTACCATGTTTGCAACAGCCAGCTATACCCAACTTGTCATTCTGTGATGTAAAATGATATCCATAGCTGTATGACCAAGGTAGTATTTGGGTCTGTATCCAAGAGACAGAAGATAAAAATATTATCTTCTTGCATAGTGTTTTTTTTTTTTTTTCTTTCTTGCATAGCATTTCATCTGAATTTTACTTTCTGGTGGATTGGACTTTTAACTATCAGAATACCATAGTAACTTCAGTTTTTAATTTTGCCATCTTGTGGACCACAAAATTATTTCAAAAGTTTCATTCAGATTCAAATCTTTATTTTGTTTGACTTTTTGTTTACCTGACTATATCCCATTTTCAGCGGATGCCCTGGGAGAAAAGCTGCATAATTTTATAATGCTACAGAAAATATTAACAAAGTAATAAATTTATATCTTCAGTTCATACAGTGTGGACTTATACAAAGTAAAAGTTTGAACAGAGATAAGTTAAAAAAAAATGTCTGTAGGTGAATTCACAAGTTATAGTTCATAGAGAGGACATTATACACACTTTGGAAAAGGGTTGACTAGATAAAGCAGCCTAGGCATAATTAATATTTATCCTTTAGCTGGGCTGTGCTCTGAGAAGGAATTGCAAGTATGTTTGTTTGAAAGCATTTTATTTCCATACGTGTTGCTAGTGCAATGATTTTTTCCTCCCAAAATACACTCGAGTATGTGGCCATTTCTGGCAATGTTCTTTCATTCCCATTGGCTCAGTAGCCCTATGGGTAGTGTCCTGCCAAGGACACAGCACTCAACCATCTTGTCAACGCTATAACTCCCCTTCCTGTCACTCACTGTGGCTACTGGAAGGTTGCACGGTTTTATGAGGGAAATGCATCTGCAGCAAGAGTGAAGTAAAATCTTCAGGATTTTACACTTGAGGGGAACCATCTTTCAGGCAAAAGCTTTTGACTAGCTGCTGCTCTTCTGGAGCCAAATAGAAAAGATCCAGTTTGGGGAACCCTTCCTGTCATAAATATTTTTTATTGAAAATTTGTGGTATATTTTTTTTTCTGATCTAACTTTGTTATCTAGGGCATTTTACCTTAAGAACAGTTATCTTTCGTCAGGGAAGTTTCTTTGCATGATTATGCACTGTTTACTTGGCTTATTTTACTTTTTTTGTTAAACTGTTGTTGTTCCTTCAGCTTTTCCTGGTTAGGGGTCGCCACAGCAGAACTCCGGTCAGCTAATGATTGGCAGTAGATTTTCACGGTGCCAAGGTGCCAGTTCGACTCCCAACCTTCAACGAAGGCACGTCCATTTGCGCATGTCTTTCAAATGCCACTCGACCGCGGGGAGGACATGCAGACTCAACACAGAAGGAGCTCCAGCCGAGAATCAAACAGGAGAACCTCTTGCTGTGAGGCGACAATGCTGCCGCTTTTTGTTAAACTGTAATTTTATAAAAGAAATACCACGTGTTGGGGCTGTGGTTTTACAGTTGGAATGTGTTTTCCACCAGTTTCTGTTTTTAGTGCAATTAGAATGTTTTCTGATTTACTGAGGTAATAATTCTGTATTGTAAGTGTAAGGTCTGACAGAAGTTTAGTTATACTGCTTGTATTTACTAGGCTGGTGTCATTTTTTTTGGATTTTGGGGAAGAGAAATTTGCTGTTGTGCTTACTAGTGAATATTTGCCTCCTCTCAGTGTTACTGATCTTTACTGCTGAGGATTGTGACAGAGACGGTGGTGATTCTTCTCATGAATCCATGACCCAGAACTTTGACACCTCACTTCAGATAGTGAGCCTGATGTTAATCCTAGACAATTTTCTTCCCTTTCCTGGGACTGTTACTCTGTGATGTTTTTGCATGAGAGCGAACAGGATCCCACAGAAATGGGGATATTTTATGATCTGTTGAAGGATGAGGTAGGTTCCTAATTCTGCTGCTATTCCTCCTACTTTACCAGCTCTAGAAGACTTTTTAAAGCTGCCTGCAAGGCTTTTGACTCGCTGGCCACAGTTCCAAAGAAAGCTAATAAGCAACATAGGGTCCATTCTGATCATAAATATGTCTATTCTCAACTGTCCCTGTTGCAGCAACTCCAGCAGGAGCTAACAACTTGCCTTCCTGTAACCTGGTACCCACTGATAAGGAGGGGCTAGTGGTTAGCCAAACAAGGTAAGAGACTGTCTTTTTTTCTACTACATTAGCCTTCAGGACCTTGAATTAACCGGTCTATATGTGGAAATGTATGCTAAAATGTGCTTCTAGTTTGCAGTTTCATTTTCTCCAGAAGGCGGGCCATATTTGAATATGATTATTTAACTTGACTGCTCTGAGAAGTGTGTACAAATTGTACTGACACTGTGTCTAGAGTTTCTGCTTCTGTAAGTGGTGAAGAACATGTGATGATGAGAGGTATTGCCAGCTTTGCTGGGAGAAGTGAGGCAGTTGCTGTATAGCATATGCCAGCATAGCTAGCTGGAGTTTTGTGAAGAATTATATGTCATTGTATATCAAACTGATTTATACAGGTGCTTGTGTTGAAAATGTATTTGTAAAGTTGCTTGTGCTGTAAATGTAGCAGCAGTATGTCCTGCTGGATAGAAAAGAAATATTATACATATGTCAGCCTGTACTATTGTAACTGATTAAATGTATATAACAGAGGATACTAGAAGAGAAGAGATTAAGCTCAGCTCCATTTAATTTTTAGAAAAATATCCTGAAATTAAATGACTTAATTTAGGCCATAAACATTGTATCTAACAGGTTTCAGTGTAGCCAGAAACTAAAAGTCTATATGAGGAAGGCTTCTGTATTGGCCTTAGCAGTGAATTAAAGTGTTGAAATGGTTTTATGGCTTCCAGATGCTGTTAACATATCTTAGCAAAGCTCTCTGTGTATGGTAACAACACGTGGGAGATTCTGGTTCGGGGCGGGGGGTTAGTATGGGAACCAGAAGTTAAATGACCAGATGTATGTGATGTCATTATGTAATCCAGCACTGAAATGATGTTTTAATACTACATGAGACAGGAGTCTCAGAGCAGTCTGTTTTTGAAACCTGACATAGAAGGATCACTCACCCACTTCATCTTGCCTTGCTTTAATAAGTAACCAGGAAATATTAATTCTTTAGGTCAATCAGGAAAATATAGTGAGATTAGTTAAGTACTGTTTTTCTGTATCTGTGTGAATCTAGTCATCTGTGTTATTTTTAATATTTCCTGTGTTTGAAACTCTGGTGTTTAGATATTTGATGTTTTCATTTTTATTACATGTATTTAAACCTTTCATTGTGTCTAGTCTTTTAGAGAATGTTTTAACCTTTGAGAGTATTTGTATCTATTTGATGACATGGCTGCTCCTGGAAGCCTTACTCTTTGGTCAAACACTATCATTTGTATTGGTATTAATTTCAGTCAGTATAATTGGATACCCTTGTAAGAGCCTTAGAGTAGCTGGCTTTGGAGTGTCCGGTGGCAGTGACTACCTTTATAGTCTGGGAAAAGGGTAGCAGGGAGAGTAAATCTTGTGCCATCCTTTCCCGTGTGTGTTTGCAAATCAAATCTGTGTGTGTGTGTCAGCTGCTTGATTCAGGGAACACAGAGCACTGGTTTCACACAGAGGGTGGGAGAGGACTTGGCATGGACACTTTGCCGAGGACTCTGCTCTACAGCTGTGTCAGTGGGAGGTCTTATTGGGGGCCTGGAAAGAGAGGGGAAAGCCAGACTCTGGACCGAGTGTGTTCCCTGTGAGCTGTTAAGGGAAATTGTGCTTGGTGCAGAGAGCTGCATCAGGAAATACTGTGTGCAATAATCTTTATTTCAAGTGAACAGTCCTCACTGGTGTCAGTGGTGAGGATTCAGGCCCCTTGATTACTGGCCCAGAGGAGGGATGGCACATAAGTTTGGTTGTGTAATCAGAACTTTTCCGATGATTTGATGTCTGAAGTTATTAATTCTCCTCTTATGCTGGGTTTGTTATGTAGGCTTCAGGCCCTTTACAGGTGGTTATAGACAACACAGTGACGTGGAATCTCAATGAACAAAGGGATACAAGGTCATATGCTCTTTGCTGGCTGGGAGTGATGGCTTGAGAGTTGGCAGTTGAGCATTCTTTGACTCTTCAGACCCTAAAGGCACTGGCATTTAGCCATCCTGGCATTTACTTATATTGCATGCTATTCACTGCAGCATTCACGCAGCTCCACTGTTTATGCTCACTTCATGCAATCTCACCTCAAACTAGACTGGTCACAGGCTTATAAATAACAGCTTGAGTGCAGATAACCTGCACATGCTGTATATTTACTTGCATATTTATTGCTTGCATCTGATGTTCTTTTCATTCTTCAACATATGGGTTATGGATCCAATCCTGTGATCCAACTCTCGAGCGCCTCCCTCTACCAGTAATGTCCTAGTCCATCCCCAGTACCTCAGATCTCATTTGCCACCATCTTGCATGGACATGGATCCTCTCTCACAACATTTGTTAGCATGTAGGTAGCTGTAAGTGTACCAGTTTATCTCTACCTTCTCCTTGCATTTTCATATGTACTTAGTTTTTAACCTACCTCTAGTTTCTGGGTTTTTTGTCTTTTTTTTCTTAATTTTAAGAAAGTAAAATCTTTACAAGTACCATGGTTGCTACTCCTTCTGTTCTATCCCCTTATTTCCTTCCTACATCTTTTAACAAGGTATTTCTAAGTTTTATTGTTGGCACATTGTGAATTTTTTTATCTTCCAAAAAAAAAAAAAATCCTTTAGTACCATTTACTTGTACTGTCATGGCTGAGAAACCTATAGGTTTCAAGAAATTCACTTTCTATGGGCACAAAATGATAGTCTAGGATGCCCACAGGGAGTGTTTATTGTTTAGGAGCAGCATACTTTGGTACAATTTTAGCAGGATTTAATTCCAGGGTTATTGCTGATTTGATATAATAAACTGGTTCTCAGGGGGTTGCCATCTCCTTCATCTTCCCCTTCCTCAGGGGCTCAAACCTCTGTAAATCTTCAAAGGCTCCTTCATTGACTTTGGAGGTGATCTTTTCCTGTGCTCCGAAGACTTTGTCGCCCTCTGAGTCACCGCAGAAGATACCAAGGGCTTTGGACCAGACTTTGGCAGAGCCAAAGAAAAAATATCTTTTGATTCTAAGATCCTATATTAATATCTAGTACTCCTCCTGTGCCGCCCATGAGTTCAAAATATTCAGGCCCTATATCTGATGTTTCTCAGGTGCCTAGAACTTGTTTGCTTGAGTTCATCATAGATCCCGTATCTCCTTGGCTCCACTCCAATCTTAAGCAGACACCAAGAAAACATTCCAGACCTCAGTCGACCACCTCATCCATCAGGTCCTCCAGGAGTCTTTCTGAAGCAAAAGTAGATAGGATGATGAGGACGTTCCTCAGAGCCAGATGGAGGTTATTTGTCTTAATCTCCCATCAGATCCATGAGCCTTCCATCTTCCCCACAGGCTATTACATCTTTTTCTCTGATTCGTCCTTCAGTTTTAGAGCTCCATGGTCCAAGAGCCGTGAGAGTACTGGTGTCAAAGCGAAGAGAGCTGTGCCTTTGACTTGCTGTATTCTGATCATTTCTGCTCCATCAGATCATGATGAATCTCTGAGCTGAAGCATCGGGGTTGGATTTGTGGGGCTGGGATTGGCTCTGATTTTGTTGGAGCCTTCCTTGCCCCTCAGAGCCTTGGTGTTAACTTGGGTCTGGCTCCCTCCTGGAGGCACAGATCTGGTCAGAGTTGTGGCGTGCCTGCCTTGGGCATGTCTGATCGGTGCAGCCCGGCTACAGCTTCCCTGAGTTAGTCAGCCTTCAAGGTTGTGCAGAAGGTTTTCTCTCATTCCTTCTCTAATTCTACACCCTGGCCCCATTGGTTCTGAGCTTTGATCCCGTTAGACTTCCTCCACAGGGACAAACTGGTACCAAGTAGCGTCCACACACTTCCAATAAAGGAACTACCCCTCTCTTTGGGCACCTCTCCAGAGCATCTCACTGAAGAGGTTCACCATAAGAGAATGTGGAAAAGGAGGCACATATAGTATCTTTGAGGGATTCCCTAAGGGAATCTGTCTTTAAAGGGAAGGATGCCGCAGATCACCACCTGATGTCTCCTTCAGTGACATTTTGGAATTCCTCAAGCAAAAAAAGATGGCCAGTCCTCAGATAACCCATCCCCTGAGGAGTCTGTATTCTTGGAAGCTTTTGGTTCTGTCCCACTCTGTATCTTGTGTGACTCACCCAATCGAGCTTATCAACCTAGTCTCTCACCAGTTGTAGAAGAAGCAGGATTCTGTTGAACCCGTCCCTTGTTGACCAGACAGATTTTTAGTCTCAACAAAAGAAAATATTACATTGGAGCAGAGGTGTTCCTGTCAATGTGATGGTTGTGGTGGCAGCCACCAAGAAGGCGCTTGCAGAACAGTGCTCCTCTGTCTACCCCCCCTAACAGAGTTTAGGACATTAGACAGGTGTGGAAAGAGCATATTTTAATCGGTGACCTGTGCCTTGCAGTCACTGAACTGTTTTGCACACTGTACTAGACTACAGAGATATTTGACAAAGGAACTCCTAAGTCCATGTCTCCAGAGGATATGTCATTCTCGCAGCTAGTGACTATCAACTGCATCCATAAGATTAATTTTGCATGCTGTGGAAGATGCCTCTTGGGCCGCTGACATTACCATAAGGAAACATGCCTGAATGCAGCTATGTGACTTTGCGGAGCCCTTCAAATCTTCTTTCATCAGTGCTCCCTTTGATGGAACTTTGTTTGGCCTGTCTGTGAAAGAAACACTTTTTTGCTTTGGGATGGGAAAGAAAGACCCCGTCTCTGCCATAGGGATTCACTTTTCTACACCTCAGTGATCCTTTTCAAGGAATCAAGGAGGCTAGAAAATGTGGTTCCACAAATCCCAGTGATAATTCCAGGATTCATTAAGAGATAACGGCCTCTGAGGTGGGGAGGGTTCCAATGGAAGATGCTGGCCTCATGGCAGGGGAGGTCTGCAAAATCAGAGCTTCTAAGATTCCTTTCTGGATAGACCCTTTCAGTGCTCCTGAAGTGCTGCTTGACTGCTTGCCTCTGGAGGCAGTCAGGGGGACATTTGTCCTTGCACCCAGATGCATGGGCTACTATAACAAAAGATTCTTAGGTGCTAAAAATATTCAGAGGTTATTTTTTATATCATTTCTTTCAAACACTTCTCCCCAAAAGAAACAAGCTTCCTGACATTCTACCCAATCAGAGAAGCTGCAGCTCAAGAAATTCAGAAGCCATTAGCCAAAAGAGTCATCCAGGAGGTCCCACTAGACCAGAGGGAATTTGGAACTTACTCCAAGGTTCTTTTTAGTACCAAAAACAGGGATCTGAGGCATATTTTGGATCTAAACAACTTGAACCAGTATGTGAATAAGTCAAAGTTCTGAATGGTCACACTTCAGTCCATCCTACCTCCTTTTACACAAGTACAGTTGGATGTGCGTACTCTGTGTTCAGGATGTGTACTATCACATAAAAATAGGCGATGCAGAAGACACTGTGCACTTTGTCTGAGAGCGAGTCACTATCAGTTAAGAACCCTGCCTTTTGTATACACTACAGCCCTCCGAGTGTTACCAAATATATATGGCAGTGGTAGCAGCTCACTTGAGACTGCAGTGATTCCGGGTGTTTCCATACTTAAACGATTGGCTCCTGACCATTTCAACCAAGCATCTTCTAAAACACGCCAGGGACTATTTTCTTCACATTTGCCAATCTTTAGGCATTAGTCATCATGTCCAAATCAAAGCTTCTACTAGCTGAGAGCCTGGAATTCATTGGTGCTCATCTGAATAGTATGTCAGACTGCCTCTCTATCTCTCCATTGTGTGTCCAAACTTAAGTCCCAGGTTCAACAAGTCATTTCTCATCCTGCTCCTTCTGCAGGCTCTGGGGTCTATGGTGGCTTCTGTAGTTTTAGTCCCCTTAGCACATTACTATATGCTTGCTGTTCAGTGGTCTGTTCTTTGACAGCCTGTCTTACCCAGCCAACTCACTCAGGTATGCAGAGACTATCTTTAATGGTGGATCCATAAGAACGAGAGACTCGTCAGTCACCTCTTTGTTCCATCTCCTCCATAACCACAGTAACTACGGACACCTCCCAGCTGAGGTGGGGGGCATTTCTAGAAAGGATGGTCTGAGGTATGTGGTCCCTACCATGAGTCCAGTTCTCACACATCAGTGTCCTAGAGATGAGTGCAGTCCTCCTAGCATTGTAGGCCTTTCAAGATGGTCTCCCTGTGGGGACCATTGCAGTTCAAACCAACATGTCTGTAGTTTGGTATCAACAAAAAAAGCGGAACTCTGTCTTATCCCTTTTGTCGAGAAGCTTGGAGACTGAGGCACTGGGCAATCTCCTCCAGCCTTTTTCCAGTGGCAGTGCACATTCTGGGGAAATCCAGAATACTAACGGATAAACTCAGCAGATCCATTTTGATGCCTCGTGAGTGGGGTCGCAGTCAGTGGAGGAGGAAATTTTCTGTCTTTGGGGTCAACATTGCTGCAACCTCTGCCTCTTCCCCACAACAGCAAATGGAGCAGTATTTTACCCTGATTCCCCCCTAAAGGGGAGTTGCTAAGAGATGCAATAGTCCATGTTTGGCCCTCTGGTCTCCTTTAGGCTTATTCCCCAGTACCCCTAATTCCAAAATTCTTACAGAAAGCCAGCCATTTGAAAAGCTCAGCTATCCTTATTGCTCAAGTGTGGTTCCTATTCCTTTGGTATCATCATCTTTATCCTCCCTGGATACTGGACCACAGACCAGATCTCCTGCCACATGTCTTGGGGATAAAACATCCCAGTATTCCAGCCCTTAAATTAATTGCATGTTTTTTGCAATTCTGTTGGTAGCTAGACATCCCAATCTTTCTCCCCTGGTTTGAAATATTGTTTTGTCATCACAGAGATTTCACTAAGAGGATTTACAAGAGCAAATGGAAAAAGTTTTCAGTTTGGGCCTTGAAAAATGGTGTTGATCCCTTTACTGCCCCTCATTTTTTTCTATTTCAGTTTTTAGCTTTTTCTTGTAAAGAAGGTGATAGTTTTCCACAATCAAAGTACAGTTGGCAGCCATATCAAACTTTCACTCAGGAAACTGTGCTTCTTCCCTGGCTACTTCCAGATTATGTAAGGCCTTCCTGATGGGTACCTTCCTGCTCAGACCTGCAGTGAAAGATCCGTCCTCACCCTGCGACTTGACAGTAGTACTGCAAGGTTGAACTCCACAATCTGTTGAACCTTCAGCAAAAACTGACGTAAAATTCTTGTCTTGGAAAAAGGCCTTTTAGTTGCTATTACTTCTGCTAAAAAGATTTCTGAACTCCAGGCTCTTTCATCAAAAGCTCTTTACATTGATTCTGAAGCCACTTTAGGTAGGAAAGAAGAATTGGTTCATAAGGTAACCCTATTTTTATGAAAAAATGCAATTACTATTTTACTTGCATAGAACTAAAGAATTCAGAAAAACAGACCAGCTCTTTGTCTTTTTTTTCATTGAGTTGGATGGGTTGTCCAATTTCTAAAGTTGCATTGGCCAAAATGGATAACTAATTGCATTTCCTGGATTTACTGTCAACAAGGCCTATGCCTACCAAAACCACGTAAGGCCCATTAAGCTAAATCCATGGCCACCTTATCTGCCTTCTGGTCTAAAACTTCCATTGATATTTGTGCAGCAGCCAAGTGGTCTAATACTTGTACTTTTATTACTTATTACAAATTGTGCTTGATTTCCAGAAGCAGAGTTGCCTTTTTGGTTCATTAGTTTTCTGGAATATTCTTCTATGAGGGCCAACCAATTTTACATAGCTGGGAACTCTGTCTCATACGCTGAGGAAGAATGAAAAGGACATCATCAGATATTAGTTGTGTGTTCACCATAACTAGTCATCTGTGATTTCCATTTTCATTCTTCCTCAACTCTCCTCCCTCCTTCCCCTTCCTGTCACCTTCTGGGGTGACCTGATGGACCTTTGGAACCTGTAGTTCCAGGTTTGAGCCCTGCTCTAATTTTCTCTTATCTTTTCTATACTGAAAACTTTATGGCAGCAAACTCAGTCTGAGGTATTGGGGATGGACTAGGGCATTATGGATAGGAGAAACTCAAGAGTTGGATCTGAAGTCTGTAAAATGCAGCTGAGTCTGATCAGAGGATCTCATCAGTAACCCATGTATTGAGGAAGAATGAAAATTGCAACACATGCCTAGTTATGGTGAGTACAAAGTCAGACTGGGCACACGCCCCATTTTCAGCAGAGGCACAGGGAGAAATGCTGCATTGTACAGAATAAATAAAAGGTAGTTGTAGAAGACTTGAATAACTGTACATTCATACATAGATTAGTAATATGACAGTTAAAAGTAATACATGTACATACATAGAATAGTAATGATATGACAGTTGAATAAAAAATACAGTAAAAGGGCCAATGTCAAGCTTATAGGAATCTAGTCGCTTTCAAATGGAATCTGCTGAAAATAGATATTGAGTAGGAGACTGTAAAGTAATTATAGGCTGAAGATGGTTAGAGATTATATGAAGGAGTATTGAGGAGGTCCAGGTAAAAGGGAGAGTAATGGAGAGGGATAGAGGATAGTTTAGGATAGGAGGGAGATTATGACAAAGTAGCTGTGTTTTATGGCCAGTTACAAAAGTATGGTGAGACACTTGAATTTCTCCATGTCTTTTGGATTTCTAATAACATGACTGGAATGGGCCCCATTCCTAAATCGAAGTATGATTAAAGTTCATGAAATTAGTAATGTGAAGTTGTTCAGTCTCTCTGTTCATTCTTTACTGATGGGTTTGGAGCTGATCCCTTGGCTCCGATACGGCCAATTGCAAAGCTCCAGGTCTTCAAATAGCTTGAGGCCAAGGCCCTATCCCATGATGCAGCTGTGAATTACCTCAGATCTAGTTTTCTGCTGCAACAGATCGGAGGTTCTGAATTAGCTCAGGCCAGATAAGAACAATTTTTTCATTTAAAATTCTATAAAGTTGTTTGATAGTTAGTATAGTTAGTTAGGTTCATTGGAGCAGAGGTGCTTTCGATGCCATGAGGAGAGTCATGTTTGCCAGGACATCCTGTACCTCGGGTCTGGCTCTTCCTCCCCAAAAGTGTCTGTGTCTGCTTCTGCATCACGCCTCCTGACCAAGTGTACAGACCCAGAGCCTCAGGAAGCCCCAATGAGTGGCCCCTGCTCTTCCGAGACCTCACCAGAGGCCCCCACTTATGACCTTCCCAGGAAGGGATTGTGCAAGATGAATCACCTAGACTCCCCACAGGAGTCTCTCACATCGTGTACCGACTTAGTCGGAAGGGTCCCCGTGGTCCCCCTCTGAGGACATCTCATTCGCTGAGATCCTTAGGCAGAGGGGCGACTGGCAACTGAGGATGAGTCTGTTCTCCTGAAGGCTTTCGGGTCTCAGCCCTCCATCTCTTGGGTCACTCTGCCCTTCCATGAGCTGATGCAGCTGGTCTCACGATGGGCGTGGGAGTCTCTGGATTCTATGGAGCCTGTCCCCAGGAGGCCTAATAAATTTATTTCAGCCCCAGTTGACAAAACATTTTTAATTAAAGGTGTCTGGTTGATGCCATGGTAGTGGCGGCGGCCACCAGGAAGGAAATGTCTGAGACTTCCTCGTTTATCCATCCTCCTAATAGTCTCCAGGATTACGGATAGGTATGGAAAGCGCATGTTCAGTTCAGCGACCTTTGCTCTCCGTTTGCTAAACTGCATAACACATTTTACTAGGTTGCAAAGAGATCTCCTTAAGGAGTTGGGAAATGCTCTTCAGGTTACAGTAGCTGCAGCAGTTTCCAAGAAAGTTACTGCCTAACTTTCCACCCTAAGTTCAATTGTCAACTCGTCCATGCGCCTCACATCTTATGCAGCTGATGGAATGAGTAGGGCAGCAGGTACAGGAATTGCTCTTATGAGACATTCCTGGATGCTCTTGTGTTCGTGAACACTCCCTTTGATGGCTTGTCCTTTTTTGGGCCTAAAGTGAAGGAAAGCCTAACCAGGTGTAAACAGGACGGAAAGACTCTGCCTGCCGTCTGGGTCCATTTTTGCACCCCTACTCGACCATACCCTAAAATTCAAAGGGGAGGAAAGATGTGGTTCGAAAAGCCTGAGGAGCCTTTCGGGACACGTGGTGAATCCGCCACCAGGGGCAGAGGAGGGAGTAATAATGGAAGAATCCACCCTCGCAGCAGAGGGGGTCCGCAACACCAGGGTGACGGATCACTTCTCTGGGACACCCTACCAGCACTCCTGAAAGGAGGCCCGACTGTCCTGCTCTGAGGCAGTCTCTTACTTTGTACCCAGCTGTCTTGATATATTGAGCCAGGCATCTGGGTACAAAGATATCATTTCCAGAGGATACTTCATACCATTCGCCCCACCCCCTCCAATCATAAGACGAATCCCGGGCATTCCACCCAGTTACAGGGAACAAGCAACAATAGAGGTCCAAACGTTGCTAAGAAAGAGTCATCCAACCAGTCCCAGCAGACCAGACAGGATCCGGAACTTACTCCAGATTCTTTTTGGTTCCAAAGAAGATGGGGCACTGGAGACACATTGGACCTCAGCAGACTGAACTAAAGAAACAGAGGTTTCGGACGGTCACGCCTCAGTCCATACTTCCCTTCTTAGGGAAAGAAAATTGGATGTACTTGATAGATCTCCAGGATGTGTACTACCACATAAAAATGGCCAGACCATCCAAGGATCACCTGCACTTCCGGCTGGGAGCCAATCACGATCACTTTCGAGCCCTGCCCTTTGGTCTCACTACAGCCCCTGGAGTGTTCACTAAATGCATGGGAGTCATCACGGCTCACCTGAGGCGTCTAGGATTCCAGGTGTTTCCATACCAAGATGATTGGCACCTTAACGCCACCACCAGGCATCAACTCATTCAGGCCAGGGAGTCCACTCTGTCACTCTTTAGTCATCTGGGCATTACAGTCAACTCAGAAAAATCTGCCTTGTCGCCATCGCAGCATACCGTTTTTATAGGGGCAGAATTGGATACCACTACTACCACTCTAAGGCTTCAAATAGCAAGAGTCTCTTCTTCGTCAACATGTCGGCATCCTGATATCAAAGGACAAAGCACCAGCATTGGAAGTTCTGAAAGTATTGGGCATAATGGCAGCAGCAATTCTAGCCATACCACTTGCTCATATGCACATGAGAATACTTCAATGGCTATTGTTCACTTAGTGGTCTTACCAAGAGCACCCCATGAATCATGCCATAATGATCACAAATTCTTGCAGGAAGGACATTCAGTGTTGGTTGACCTCACTTCGTCACGATAGGGCACCCATTTGTGCTACCCCCCTCTAACGGCCACAGTGACCACGGATGCTTCCCTGATAGGGTGGGGGATTGCATTTTCAGGGAAAGACTGCTCAAGGCACATAGACCGATCAAGAGACACATCTGCATATCAGTATCCTTGCGATGAGAGCAGTACTTTTACCTTTGCAGTACTTTCAGGACTCTCTCTCCCCCTGGGAACAATGTGTCGGTGGTCTGGTACTTGTACAAACAAGGAGGAACCAGGCCTTACCCCCCTTTATCGAGAGGCTCTCTAAGTGAGTTTAGCAGTGGGCTGTTTCCACCCAGTGCTTTCTGTTGGCAATGCACATCCTGGGGAGATCCAACGTGATAGCAGACAAACTGAACAGGGCAATCTTGCTGCCCCACGAGTGGTCCCTCAAGAAAGAAGTTGCAGACAGAATATTCTGCAGGTGGGGCCAGCCTTGCTGTGACCTTTTTGTCAGTCACATAAACACGAAATGCAGAAGCTACTTTGCCCTCATTTCCCCTCCGAGAGAAGCCTCAAGGGATGCACTCATGCACGATTGACCTCTGGGTGGTCTCTGTGCATTTCCACCAATCCTGTTGATACCCAAGGTTCTACAGAAAGCAAAATCCCTGGGAAGGACCATCTTTCTTATAGCTCCTCATTGGCCTCGTCAGATTTGGTTCCTCTTCCTTTGACTTCATCTTTTGGAGGATCCTTGGATCCTGGACCCAGTTCCAGACCTTCTGACACACTGTTGGGGGTACCTTCATCCTTCTCTGCAGTCTCTGAAGCTGACAGCTTGGCTGCTCCATTTCCCATCATAGCCAGGTTCCATAACCTTTCCAATGAGAGATAACAGATCTTTTTGTCCTCTCACAAATCTTCTACTAGAAAGCTATATCTTAGCAAATGGAAGAAATTTTCTGTATGGGCCTCAAAAAATAATATTGATCCTTACCAAGCCCCTATTACTTCCATTTTAGAATTCTTGACTATGATTTTCAGCAAAGGAGCTACAGCAGCAACAGTTCGGGTACAGTTGGCTGATATTTCTAATTTTCATCTTGCATTTGAAGGTTTTGAATATCATGTCTCACAAGTTATCCAAAGTATTTCTCAAAGGGACTTTTCATATAAGACCTCTTGTGAAATCTCTCTATTCTCTAATGGAATTTAAATTTATTCTTTCATGTATAATTCTCCCGCCATTTGAACCAGCTTCATCTTGTGATCTCAAAGTTTTGTCTTGGAAGACCATCTTTCTGGTAGCTATTACTTCTGCCCGCAAAGTGTCAGATGCTTCAGGCTTTATCCATCAAGCCTCCCTATTTGATATTTCACCCTGACAGAGTATCACTTAGAACAAACCCCTCATTCTTGCCCAAAGTTTGCACTGAGGCTAATCTCAGCCAAGTTATTGATTTGCCAGTTTTCTTCCCTGATCATTCTAACAATTTAGAGTATATGCTGCACAAACTAGATGTTCACAGACAGCTCAGATTCTATCTGGATAGAACAGAAGAATTTAGGAAATTAGACCAGCTTTTTGTTTCATTTTCAGATTCCAGGAAAGGGAGACCAGTGGCTAAAACAACTGTCTAAATGATTGTGTGATTGTATCACCTTTGCCTATTTAGCTGCCAATATACCTTTGCAACACAAGATTAAAGCTCACTCAACCAGAGCAGTTCCTACATCATCTGCTTTTTCTGCCAGTGCAGCAGCCACCTGGTCAAAACCTTATACTTTTATCATTCATTACAAAGTTGACAAGGCCTCCAGGGACAGGGCTTCCTTTGGATCCACGGTCCTGAGAAATATACTCCTGTGAGCCACCCTAGATTGATGGTGCTTGGGACGCTACCCATCAGTAAAGAATGAACTGCGAGATTTAACAACTTCACATAAAGAAGTTATGTACTTTCCATAACGTTCCACGTGAGTTGTTCCTTACCTTCTTTTTTATGTCCCTCCCTCGTACTCCCTCCTGGGCTGATAAGATAACCGAGATGCTTGTTCCATCCTGGTTACTCAAACCTTCTCTTCCTTTCTCTAGGAATGTAAGAATGATATATGGTGTTAGTATATGTAACAAACAAGTTCTGAGGTAATTCACAGGTGCATCATGGGGTATGGACTTGGCCTCAAGCTATTTGAAGACCTCGAGCTTTGCACTTGGCCATAGGAGCCTAGAGATCGGCTCAGAACCCATCAGTAAAGAATGAAGGCTGTATGAACAACTCACATGGAACGTTATGGTAAGTACATAACTTCTTTTTTTCAGTCTTTGATGTTAAGCAGAAGTGTTCTTTGCAGCACCTGTGATGTGCCCAGTAATAACTTCTCCTGCAACTCGTATGAAGTTACATGCATCGATAACATATCCAAGCCCAATTGGAAATTCTTTTACAAGACCCATTGTTCCTCCTACTGTTGTAACTGTCTGGGTATCTTCCTTTCACAATGCCTTTGTTTCTGCCTGCAAATTCAGGTATTTTATGACTGTGTCTCTGTATGTAATACACTGTAGTAACTGAGTGTAGCAATTTCAATGATCAATGCTACTTTTGTCTTCTTTTCTTGGACTACTGTATCTGGTTTTCTCGCATCTATTTTTGAACCGTTGGTAAAGGCTGATCCCATGTGATACAAACTTCATTTTCTATAATGCTTTGTGCCTTGTGTCTCCAGTGTTTTTCAGCTACTTCATTAGTATAATGTTTGCACAATCCCCAATGTAACAGTCTTGCCACATTATTATACCTTTCAATATTCAGTCCTCCTGCCATAAGTAAATCACAACCAGCAACAAGATGTGTGATGTTTCCAATTTTGTTTTACAAAACCTATATTTGTCTGTTTCTTCCACATGTTTTATGGACTTTGTAAACCAACGCTACATAGTATACTGTCTTTGGTTGCTAATATCAACCTTTTAATCTTTTGGTTTAAGTTCACTTCTCCTTAACCATTCCTGTGGTTGATCCTGATCAACATGAGGTTCCAAGAGTTTTCTATGCTTGCATCTGTATTTATTCATTTTCCACATTTCTTGCCTTCTCATCCTTCACCTCATATTCTTTCTTGTGTTTTTGGCACATTCAGTTGCTGCCCATTTTATCTATTTCTGGTTTGAGTTCCATTCCAGCTCAACACTGGTATGTTTCTACAAAACTAAGCAGAGAAGTCACCTTAGATGTATTCTCCTCATGTTCCAAAACTTTTGCCAAGTTTGGGTCTTGTGAGGTCAGCAGATATGTATGCAGTCCCACGACTGCAGAGCTGTACATGTAGTCAGTTTCAAGGAGGGGCCCATACCTCCTTCAGAACAGAGGATATATAGATTTGGTATACACTGAATTTTAGAAATCATTTTATGTGAATGAAGCATCCCTTTTGTTTTTCTGTCCAACAGATCCAAAACCTTTTTGGGCCAGTCAGTCACTCCAAAACTAAGTTAGGACAGGAAGAGTGAATTGGTTTATAGACTGGACTTTGTTCCTAAATGTCAGTGCTGTTTTCAGTATTAATTTTAATCTTCTAAAATATTCCTAAGTTATTAACATTTGTTCATGTTTTATTGTTGACCCTTTGTTAGTTCCCAAATATCTGTAAACTCCCTTTTGCTAAAGTTTCTATATATCATTTCCTATCCCAAACTGATGTTTTCTTGGTGCTGCAGCTTTCCTGCTTTACAAGTTGCTTTTACACATTTATGAAGCTCAAGTGGCATTCTTATATCATCTGAAAAGATGTTCTTCGTCTTCCATTGCTGCAGTCCTGACTATTGGGTATAGTCCGCGTCCCAGTCGGCCCGAATACCAGAGTATAAGGCTGACGTCGGTCAGGGCGCATTAGACTGACGTCAGTACGTCAGGGTACTAATGCGCATGACCGACGCCATATCCTCAGTCTTTTGCCGCATGGTCCGATGCAGAAGCAGTTTTGCGAGTGCAGGTTGGCGTACTGGAAATACTTCTAAAACCGAGTTTCAGACCTAAACAGAGTTGGCTAAGTACCCGTTGTGGAACATTTTGGTTTTTCTTGCCTCAGTATTTTACCGATGTCAGAAAAAGTGAATAACTGTATTTCTTGTGGGAAACAGGATACCTCATAGGGATTATCATACCTTGTGTATACTTTTGTTTAGGGCCTGAGCACGGCGTTGTTGGTTGCCGCTCTTGTGCTAGGTTTAACAAATGCACTATTAAGAGGAGGTTAGACTGTGCCAGGTTAGTGTTTGGGAAGCTGCAATTATAAAATGCCGTCGGATGCTCCACCGCTTCCTCCAAGAAGCGCAAGGATAAAACAGTGAAGTTTAGGGTTGAGGAACCGCAGTTCCGGACGTCGGTTCCTTAGAAGGCCCAGTGGAGCCGGAGGTTTTGCCAGGAGTTTCCATGGAGTCCCAGGCAGAAACTATACTCTTACAGGATGTGCCTTCTCAGGAAGTAGGCCAGGCTGAGGGGGCTTTCAGGGTGACTGTTCTTCCCTCTCTTCCCAAGGTAGTTAGGGCCTCTCCTTCTGTTGCCAAAACTTCTATGAGAGGTAGGCCTACTTCAGCTTCAGTGGGGTTTCTCCTACCATTTCAGGTTCTGTACCTAAGAAACATATGCTTAAGATGTGAAGATTTGATTACTATGATTAGGGGTTCTATGCCCCGCCTGATAAGAGGCCTAGGGTGGAACCGAGTTGGATTGTTTTGAACAGTGTTCTGAGGCTTCAGAAACTTCTGTGGAAGATTTGCAGGAGTATCCTACCTATTCTGATTCTGATGTGGATGATTCCACTCCTACAGCGTCTCACCTGAGGGATTTCTCATTTTCAGAGACTTTGCATTCCATGAGGGAACACTTTAAATGGGAAGGCCAGGATTACTCTGACTCCCTAGGAAAAGGCTTAGGGAGTTCTTTGTTTTACCCCAGCATAGGCCTTTAGCCATTCCTCCTGTGTTGAATGTGGTGGAAGATGTTTTGCAGAGGCTTCCTGAACCCTGACTCTTTGCCTCCTGCTCCTGTTAAGCCCTGATAGGTATTATAGGGTGCCCAAGCTCATAAATATTTGTTTAAGAGTCCTAGGGTGGACCCAGAAACTATTTCTCAGGGGCCTAAGGGTGTAAAAGCTTCTGTGGTTAAAAATCCTGTCCCCACTGATAAAGAGGCGGGGCTTTGATAGTGGGGAAAGAAAGTGTATACTTCTTCCACTTTAGCCATGAGAGCTTTGAATTGTCGCTTTCACATGTTAAAATATCAGAATTACCTTCTTTCACAATTGAAATCTAAGGTGGATGCTTTGGCGGAAGGTATTGAGTGTAAAGAGTTGCTGGATTTGGTTCATGTGTCTGAACAAGTGGGTAAGCATTCTTGGTAATGTGGTTTTGATGCTGTACAGGCCTCCTCGAGGGTGGCTGCTACCAGCTCTGTTCTTCGCAGGCATGCCTGGTTGAAGGATCAGAATTTAGCTGAGCATGTTAAGACAAGGATTTTGGATGCTCCTTTACAGTCTGATGTGTTGTTTGGTTCGCCTGTGGAAGCTGTTTTAAAGAAAATGGAGGACAAAGCTAAGTCTATGCAAACTGTTAAAGGTTTTTGCAGGTGCAGCCACCCAAGTTTAGTAGAAATTGGCCTGCTAAGGGGTGGACATATCCTGCTTATGATTCTCAGTCTAGGGGTAGGTCTAGACGGGTAGGGCAGGGCTCAAAGTTCTTTAGGCCTAGAACAGGGAGTTCACCTGCTCAGACTTCTGGTGAGGGCAGGGTCAGTCCTTTCGTAAACAGACCCAATGACCTGTTTTCGGCTGCCAGCAGATTCACGTCTGGCAGCTCCTTTGGGGAAGACTGTCTCTTTCAAAGAAAATTGGGATTTAATTTCTCAAGACAAATGGTGTTGGATATCATTCACCACGGTTACAGATTTTATTTCCATACAATGCCCCCTTTCAAAGGCATGCCAGACGTTCCTCCTCTTTCAAAGAAAAGAGGCTCACAAGCAAGTTTTACAGTTACTTCCACATAGGCCATTCAGCCAGTCCCTGTGTCAGAGAGGGCCTAGGATTTTATTCGCCTGTTCCTTGTACCAAGAAGGGGAACACGTGGAGACCAATTTTGATTTATCTCTCCTCAACACGTTTTTGGACATTCCCAAGTTCAAGATGTTGACGTTACAACAGCTTTTACCTCTGCTGGGCAAAGATCACTGGATGGTAACTTTAGATCTCAAGGAAGCTTACCTTCATGTGCCTATAAGGCTGTTGCAGAAAGTATCTGCGGTTTCGGCCTGCAAATTCTCATTATCAGTTCTATGCATTGCCCTTTGGCTTATCTACTGCGCCCCAGAGTATCTCACAAAGGTTCTGGCTCCAGTGATAGCTTACTTCAGGCTTCAAGGAATTCAAATCTATCCTTACTGACGACTGCCTGATTCTGGCTCGAGAAAAGGAGGACCTTCTACAGCATCTGGAATATGTTATAGCAGTGCTGATGCCTAGGGTATTCTGTGAGCGAAATAAAGTCCAGTCTAGTACCCTCTCAAGACAGGTGCTTCCTGGGTGTAAGACTGAATACAGCAGCCCAGATGGCCTTTAACCCCGGACAAACAAAAGTCTGTCACTTTACTTCCATCAACTATCTCATCAGTCCGTGCTGACTGCAAGGACAGTCCTTCAAGCATTAGGGTTCATGGCATCTTATTCTGGTGCTTCCCAATGCCAAACTGCATATGAGGAAGCTACAATGGTATCTCAAAAATGTATGGACACAGCACTGCCAGGATTTGGACACTGTCATTCAAATAATACCTTGCATTCAAAAGGAATTTTTGTGGTGGGCTCAGAATGTCACCTAAACAAGGACTCTCTGTGACCCGGCCAGAGGCAAGTCAGATTCTTCAATGGCTATTGTTCACTTAGTGGTCTTACCAAGAGCACCCCATGAATCATGCCATAATGATCACAAATTCTTGCAGGAAGGACATTCAGTGTTGGTTGACCTCACTTCGTCACGATAGGGCACCCATTTGTGCTACCCCCCTCTAACGGCCACAGTGACCACGGATGCTTCCCTGATAGGGTGGGGGATTGCATTTTCAGGGAAAGACTGCTCAAGGCACATAGACCGATCAAGAGACACATCTGCATATCGGTATCCTTGCGATGAGAGCAGTACTTTTACCTTTGCAGTACTTTCAGGACACTCTCTCCCCCTGGGAACAATGTGTCGGTGGTCTGGTACTTGTACAAACAAGGAGGAGCCAGGCCTTACCCCCCTTTATCGAGAGGCTCTCTAAGTGAGTTTAGCAGTGGGCTGTTTCCACCCAGTGCTTTCTGTTGGCAATGCACATCCTGGGGAGATCCAACGTGATATCAGACAAACTGAACAGGGCAATCTTGCTGCCCCACGAGTGGTCCCTCAAGAAAGAAGTTGCAGACAGAATATTCTGCAGGTGGGGCCAGCCTTGCTGTGACCTTTTTGTCAGTCACATAAACACGAAATGCAGAAGCTACTTTGCCCTCATTTCCCCTCCGAGAGAAGCCTCAAGGGATGCACTCATGCACGATTGGCCTCTGGGTGGTCTCTGTGCATTTCCACCAATCCTGTTGATACCCAAGGTTCTACAGAAAGCAAAATCCCTGGAAAGGACCATCTTTCTTATAGCTCCTCATTGGCCTCGTCAGATTTGGTTCCTCTTCCTTTGACTTCATCTTTTGGAGGATCCTTGGATCCTGGACCCAGTTCCAGACCTTCTGACACACTGTTGGGGGTACCTTCATCCTTCTCTGCAGTCCCTGAAGCTGACAGCTTGGCTGCTCCATTTCCCATCATAGCCAGGTTCCATAACCTTTCCAATGAGAGATAACAGATCTTTTTGTCCTCTCACAAATCTTCTACTAGAAAGCTATATCTTAGCAAATGGAAGAAATTTTCTGTATGGGCCTCAAAAAATAATATTGATCCTTACCAAGCCCCTATTACTTCCATTTTAGAATTCTTGACTATGATTTTCAGCAAAGGAGCTACAGCAGCAACAGTTCGGCACAGTTGGCTGATATTTCTAATTTTCATCTTGCATTTGAAGGTTTTGAATATCATGTCTCACAAGTTATCCAAAGTATTTCTCAAAGGGACTTTTCATATAAGACCTCTTGTGAAATCTCTCTATTCTCTAATGGAATTTAAATTTATTCTTTCATGTATAATTCTCCCGCCATTTGAACCAGCTTCATCTTGTGATCTCAAAGTTTTGTCTTGGAAGACCATCTTTCTGGTAGCTATTACTTTTGCTCGCAGAGTGTCAGATGCTTCAGGCTTTATCCATCAAGCCTCCCTATTTGATATTTCACCCTGACAGAGTATCACTTAGAACAAACCCCTCATTCTTGCCCAAAGTTTGCACTGAGGCTAATCTCAGCCAAGTTATTGATTTGCCAGTTTTCTTCCCTGATCATTCTAACAATTTAGAGTATATGCTGCACAAACTAGATGTTCACAGACAGCTCAGATTCTATCTGGATAGAACAGAAGAATTTAGGAAATTAGACCAGCTTTTTGTTTCATTTTCAGATTCCAGGAAAGGGAGACCAGTGGCTAAAACAACTGTCTAAATGATTGTGTGATTGTATCCCCTTTGCCTATTTAGCTGCCAATATACCTTTGCAACACAAGATTAAAGCTCACTCAACCAGAGCAGTTCCTACATCATCTGCTTTTTCTGCCAGTGCAGCAGCCACCTGGTCAAAACCTTATACTTTTATCATTCATTACAAAGTTGACAAGGCCTCCAGGGACAGGGCCTCCTTTGGATCCACGGTCCTGAGAAATATACTCCTGTGAGCCACCCTAGATTGATGGTGCTTGGGACGCTACCCATCAGTAAAGAATGAACTGCGAGATTTAACAACTTCACATAAAGAAGTTATGTACTTTCCATAACGTTCCACGTGAGTTGTTCCTTACCTTCTTTTTTATGTCCCTCCCTCGTACTCCCTCCTGGGCTGATAAGATAACCGAGATGCTTGTTCCATCCTGGTTACTCAAACCTTCTCTTCCTTTCTCTAGGAATGTAAGAATGATATATGGTGTTAGTATATGTAACAAACAAGTTCTGAGGTAATTCACAGGTGCATCATGGGGTATGGACTTGGCCTCAAGCTATTTGAAGACCTCGAGCTTTGCACTTGGCCATAGGAGCCTAGAGATCGGCTCAGAACCCATCAGTAAAGAATGAAGGCTGTATGAACAACTCACATGGAACGTTATGGTAAGTACATAACTTCTTTTTTTCAGTCTTTGATGTTAAGCAGAAGTGTTCTTTGCAGCACCTGTGATGTGCCCAGTAATAACTTCTCCTGCAACTCGTATGAAGTTACATGCATCGATAACATATCCAAGCCCAATTGGAAATTCTTTTACAAGACCCATTGTTCCTCCTACTGTTGTAACTGTCTGGGTATCTTCCTTTCACAATGCCTTTGTTTCTGCCTGCAAATCCAGGTATTTTATGACTGTGTCTCTGTATGTAATACACTGTAGTAACTGAGTGTAGCAATTTCAATGATCAATGCTACTTTTGTCTTCTTTTCTTGGACTACTGTATCTGGTTTTCTCGCATCTATTTTTGAACCGTTGGTAAAGGCTGATCCCATGTGATACAAACTTCATTTTCTATAATGCTTTGTGCCTTGTGTCTCCAGTGTTTTTCAGCTACTTCATTAGTATAATGTTTGCACAATCCCCAATGTAACAGTCTTGCCACATTATTATACCTTTCAATATTCAGTCCTCCTGCCATAAGTAAATCACAACCAGCAACAAGATGTGTGATGTTTCCAATTTTGTTTTACAAAACCTATATTTGTCTGTTTCTTCCACATGTTTTATGGACTTTGTAAACCAACGTTTACATAGTATACTGTCTTGGGTTGCTAATATCAACCTTTTAATCTTTTGGTTTAAGTTCACTTCTCCTTAACCATTCCTGTGGTTGATCCTGATCAACATGAGGTTCCAAGAGTTTTCTATGCTTGCATCTGTATTTATTCATTTTCCACATTTCTTGCCTTCTCATCCTTCACCTCATATTCTTTCTTGTGTTTTTTGGCACATTCAGTTGCTGCCCATTTTTATCTATTTCTGGTTTGAGTTCCATTCCAGCTCAACACTGGTATGTTTCTACAAAACTAAGCAGAGAAGTCACCTTAGATGTATTCTCCTCATGTTCCAAAACTTTTGCCAAGTTTGAGTCTTGTGAGGTCAGCAGATATGTATGCAGTCCCACGACTGCAGAGCTGTACATGTAGTCAGTTTCAAGGAGGGGCCCATACCTCCTTCAGAACAGAGGATATATAGATTTGGTATACACTGAATTTTAGAAATCATTTTATGTGAATGAAGCATCCCTTTTGTTTTTCTGTCCAACAGATCCAAAACCTTTTTGGGCCAGTCAGTCACTCCAAAACTAAGTTAGGACAGGAAGAGTGAATTGGTTTATAGACTGGACTTTGTTCCTAAATGTCAGTGCTGTTTTCAGTATTAATTTTAATCTTCTAAAATATTCCTAAGTTATTAACATTTGTTCATGTTTTATTGTTGACCCTTTGTTAGTTCCCAAATATCTGTAAACTCCCTTTTGCTAAAGTTTCTATATATCATTTCCTATCCCAAACTGATGTTTTCTTGGTGCTGCAGCTTTCCTGCTTTACAAGTTGCTTTTACACATTTATGAAGCTCAAGTGGCATTCTTATATCATCTGAAAAGTTTTTTACCACTTGCAGTTGTGATTTCAGTTCCTCATCTGATTAGCTTTAAAGTTTTAAATCATTTACAAAAAGAAGACTAAGTATTTCCACTTTTTCTGTGAGCCAAGTTGTAGTCATGACTTAATCTGTTAAGTAGACAACTTAATGGGTTAAGGGCAAGGCAAAAAGAGTAACTGTGACAATTACCCTGGAATATCCCCCTTTTGGATTTTTATCCCTGGAGTAATAATTTGTCCTTTATAATTTCTTAACAGCAAAGTGGTTTGCCACTGTTTCATGGTCGCTGTAATGCAACTGATCAGTATAGGGTGTATATTATACATTTTTAAACACTCTTTTGTTCATGAATGTGGGATACTGTCAAATGCTTTTTAGTAATCTATCCATACCATACTTAGATTTTTCCCCTTTTTACAGTTCTCCATTATGACCGTATTTAACAACAAAGGATCACTTCCTCCATATGACTTCCTTTTGTTCTATTGCCATGGTTGAGTTTTCTTCTAAGTGACTGTGAACTCCATCAATTCTAGTGCATAATTTATAGGTCGTTGGAAGGCAAGTTATAGGTCTTTAGTTTTTGATACCTTGCAGGTTCACTCTTGAGTAGGAGCATTGTTTTTCCTGTTAATCAAGTTGGTGTCTGTTCGTGGTGTGCATACAAATAGTTCTTACTCATGGCTAAATTTTCATGTAAAGATGATAACACTTTTAGCCAGATGTTGAGTACTGGTGCATCTGGGACTGGGGTTTTCCATTTAGGAGCTTTTCTTTAACTTTTTCAGTCTCTCTGGCCATTACTTCATCCCATTTAATTTCCTGTACATTTGAACAACTACTTATTTTACTACTATCATAGGTTCATAGGTTGATACTAAGCTATCAGCCCTAGGGCCTATACAAGCCTAGCCATAACAATTCCCTGGCTATTTCTTCCCACATTATTTACTTTCCTGGACCCCTGTCTAGCAGGGCGACTGACGTGATCCCTGGGGTGAATTTCCTTTCTCCCATCCAATCGTCAAGGTTCCTCTTGAAGAGGTCCAAAGAGGCACTCTGCTTGACATGTATAGGCAATCTATTCCAGAGTCTGGGGAGTCTCTGGGTCAGGAACCTATCCCTCCAACATGTTTTGTTTATTGTGATGACAAGGTTTAGATCCCTGGAGCGTGTAGCTCTGAGGGATTGGGATTTCTTTAAGTATAGCATGTCCAACAGCTCTGGGTTTGACATGGCCTTGTATGTTAAGCAGAGATTGCCTCTGAGTAGACGATATGCGACAGAGTATAGCTGGAGTTTTTAAGGCGGTCAGCGTAGGGCATCTGCTTTAGGCCTGTGATTCTTTTAGAGAGGTATTTCTGAGGCCTTTCCAGTTGTTGCAGATGTCTTGAGAGGTACATACCAAATGGGGCATTGTATTCTATAATGGGTCTAATGAGGGATGAGTACAGTGGGACAATGACCTCCTTTTTTCTGGATGAAAAGCCCTTCATGATGAGGTGTGCCACATAGAAGGATTTCCTGACTGTTGTGGCGATATGGTTATCGAAGGTGAGACCACTGTCCACCTGTGTCCCTAAGTCTCTTATCACACTTTCTGTGTTTAGTGTATTGCCACCTATATGGTAATTCATGGATACATGTTTTTTCCCAAAGGGGATAACAATACATTTCTTGGCATTGAGCTTGAGCCCATGGCTCTGGCACCAAGCATCTGTTTCTGTAAGGCCCTTTTGTAGAGTATCCACATAATTTGGGGATTCAATAATGGCTCCCAGTTTGCAGTCATCTGCAAACTTTGTTAGCCAGAGTCCCTTAGTGTTGACCTGTACTTCAGAGAAGTAGATGCCAAACAAGAGCGGCCCCAGGACTGAACCCTGAGGTACTCCACTTGTCACTTGTCTGGAGCTGGATTTGGAGTCGCCTACTTTTACAGTGTGGGTTCTATCTATCTATCTATCTATCTATCTATCTATCTATCTATCTATCTATCTATCTATCCATCAATTTAGCATCTTTATGTTCCACAGGATCTTCATAGATATTTCTCCAAAATGTATCTATTTCTTCTTGTTTGGTGGTGTTTCAGTTCCTTTTGCCTTGTTTCCCCCAATTCTCTATAAAACTTTTTTGGGTCATCAATAAATAGCTTATTTTGTACTTTTTCTTTGTATTTATATGCTTATCTTCTAAGTTTTTCTGTCTGTGCTGATATCTTTAGTTTATTTGCTATAGTGCACAATAGGCCCTGATCTGTTCTGAAACTGTGCATTGCCTTTATCATGTCTAGCTTTCCAAGTATTTTTGTTTATCTGATCCCTCTTCTGTACTCTTCTAACAGTGACAGTTCTGGTCTTAACTGCTTTATAGTTTTCTCTGCTTGATACTTTCATGACTGCATTTGATTTCTCCTTGCAGTAAAACTTTTACTATGCAGCTAAATTAATAACAGATATATATCCTGTTTACTTTTGTTATATCGTGCAAACAGTCCTAATTACTGTGTTCATTTGTTTTATCAAACTTGTAACTTTTGGGGTTTTATTGACTTTCTGTAGTGTGTTTCTTTCATTGATCTTAACATGTCTGTCCGTCTCTGTTGAATCAAGCAATTATTTTATTTTCGTCTGAACTGAGGGCACATTCCTTTTTTTCCATTTCCTGCAAGCGTTCTATAGAAAGTTTCACGGCATCTTCCTGTGCCACATTCTCTTCAGTTTCATCCTGTCATCCATTGCTCTTTCATATGTTAACGCACTGGCCTATTACTCCACAACACTGACTATCAGAGTTGCTACAGTTCCTGTTCCTTCTCTTGCTGTGCAACTCCAATTGAACTTTTGTACTGGTTTCCTGTGGAAGGCTCCAAAGTGTTTATATTGCAGCTGATCAGATGTTTCCCACTCCACTCTCCTTAATTTGGCGACCCATTGCTCTCTGCTCTGATGATATCAAAGTTAGATTTTCTACACTAAATCCTTCACTTCGAAGGTAGTCCATAACTTCA
This sequence comes from Protopterus annectens, assembly GCF_019279795.1. Taxonomy (NCBI): domain Eukaryota; kingdom Metazoa; phylum Chordata; order Ceratodontiformes; family Protopteridae; genus Protopterus; species Protopterus annectens. Next base: position 623,589,763 of record NC_056741.1, read on the forward strand.
GTTTCTGTTTAACTTCTCCATTACTAATTCTCTCTTCTTGGCAGCACAAGGCGTGGACTTTTAACGATAGTGAGCACTTTTGCAGCACCTTTGCTGCTTCATCAGACATTACAGAAAAAAACAAAAGACACCATTTTTAAAATACAAATCGGCCAGTGAGACCAATTCAACCTTAACGTTACAGACTAAAATGGATCCAGTACATCAGTAGTCTGTACAAACAGCAATAATACACAAGATAGTGACGTATATAGAAATGCAGCATATATATATATATATATATATATATATATATATATATATATAAAACATATATAAGGACATGTATTAAAAGTGTGAGTGTATGTATGTGTGTGTGTGTGTGTGTGTGTGTGTGTATGTATATATATATATATATATATATATATATATATATATGTATATATATATATATATATAATATATATTTTTTTTTGGTACACACTCTCTTCAACTCTCTAGCTTGCAAAACAGGTTTAATACATATTTTATTCAGACCTCTGCCTGTAGTAGCCCATGTCCTAATAATCCATTTGAGTTCTGATGTTTCTGTTCTATGTCTAACATTGCCTCCTCCATTCTCTAGACAATATTCTCAATCACTATGAATCTAAAGGAGTGTGTGGGGTTATGCTGCATAACATGTTCAGCTAGTGCACTTGTTTCTGTCTGGCTATTAATATTGTACGCATGCTGTCTTAAAGTCCCTGAGCTTTTGGTCTGTTTTACCAACATAGGAGGACATGCATACTTGGCAATAGGTCAGGTAGACCACATGCATAGAATCACAACTAGCATGTATGTTATTAGATTCAATCATCTTGCCCATGTCAGGGTGTAAAAACCTGTTGCTGGTATCAATTAGATGGCAAAAGTTGCATTTGTTACAGGGCAGAGTGCCTACAACACTCAAATCCATCTCATTTCTGTTCGACTTCAATTAACACAACATCCTTTTAAGTGATTTTTTTTTTTTTTTTTTTTTCTGAAAGCGAATCTTGGTCTGCCCCCCACTAGGGACTTAATCTGTTCATCCGTACATAGAACACGCCAGTTCTTGTCAAAGATATCTGTAAAAGTTTCTGCCATCCCTCTTTGTGATCTTATTTGAAATTTTCCATATCAGGATGCTTTTGCCTGAATTTCTTTTCAAATATCTTTGGGGTTGCTATTTTGTATTGATTTAATTTGGCTTTCTCCTTTGCATAAATATTGCACCATAGCAGATAACTTTCCCATGTCCATATTTCTTTTTATACTTTTCAAAAATTTCTAGATTTTGTTTTGTTTGTATTTTCACACTTCCTTGGTCACTTCTTTTTCCAAACTGGCCAAGGTTTCTTGATCTTTATAATGATGTTGTTCGTGTTTCACTGTTGCAGTCAGTACATTTGGGTAATCCTGCTGGCAGGTTGCCCTCAGTTGGCCTGAGTTCCAAAGTCCTGGGTCCTGCGTCTGCTGCTGTTGCCCCTTCCCTGACGTCAGGTCATCAGGGGTATAAAAGATGTGGCCAAAGCCATTTTCTTTAGTCTTTCTTGCCACGTGGTGCCCGAAGCAGAAGCAGTTTGCAAGTGCCGGTCAGCAGACTCCTGAGATTTTTGTGTTCGAGTTTCAAATCCGGAGTATTCATTAAAGCTAAGTACCCCGTTGGGGAAACTTTTTTTTTTTTTTCTTGCTCCAGACCGATGTCAGAAAAAGTAAATTATTGTATTTCTTGTGGAAAGCAAATACCTCATAAGGACTTTCATTCTTACTGTATTCCTTGCCTAGGCCCTGATCACAATGTTTCAGGTTGTCTGTTTTGTGCTAGATTTAACCAACGCACTATTAAGCGTCAGTATTATTTTGCTTTAAACTATTTTGGACGCCGGTTTATAGACAAACGAGGTCCAAAACCGACAACGAAGCTTCTCCTAAGCCAGTCGCCGGTTTGTCGGTTCTCAGTGAGGCGCTTTCGCAGCCCCTGACGCTTGCTACCGACTCCCACATGGAGTCGGCCATGCCGCTGGAAACTCAAGGTATTGGAGCCTCAATACTATTCCTTCAGATGGGTCCGGAGCCGCTGAGCAGGCGTATTCAGACCTAAATATCTTTACATTAAACCAACCTCAGCTTCAAAGGCAAAGTCTAAAGCACCTTCTAAAGCAAAGAAACAAACTCAAGAGCCACGTGGACAGGCCTCTATGCCCAAAAAACAGTTACTCAAAATGGCCAAAGACTTAATTACCTTGATCAGGGGTTCCCATCCCCCTCCTGATAAGGGGTTCCCATCCCCTTCCTGATAAGTGGCCTAGGCAAGAGACTGACTGAATCTTCAGATCAGGTTTCTATTTCTTCTGATCAGGAATATTCTCTTCCCCCCATGAGGATTCTGATGCTGAAGAATCTATACCTTCAGCTTCTCTTCCAGAGGACTATTCTTTTGGGGAAACCTTGCATACCATGAAGGAGCATTTCCACTGGGAGAGCCAAGATTTTTCAGAATCTAAAAAGAGGCTCAGGGATTTCCTTTTACTACCTCAACACAGACCACTAGCCATTCCACCTGTGTTAGATATTGTAGATGTGTTTTCGGAGTCCAGTCTTACCCCTGACTCCTCATCTCCAGCTCCTGTTAAGCCTGACAAATATTACAGGGTTCCTGACTATCATAAATTCATTTTTAAAAACCCTGCTGCAGACCCAGAAACTATTTCACAGAGTCCCAAAGGTGTTGAGGCTTCCACTGCAAAAAAACCTACCCCCTCTAACAGAGATTCTAGGGCACTGGATAGATGGGGAAAAAAAGATTTACACATCTGCTACCTTGGTTAGAAAGGGCCTTAAACTGTCAGTTTCATATGCTCAAATATCAGCAACATGTCATGGCATTGCTTAAACAGAAAATGTTATTAAACTCTGAATGTGCAGAAAACAAGGAAATGCAGGAATTCTTGCATGCAGCTGAACAAGTTGGAAAGCATACTTTGAAATGTGGTTTTGATTCTTTGGAGGCCTCCTGCAGGGCCGCAGTTACAGGTTCTGTCATTAGGATCTTGGTTAAAGGAACAAAATCTGCCTGATCATGTCAAAGTTAAATTATTAGATGCACCTTTACAGCATGATACTTTGTTTGATGTTAAGGCAGAGGAGGTGTTAAAGAAAATGGAGGACAAAGCTAAATCTATGCAAACTGTCAAAGATTTTTTTACAAGTACAGCCACCTAGGTTTTAGTAGACACTGGCCTACAAAGAATTGGTCCTTTCCTGTGTCAGACCTCAAAGGGGCAGATCCAGACGCCCTAGAGGCAGATCCCAGGCCCAAGGATTCTGCAGGTCAAAGTAATGGGGTGCTTCTACCTCCAAAGTTGGAGAAGACAAATCACAACCTCATAGGAAACAGTCCCAATGACTTCCCCCTGCCTGCACCAAGCACTTATCTCCTGGCCCCTTAGGGGGAAAATTAGCACTTTTTTCTCAAAATTGGTACATTATAACCCAGGACAAGTGGGTTCTAAATATCGTGTCACAAGGGTACAAGTTCCATTTCCATACCCTGCCAAAGGCAAACAGCTGGCCAGATCTGCCAAAAAATCAATGGGCAGAGGCACAAAAACAAGTCTCATCCCTCATGGACATAGGGGCCATTCGACAAGTACCAGAGCAAGAGCAGGGACAAGGATTTTATTCAAGACTGTTCTTGGTACCCAGAAAGGACAAGGCCTGGAGACCAATACTGGACCTATCTATTCTGAACACATTCCTGGATATACCAAAATTCAAGATGATGACTTTGCAACAGCCTCTGCCCATGCTGGGCAAGGTCGCTTGGCTGGTGACACTAGACCTAAAAGAGGCATACCTGCATGTCCCAATCAGACAATTATGCAGAAGATACCTCAGATTCAAGGCTGGCTCAATGCATTACCAATTCTCTACACTGCCCTTTGGCTTATCTACTGCACCCAGGGTCTTTACAAAGTGCCTGGCAGCAGTAATTGCATTCTGCAGACAAAGAGGAATACAAATATATCCTTACTTGGACAACTGTCTAAAGCAGAGAACAAGGACATTCTTCTACAGCATTGGGCGTTTGTGAAAAGACTTCTAACATGCCTATGGTACACAGTCAACGAAAAGAAATCAAAACTAGTACCCTCTCAAGAGATAATATTCCTGGGTGCAAGCTTAAATACAACTGCCCAGATGGCTTATCTCACGCCAGACAAACAAAGGCAACTGACTACCTATTTCAAAGTGTTGGCAACAAAGGCCCAGTTATCTGCAAGAAAAATTCTGCAGGCTTTGGGCTTTGTGGCATCCTGCATTCTACTAATTCCATATGCAAGACTGCATATGAGGAAACTTCAGTGGTACCTAAAAAGTGTTTGGTCTCAACATTGCCACAGCCTGGAAACAATGATTACTCTCATTCCCTGCCTACAACAGGAGTTTCGATGATGGGCAAAGGCTTGTCACCAAAACAAGGGACAGCCATTCACATTACCCCCAGTCAGGCAGACACCAACAACGGATGCATCAGATTATGCCTGGGGGGCCCACATGGCAGGAAGATGCATTCGGGGCACATGGTCCTCAACCCAAATGCATCTACATATCAATCAAAAAGGGATGCTAGCTGTTCAGAATGCCCTGACAGCCTTCAAGGACCTACTTCATCTGGGACAACTACTGATGAAGACAGACAACACCACGGTCATATGGTATATAAACAAGCAGGGGGGCATGCATTCTTACCCCCTTTGCAGACTAGCCATGACTTTGTGGGACACAGCATTAACTTACCAAGTACATCTGCAGGCACAATTCCTGCCAGGAAGGAAAAATACTCTGGCAGACGAACTAAGCAGAAACCTCATGGATCCCCACGAGTGGCAGCTGGATCCACTAGTCTTCAGCATGATAACAAGGAAATGGGGATGCCTGGACATTGATCTATTTGCCTCCCCTCACAACTACCAACTAAAAAGATTCTGCACAAGGACTTATCACAGACAAGCATGGAAAGTGGACGCCCTATCACTATATGCCTTTCCCCCACTGCCTCTCCTCCCCAAGGTACTCCTAAAGATCAGACAGGAGAAGCCAAAAATGATACTGATTGCCCCAGACTAGCCCCGTCAGTACTGGTTTCCAGTCCTAAAGAACTTGTCTCAATGCCCAGCTTGGACCTTACCTCAAATACCTCATCTGATGTCTAGGCAAAACAATCGGATCCTGCACAGCCAACTTGGGACTTTAAACCTGGCAGCATGGCGTTTAATGTAGTCATACAAAACACACCTCTCAGTAAAGCTGTGATGGATGCCATTTTGGAGGCCAGAAGGCCTAGTACAAGAAAATCTTATGCTGGAAAATGGAAGAGATTCTGTGCTTGGAACCAGGCACAAGGAACTGATACAGCTGTGCCAAATATGCCTCAGATTTTGCAATACTTAACTGAGATGCTGGACAAAGGTCTATCTTTTTCATCAATTAAAATTCATGCCTCTGCCATTTCGGCTCATTATAATACAGAGCCACCAATCTTTTCTCATCCCTTATTAAAACAGTACTTCAGAGGAGCCAAAAATGTAAGGCCTCCAAGGAGATCACCAATGCCTGCATGGGACCTCAACTATGTCTTGGAAAAACTCACCCTGCCTCTTTTTGAGCCAGCTGCTACTGCGGATATAAAGTTTTTATCTTGGAAAACAGCTCTGCTCCTAGCAATAACTTCTGCAAGACAAATTTCAGAGCTACAGGCACTCATGGCTGTGGAACCTTTTATCATTTTTTATCCAGACAGGGTTTCTCTGAGGACAAACCCAACATTTTATGCCTAAGGTGGTGTCCATTGTGGCTCTAAACCAAACTATTCATCTGCCAACATTTTATCCAAATCCACAGAACAAGGGAGAGAGAATTCTGCATTATTTGGACGTAGATTCTACTTGGACAGAACCAAAGTTTTCAGAAAGAGAGAGCAATTACTAGTGGCATGCTGCAGGATCACAAGGAAAGGCCATCTCGAAGCAGACTATTTCAAAGTGGATAGGTCACTGCATTCGTTTCTGTTACTTACACCATGGCAAGCCAATGCCTAAGGGCATTAGGCCACATTCAACCAGAGCTGCAGCCACTTCAGCAGCCTTTCTCAGGGGAGTACCAACCAAGGACATTTTAGAGGCTGCTACTTGGAGTTCAGTGCACACCTTTACAAAGCACTATCATCTGCCACTCTACTCTAAATCCAGGGCAGGCTTTGCCACTGCAGTTCTGCAGGGCCTCATAGCCGCTCCTAATACTGTTTAGCTCCAGCCTCCCATCCATAGCTTTGGGACTCTACCCAAATGTAATGACCGCAGCAGTGAAACACGAAGAACATAGTACAGTTGTGTACACTTACCATAAATGTAGATGTTCAAGTGTATTCACTGTTGCAGTCCAGGTTACCCACCCACCATCCCCTTTCTTCTGATGGAACCTATGTGGTGTATTTGCTTGTAGATGAAGGTAAAGTTTATATTGGTGCGTGTGTGTGTGTGTGTGTGTGTGTGTGTGTGTGTGTGTGTGTGTGTGTGTGTGTGTGTGTATATGTATATGTATATATATATATATATATATATATATATATATATATATATATATATATATATATATATAATTTATTTATTTATTTATCTGGGGCAAGAAAAACTAAAGAAAATGGCGTCTGCCGCATATTTTATACCCCTGACGACCTGACATCAGGGAAGGGGCGACAGCAGCTGACGCAGGACCTAGGACTTTGGAATTCAGGCCGACTGAGGGCAACCTGCCAGCAGGATTACCCAAATGTAATGACTGCAACAGTGAATACAATCTAACATCTACATTTATGGTAAGTGTACACAACTGTACTTTTTTCATAAATCTGTTGTATTAATGAACACATTTTTATCTGACAGTTTTTCTTGTGGAAGTATTTTTCTTTCCTGTAATTTCTCTCTCAATCTTTTTGTCTCTTTTGTCTGGAAAATCTAGGCTTCTGGCATAATGGTAACAATACATAATTTCTTTCTTATCCTTAGTAGTCCACTCTGTCGTCTTTATGGCTCTTTTCTAGCCTGTCAATTTTTGTGATTTTTGTTGTGGACCGCTACTTCCTTCAACAACAGGGAGGCCATCCTCGCCCTGGGCCTGGCCCCACTGTAGGAATGTTTGTGTTGGGGGATTGTACATTGTCATTTTTTCCATTCCTGGCACCAGTGCCCTTGCCAGGATTGGGCACGGTTTTTATTTATTTGTCATGGGTCTTGTCCACCCAGCCGTCTTTTTTTATTTTTTTAACTTACTGTTGTCCGTGATGTATGCTATGCAAAATACAGTCTATACATCAGTGTCGTCTTGCTGAGATTTTTTAAAATAAAATAAATAACAGGGTCCACATTATGAAAGTTCTCACCAAGATTAAGAATGATTTCAATTCCAGCAGTACAACTCTACTTGCTTGCTGATTTTATTCTCTCCATTCAAACCCCGAAGGTGACTGTAAGGGTTTGGAGATATCCAGGAAAATCACATGTACAGAGCTGGCAACTTTGTAGGACTTTAGTTGACTTTTAAATGATTTTAGGGAGTGGCCTTAAATTTTTTAGTGAGATGGAGTTCCAGGATTTAGCAAGCTGGTGGGAAGAGTAGTGGTAGTCTACAGAAATGTTGTTTGGATACATGTAATAGGTATTTATCTGATGAATGTAGTGGCTTGGAAGAGTTAAATATTTGTATGAGGTTGGAAATGGATGGGCAGTCAGGTTTATACACAATGTTATGGTTTTGTGGAACTGAAGTAGATTAGGTAATGCAAGAATTCCAGCCACTGCAATTCCCTTAGGGGTGTACAGTGGTAGGTTCTGTTTAGAGAGTCGACAATGAATCAACCAATTTTGTAGTAATATTGCTCAAATTTGTTTAGCGTGGTCACTTGGATGTTAAGGCTGGGAGCAGAATATGTTAGAGAAGGCAAGTGGAGAGAGAAGAGGTGATGTGCTTTTGTAGTTTGGCTCCATAGAGAATGTAGTTTTGGTGTATTTTTTTTTCTCTGTATTTTGGATGTGTGTTAGATTTTAGGTTCTCCTCTACACATATGCCTAGCAGTTTAGTATGTGTGGCAAATTCAATTTTTTGTTTGTTTGGATGGGGGGGGGTAAGTGCGAAGGAGGGTTTTGTTGATTGTAAGCTGGCTGGGAGTAAATAGGATTAGTTTGGATTTACTTGGGTTAAGGAATCTCTGAGTAGATGTCAACCAGCTTTTTCTGTAGATTCCTTGTAGGTTGTTTTAGTTTGATTTTATGCAATAAGATAATTGCTGTATCATCTTCATAGTGTCCTACAGATGCAGTTTTACAGGCTTGATGAAGGTGATAGAGAATGGGTCCCAAGATTGATCCTTGTGATACACCGACAGGGATTGGGAGAAATGATGAGATGTCGTTTTGCAACTTGACAGCATGAGCTCTATTTTGTAGTCTAGTCCTAAATCGAGGGGTAGATACTAGGTTTCCATCATTCCTGTCTGTTTACTGTATAGTGAAACTAAATAAAATGTAGAGGTACTGTGGTGGGGACGGAAGCCATGCTGCGATGGAGAAAAGGCTATTTTGTGAGGTAATGTATCAGATGTCCTTCAAGGATGCATCTGCAGTCCTAACATACGGGTTGTCCTGCCTCAGGCAGCCCTTCGGTCGGCTGGATTCCAAAGTCTGGGTCTGGCCTCGGCTGATGTCGCTCTTCACCCGACGTCATAGCTGTTGTGGTATAAAGGCATCAGCCGACGCCATTTTCCTCCGTCTTTCTTGCCGCACGGTGCCCGAAGCAGAAGCTGTTCGCAAGTGCCGGTCGGTCAGATCCAGAGATTCCTACTACCGAAGACTTCTAAAAAGCTAAGTACCCCGTTGGGGACTCTTTCTTGCCTCAGCCGATGTCAGACAAAGTAAATAATTGTTTAACTTGTGGGAAACAAATACCTCATAAGGATTTCCACTCTTACTGCCTTCCTTGCTTAGGCCAAGACCACGACGTATCAGCTTGTCTAGCCTGCGTTTCCTTCAACGGACGCTTAGATGTCGGTCGGAGTTTGCAGAGGAGTTTTTTGGTCCCGCTTTTGCATACAAAATGCCGTCTGAGACTCAGACTACACAATTAGCTAAAAAGCGCAAGGGAAAGGACCGACACTCGCGGTCCATGGTTTCGGCTGAAGCCTCGGTTAGGCCAACCGCGAGTGTCTCTGTTTTGGCTGAAACCGAGTCCTCGGTTCTTCCTTCGGCCGAAAGCATGCCTCCAATAGCCGAGGCCTCACAGAGCATGGCTGAATCTGCTACTGAAATTACTGCTACAGAAGCAGGCACCCAGGATTTGTCAGACACTATTCCCTTAGACATATCTACCCCTGCACGTGGGGCTGCTAGACCCCCTGCCTCTATGTCTATCAAGGCCTTTTCCAGGGCTAAAGCAGCTAAATCTTCTAAGGCCTTACCTGCTAAATCTCCCTCACACAGGCCTACCTCTAGTTCCCAAATACTCAGCCTGGCTGAGGATCTTATTTCTTTGATCAGGGGATCCCAACCTCACCCAGACAGGGCCTCTCAACCCCCTCCAGATAAGAGGCCTAGGACTGAACCCCCGGAACCTGTCTCTACAGACTATTCCTCTGATGACTCAGATATTTCAGACCATCAGGAAGGCCCATATTCTCCTTATGAGGATTCTGATGCAGAAGACTCCATTCCTTCTGCTTCTTCTCCTGAAGAATTTTCTTTTGGGGAAACTCTACATGCTATGAGGGAACACTTCCAATGGCAGGGCCAGGATTTTTCAGACTCAAGGAAAAGGCTAAGGACTTTTTTACACTTACCACAGCATAGGCCTTTAGCCATTCCTCCAGTACTAACAGTTGTTGATGATGCATATAATGATGCCTGTACTGCCCCTGATTCTCTTCCTCCGGCCCCTGCCAAGCCTGACAGATATTACAGGGTCCCGGACACACATTACCATTTGTATAAGGCTCCTGTTGCAGACCCTGAAACCATTTCACAGGGCCCTAAAGGTGTGGCAGCTGCCTCTGCCAAAAACCCTCTTCCCTCGGAAAGGGAATCTAGAGCATTAGAGAGATGGGGTAAAAAGGTTTATACTTCTGCTACTCTTTCGGCCAGGGCATTAAACTGTCAATTTCACATGATACAGTACCAGGAATTTTTGTTAGACCAGCTAAATAAAAAAACTGTCCTCTCCTGAACGTATAGACTGCAAGTCCCTTCAGGATTTGGTACATAACTTTCAGCAGGTCAGTAACCATTTCTTAAAATGTAGCTATGATGCACTGGAGACTTCCTTTAGATCAGCTATGACTGGAACAGTGATTCGAAGACATGCCTGGTTAAAAGAACAATCCTTACCAGACCATGTTAAGTCAAAACTCCTAGATGCTCCTATGGAGAAACAAAGTTTGTTTGGCTCCCCTGCACAGGAGGTTCTAAAGAAAGTGGAAGAAAAAGCAAAATCTGTCCAAACAGTCAAGGATTTCTTACAGGTCCAACCTCCGAGGTTTAGCAGAAATTGGCCTTCGAAGAATTGGTCCTTTCCAGACTCCTCCAGAGCACAGAGAGGCAGAAATAGACGCCCAAGAGGCAGAGGTCAATCTAGGGGTGCCTACAGGGGACGTCAGTGGCAACCTGCCAACCAGAGAAGTGCTGCCACAGATTCAACTACAACCACTTCCACAGGACAGACACAATGACTTGGCTCTAGTTCCGCCTACCAGGGAACAACTGGAAGCACCCTTGGGCGGAAAGCTAGCCTTATTTTCCGACAATTGGCATTGCATTACAGGAGACAAATGGACTTTACAAACAATAGACAAGGGCTACAGGTTTCACTTCCACACTCTACTACAAAAGAGAGGAATGCCAAACCTACCACCAAGCCAAAAAACAGAGGCTCAAAGACAAATCAGCAACTTACTAAGGATGAGAGCTATAGAAAAGGTACCAACAAGGCCAAGGATTTTACTCCAGGCTTTTCCTTGTACCAAGAAAAGAAAATCAATGGAGACCTAGTCTCGACTTGTCCGCAATGAACACATACCTCATTGTTCCAAAATTCAAAATGCTGACCCTCCAGCAACTTCTTCCCATGCTGGGCAAGGAGTCTTGGCTGGTGACTCTAGATCTCAAGGAGGCATACCTGCACGTCCCTATACGACCAGATTGCAGAAGACACCTCAGATTTCTTGCAGGATCAGAGCATTATCAATTCTCAGCATTGCCCTTTGGCTTATCTACTGCGCCCAGAGTATTCACGAAATGCCTGGCATCAGTAATTGCTCATTGCAGACTTCAGGGAATTCAAATTTACCCATACCTGGACGACTGCCTAATACAAGCGGACAACAAGGCAAAATTAACAAAAGATTTGGAAAATGTCACACAACTGTTGCAAGCCTTGGGATACACAGTGAACATGCAAAAGTCAAGACTAGTACCATCCCAAAGGATAACTTTTTTGGGTGCAGAACTGGATACATCAACTCAGATGGCTTTTCTCACAGAAGAAAAACAAAAGCAACTACCAGTCTATTTCATGACATTAACAACACAAACTCAGCTTACTGCAAGGAAAGTCCTGCAAGCCCTGGGTTACATGGCATCCTGCATAGTATTGATTCCGCATGCCAGGCTGCATATGAGAAAGTTGCAATGGTACCTAAGGAATGTATGGTCTCAACACAAGCACAGTCTAGAAGCCCAGATTCCAATAATTCCATGCCTGAAACAAGAATTCCTGTGGTGGGCTCAGGCCTGTCAGTTGAACAGAGGATTGCCTTTCCACAAACCACATCCAAGCCAGACCATCACCACGGACGCCTCAGACCTAGGCTGGGGGGCACACATAGTGGACAAGTGTATACAAGGCCTATGGACCCAAGACCAGCTGAATCTACACATAAATCTAAAGGAGATGCTGGCAGTGAAACATGCAATCCAGGCATTCAGACCACTCCTTCAACAAGGTCACCTGCTGATAAGGACGGACAATACCACAGTCATGTGGTACATCAACAAACAGGGAGGTACACACTCATATCCTCTATGCCGGATGGCAATGGACCTGTGGAATGTGGCCCTGAATCTCAACATTCAACTACAGGCCAGATTTGTACCAGGAAAAGAAAATTCACTAGCAGACACCTTAAGCAGAACTACCACGGATGCTCACGAATGGATGCTGCATCCAGATATCTTCAAAACCATAACAAAGAAATGGGGACTGCCAGAGATAGACCTGTTCGCCTCCCCACTGAACCACCAATTGAAGAAATTCTGCACAAGAGCATACCACCCACTTGCTTGGAGGGTGGACTCCCTTTCCTTCAGCTGGAAAAACCTGACAGCATATGCATTCCCACCTCTTCCTTTGATGTACAAAGTCCTACTGAAGATCAAAGAGGATCAGCCAAGGGTAATCCTGATAGCTCCAGACTGGCCGAGGCAACATTGGTACCCGCTACTGAGAAGCATGTCTCGGGCACACGCATGGCCTCTACCTCTATTTCCCTTACTTCTAACACAGAACAACTACAAGATCCTACATCCAAACTTGAAAACACTGAAGCTAGCTGCTTGGAATATTGCATAAAACAAAATAAACCAGATTTATCTCAGAGGGTTAAGGACATTATCCTGGAGGCACGCAGACCCTCCACAAGGAAAACTTATTCAGCCAAATGGAAAAGATACCTCATTTGGAGTGCAGCAAAGGGAGAAAATGTCTCATTGGCAAACATAGCACACATCCTGGAATACTTAGCAGAACTGTTCCACAATGGCCTGTCCTACTCCTCCATTAAGATTCATGCATCAGCAATTTCAGCAGAATACAACATGGATCCTCCTGTCTTCTCTCATCCTCTACTCAGGCAGTTCTTGAGAGGGATCAAAAATGTAAAGCCTCCAAGGAAACCACCTTTACCTACATGGGATCTCAACTTTGTGCTGGAAAAGTTAACACTTCCCCCTTTTGAACCAGCAGCAACAGCAGACTTACAGTTCTTATCTTGGAAAACTGCTTTCCTGCTAGCAATCACTTCAGCAAGAAGGGTATCTGAGTTACAGGCATTAATGGCAGTACAGCCCTTCCTTATCTTCCATCAGGATAGAGTGTCTCTGAGAACTAACCCTACTTTTATGCCAAAAGTGGTCTCCAGAGTATCATTGAACCAAGCGATTCATTTACCTACATTCTTCCCCAACCCACAGAACAGGGGGGAAAGACTACTACATACCTTGGATGTGCACAGACAATTACGCTACTATCTGGACAGAACTAAGACCAACAGAAAAACTGACCAGCTTCTGGTAGCATATGCAACAGGAATACAAGGGAAAGCAATTTCAAAACGGACAATCTCAAAATGGATAGGAAATTGCATTAGATTTTGCTACTCTTTTCATGGAAAGACAACTCCTGAAAATATCAGACCTCACTCCACAAGAGCTACAGCCACCACTACAGCTTTCCTACGAGGAGTGGCTACCAAAGACATTTTAGAAGCTGCTACTTGGAGCTCCATGCATACATTTGCCAAGCATTATAATCTTCCTCTATACTCCAGATCCCGAGCAGGTTTTGCAACTGCTGTTTTGCAAGGGATCTTGACTACACCATCTTTATCTTAGTGCCTCCTCCCCCAGTTTGGCTATGGTATTCTACCCATATGTTAGGACTGCAGATGCATCCTTGAAGGACATAGTACAGTTTTGTACCTACCATAAATGTAGATGTCCGATAGGTATGCATCTGCAGTCAGGATTACCCACCCTCCTTCCCCTCTGTGGTATTCCTAGGGTACTTACCCCTCTTTTAGCTAGCTCTATTGTTTGGAATTATTTGCATTTATCCAAAATTTAGCCTTCCTAGAGGGCACCTGGCATCTGGGGCAAGAAACACTGAGGAAAATGGCGTCGGCTGATGCCTTTATACCACAGCAGCTATGACGTCGGGTGAAGAGCGACATCAGCTGAGGCCAGACCCAGAATTTGGAATCCGGCCGACCGAAGGGCTGCCTGAGGCAGGACAACCCATATGTTAGGACTGCAGATGCATACCTATCGGACATCTACATTTATGGTAGGTACAAAACTGTACTTTGTGACTGGATGCATTTTTCAAGCATCTTAGATGGTTTACTATCACATGACTGAAAATCAAGACTGAATCCCCAAAAGACTGTGAAAATACTGAATACAATTTTTAATGCAAGAGGCAAGCCCCGTGCTCCCCTCATGGGGGGATGTGCCCCCTACACTCCATGCTAACTATATATATATATATATATATATACTATATATATATATATATATATATATATATATATATATATATATATATATATATATATATATATACCAACTCCAGGATCGCACAACAGTGGAGAAGGGGCAAATTCCATTATTCAGTATTTTGAAGTTTCAGTCTTTTGATTTTCAGTCATTTGATAGTAAACCATTTTAGATGGAGGTTAGAGGATGGCAGTGGGCCTGTAGTTGGAGAATTAAGTTGAATGCCCTCCTTTGTGGAGGGGAAGAATGTGGCTTTTCTTCCAGAGGGTAAGGGCATATGCTTCACTGATGGAATGATTTATTAGAATTGAGATGGTGTACTTAGTCTTTTGTTTCTGCAGCTATCTAAAGGTATTTTCCAGGTAGGGTGTTAGGGGCTAAGGCAGTAGGTTTCAAACTAAGTATTTTTTTTTTTTTATGTAAATAGTGGGGACTGGTTGTAAGGAAAGGTTATGAAGAGGAATGATTAATGATGCTTGGAGTATAGTTTGCAAATAAAAGACTCCATAAAAAAAGCTATTTTTGTGCCTAGGACCCACCCCTCTCCCCGCAGCAACCCTGTATGGATAGCATTTTCAGTGCATGTTCTGTAGTGATGATTGGTGGGAGGGTGTTGAGCCATACGAATATTGTATTGTTTTGGAGTGTTGTCTTGGCATGAAATTTTCTTTAAGCTTATTTGCTAGTGCATGAGCAGTGTCAACTGGGTCAGAGTAAGTTTTTACAGTACTTTTCCATTAACGGGGTAACACTTCTAATGAGTGCTTTCTGTTATCGGGCCAACATCGGAAAAGTACCTTACTTAGTAAGATTGCTGCTTATATCCTTAGTGTAATTAACTATATTCTGTCACAGCAGCAAAATAGCAGCCTTAATCAAACCAGTCAGCATTCTTGTGAATAGCCTTTGGAAGAAATCGAATTAGACCATTGAAGGGGGATCGTGGTTAAGAAAGAAGAGTGGATGGCATGTCAGACACTGTATTTGAGCTGCAAAACAGTAGCTTGTAAAGCCTCCATACTCAGATTGGTGCTGGTAAATGCTGCCAAAGTAATGTAGCCTTGCTAAAATAATTTTGCCAGTAAATTATTCCAACTTTGAGGTGAACTAATAGCTACAACTGGAATGCTGCACCTTATGATAACGCTTGTGGGACGACACCAACATTTCTTGGGTACCTTCTCTATATGTACTGGACAAACTACTTTGCTGGTTTTGAAAACAACGGGCTATTCCAAAAGGAAGTTTTTCAGCTGTAATGAACGATGCAAATACATAAGTTAAAAGGATGATGCTTACCATGGATCAGTAAAGTTCATAAAGGTTTTACTCCGGAAAATAGTGTCACCAGCATATAGCTGGAATACGTTCACGCTATATAGTCATCAGTCCAACAAGCGTTGTCTTTTAGGTAGTTTTTTGTTATGGATAAAATGTAGTAATTATTTGGAACAGGAAAGTACGTGTGTGTGTGTGTGTGTGTGTGTGTGTGTGTGTGTGTGTGTGTGTGTGTGTGTGTGTGTGTGTGTGTGTGTGTGTGTGTGGCCCACTTCAACAGCAGCTGTGAGATGAGTGCGAGTACCTGCTAAGATTGAAAGCCCTCATTTTGAAGTGTTGCCCCGATAACGGAAAAGTACTGGTTTTCTGTATAGTAGGCGTTCCTTGCATTGAGTGTTTTCTAACATAACCTAAAGAGTTTGTAATAGTCTTTTGTATCGGCTGCCAGCCTGAGTCCATGGACTGCCTTAGTGGATCTAATGGTCTTTTTCTTTTTAGTTAAATTCTTGGTCAAATTCCTAATTTGTTTGACCTCTGGGTCTTCAGTTCTGTTGTATGCAGTTTGAGCACATTTGGGGCTAAGAAACCGTACTAAAGATAAATTTTTGTAGTTTCAAACTCAAAATGTTTCCAGTATTTAATGTAGCTGAACCATTATATATCTGAAAAATAACAAAAAAAAAAAACCACTGCAGCATGCAGTGTTCTAGAATCTACAAAACCTGTATATGAACTGCTCTACAGTTTAATCTCATCTCTTCAAACACCACCCCTCACCAAAAAAAAAAAAAAAAAAAAATCAGTTAGCATTTTAGTTTTGAAAAGCATGGGTTTTTTGACTCCCAAATATTTTCTTGTGTTTCATGTTTTTCTTGCTTGTCTAAGGTTCCAAAACTTAGTTTTGTCAGATATAAGCAAGATAACCTGAAAGTGTTTTGTATATGATGTAAACAAACCTTAGAATGAGAATTGCATGTATTTTCTTGTCTTAGTAGGTCTCATTTTGCAGTTGCTTTCTTTAAAATATATGTAATATGTGAGATGGCCATCCCCTGGAAGTTTAGTATGGGGAGGAGGAGCTGTACTTTTTTCGTCTGTTCTGTTGCTTTCATGTTTCGTGTTGTCAGAGCACTTCCTTAGACAAACAAATAACTCTGCCTGAATTTCACAGAAATGTTTGCTTACATTTCATTCCAGATGTTTTATCCTCTTCCTTATCAGTCACACCATGATATGAATGAGGGCCAGTTGGGGGGTGGGGGTTGATAATATGATAATGCTCCAACTGTAGAGGAAGACAGTAGAAATAAAATGCTTGCAACAGCTCCTCCCACAGACTGAAGTTTATTCTTGCTCAGCTACAGTTTTGAAGGTGCCTCAATTCCGTAGTTAGGAAATAGAGATAGCTTATTGTTTCAGAGAAACAGTTTACTTTAAATGTTGAGTTTTTAGTGATATTGGCTGCATGAATTGTAGCTGCTATTAAATGAATTGGGCTTTCTCTGTCCGGAATAATTCAATGTGATCCATACCTCTCAACCTGGAATCATCAAAAATCTGGACAAGGCCCATGAAAAATAGATACAAATCTGTACGCTGATTAATATATAATTTGCATACATAATTACGTAACCCCACTCACTCCAATGGGATTGTGGGATACCAACTTTCAAACGCAAACCGAGGAACAGACAACCAAAATATGGCACCAGAAATCCCCCTGCAGCCATTCCAATGTCCCATTACCTGGCAATTTCTCCCCATTTACCATAAACACTAATGTGTGCATAGCATACTGCTTTATTTCTACAATGATTTGGATTTTATTTTTACATTTTGCAGCACAACAATGCACAAACACTAACAGACATCTAAACAAAGCAATGCTGTCTCACAATGAAAATAGACTTGGCATTAAAGCTTCTCTGCCCTTGAAACTCACATTTATTGAAATAGCATTTAAACCCACACACACATGCAAAGAAAATGCACCTGGCCAGTGGTGGATAAAGATTACCTTTGGGCTGTTTTCAAATCATTGGCCCCTTGCACATAAAGCAAGAAACATACGTGTTCTTTTCTTTGATACACCTTCCTGACATTATTTATATTCCTTGTATAATACAGCTGGCCCTACACAAAAATAAGCTTTAAATTACTATGACTTGTTTTTCAACAAAGCACCATTCACACAGCTATTTACTCACATAGGCACTTCAATCCTTCCCTAATGCTCAGCAATTCAACTGAACAGGCATTGGTTGTATACCTATCTCAGACCGTTCCACCTATCTTACCATCTGTTAACTGTCTCTTCAAAATCACATTCTAAAACTCGTACAGAAAGGAAGTATCATGAATCTAGTATTTGTTCAACAAACAGATTTAAACAAGTCTGTGGTCTATTCTGCCATTTTTCATGAGAAACATTCATTGCAGCAAGCTACCTTAGCTCTGCAAACCACTTTGTGTGTGCTTATCATGAAGGTGAGTTGTGTGTATTTTTTAATTTGTTGGGACTTCCTGTTGCACATCCCTTCTCCTTCTGCATTCACAGACAGTGATTATGGCATCATATGCCAACCACAGACTTATCTGGATGGTGTAATTGCCATTTTTGAAATACACTAATTGTTTATAGCTCTCAGCAACTGTCTGCAGTACACTTATAATATATCATAACATTTCTGGGTTACTTAGTTCTTGCATTTTACAGCTGTAATTTTTGTTCTGCATGGCAAACTTATGTAAATTAAATGATTAGAATACTGTTTATTTAAAGCTGCTAACCTCTGCTACCTTCCTGTAACCCCCCCACACACACACACACTTTTTTCATGTTATATTTTGGAGCCTTTCTTGTTGTATTATGGTCCGGTGAGCCCTTGCTCCCTAGTACTTGTTTATTACCTTGAGGACTTAATTGGAGGATCTCACTCAGCATCAACGATATACAATACAGGCAGTCTTCAGCTCTCTGGAAATACATGACATATTTCTGCCCTGCAAGCCATCTACTACTTGTATTTGCATTTTTGTATAATTAAGCCGTTTTTCTTGTCTGTATTCATACTGACCTCTAGTTGGGGTGCTTACATGAGCTTTTGTTACAAGCTTCCTAAATAGTAAAACCTCTTCATTTCCTCTCTTAAATATTCTTGATATTAATTATTCAGGACACTAGTTGGTCCTAGCAATGAGAAGTATATTTATTTGGGCTATTTATATAATCCATTTTAAATGAAAAAATTTCATTCTACAACTCTCAGTATTTTTTACTTGGGTGTTTTCTGACCTTCTGATCCCACAAAATAGTCTAACATGAATTCAGTGTAAGTGCATATATGTGCCCATCTGCTAAGCTCAAGATGGGGGCCTTGAGCACTGACCTCTGTGCCTTAACAAAACATATACCTCCTTCTACAGAGCTACAAACTTTACCACCAACACAAACAACAAGCACACAAATGCCACCAGTCACCCCCTCAACACACACACACACACACACACACACACCCCCAAACCTGCTTGCCCCAAAATGCGGGATGCGGCTGCTATGAAACAGTCCTGCTCGCTGAAATCCATTCCTGCTTGCTGCTCGCTCTTGCGGCTGCTGTATCCAAATCCAACTCCAAAACAGTCCGTTGAATGCGTAATGCATGTTCCTGCTCTTGGCTGCTGCTAATATGATCCAAATGTCCCGCTTGCCGGAAATGATGATGTGAGCTCAAGGATCTCATTTGCGACTGGCTGATAGCCCTGACAGAGCTGACGTCATCGTGCATATGATGACGTCAGCTGTGACATCACGAACTTTGAAAAAATTAATAAAACTAAAAGAAAAAAATTGGAAATGAAGGGGTGCCACTTGGGAATCGTGGTACCCCTTCATTTGGACCTCAAAAATCGGTAAAAACCGAGTAAATCGGTATGGATGAGAGGTCTGATGTGATCTGATCCCAAGATAATGTATGGTGACCCTGCATTTACTAGCAAGAGTTGATTTTAAAACAGAATTTAGTAGGTCGGAGGTTAGCAGTAGCTTTGCAGAAAACATTGTGCATCATTATTTAGCTGTAGTGAGTCTTTCTCCCTACTGTTATGTTCCTAGTCTACCCTGTGTTTTAGTGTTATGTATTTTATACTTTTATTTTGTTATGATGTGGGAAACTGTGTTTTTATACGTGTAGTTTCTCTCTCTCGCTGTCTTTCGGCTTTTTCTGGTTAGAGGTCACCACAGCGGATCACCTTGTCCGCTCAGGATTGGCAGTGGAGCTTTTACGGTGTCTAGTTGCCAGCCCGGCGCCCAACCTTCCACAGAAGGCACACACATGCACGCACTCATGCCTAGGGCCAATTTTACCGTATCTAATCCACTTGCAGCATGTCTTTTGGGGATGTGGGAGGAAACCCACAGGGAGGGCATGCAGACTGCGCACAGAAGACACCCCTGCCAAAGATCAAACCAGAGAGCCTCTTGCTGTGAGGTGACGACATTAAACGCTGCACCACCATGGCCATCCACGTGTAGTTTATTCTGTGTAAATTTACATGTGCTTATGCTTTATATTCACTGAGACTGCAAAATATATATTTGTTAATGTACTCTAAAATAATAGGAACCTAATGAAAACTCCATTTACAATATTCTTCCCTTGGAAGCCATTCATAGCTCTAAGTGCTACATTTTACATTCAAAGAATGATAGCATGTATACTACCTTGCTGTGATACTGTTGAGTGTGCTATACTGTGTTTCATTAATTGCTTTACACAAGTCAGAAATGAATGATATTACAGAAGTTTAGCTGTGAAGGTAGTGCATGTTTTGAATCCTACTGCATGTAGAAGAAGGAAGATTTATCTAGATTTTCAGAGATCCTGGGTAAATATTATGCTATCAGATTGCCGACTCTTACAAGCTTAGCCAGTAACCAGAGGACAGAATCAAACCCTACAGCTACAGAAATGAGTGTCCATGCAATCAGTCATGCATTCATAGGATCATAGGAAGTTACTAGCCTAGCTAAGTTCTACCCTTCTTTCCACAATCAGCACCTATTGCCCCTGTCCAAGAGGGACACAGGTGAAACCCCCGGGGTGAATTTACAGTTTGTCACCAGGTTATGGTCTTTAGGGCGAGTAACCCATGTGCCATTTGGCATGTGGATATACAGCATTTCCAATAAAGCAGGATCACAGATTGCTTTATATGCAGGGCAGAGATTGCCTCCAAGTAGTCCGTTTGAAACAATAAAGTGACAGTGATTTCAGACGATCCACATAGGACAGATGCTGAAAACCTTGAATTTTCCGTGAGGAACCTTTGTAGGTGCTTGGAAAGGTACGTAACAAAAGGAGATTTGTACTCTTATTGGCCTGATGAGGGAAGAGCACAGGGAGGTTGTAACGTCATTTTTTCAGGAGGTAATGCCCTAACTTATGAGATGAGCAGTATGGAATGCCCTTCTTACCACTTCACTGTGGAGACATGGTAATCAAAGGTAAGGTTGCTTTCAATCTGTGCCCAGGTCTGTCACCACTGAGTGCATACTTAAGGTGTTGCTCTTGATGTGGTAGTTAACAGGAACAGCACTCTTGTAAAAGGGATGATACATGTTTTTGCATTGAGTTTAAGGCCATGACTTTGGCACCAGTCATTTGTTTAAGACCCTCTTGTGGGATGTTGACCTAAGCATTAGAAGCACAGGGCTGTTATACCCAGCTGTCCATTATCATTAGGGTCACTGCAAAAATATCCCAAACAACAAGCTAAAACCATAAGTAAGAAGGTCATTGAAAACCAGTCGGTAAAACTTAATGAAAACTCCAGCAAAGCTAGAACTTCCACTGAGTGACCTCCCAAACCTCTTATATCAGATGCACATGGGGTATCCTTATGAACATAAGGTGTTTCAGCTAATTGGCAATTCTAAATGTCTTACTGTTTTAGTTTGTTTGGGATATTTTTGCAGTGAACGTAATGATAATGGACATCAGCTTCAGGTGACCGTATTTCTCCACAAACTCCAATTTACACTCCTTTGACTTCCAGGGAAACATTGACACCCCTTCCTTCGCCACCAACAGTTGACCTCACTTTGGAGCCGGAGTCATCCTTGTGGCCCTTGGTGCACTGGGCACCGAGCTCTTCTCAGGCTTGGCTGTGCCATGGGGGTATGCATTCTTGGTTCCATGCCATTTTTTTTTTCTATGGCACCCTCCAGGAATCCTCCTCCCCTCACACACTCTTCTTGAGACTCCTGGTCTGGGGTTCGGCTCATCTGAGTGGGGTGTGACCCTGGTTCTAAGGTTGTTGTGCTCTGCTCTGGGCTCCCATCCCTCTTCAGGTGGTCCAGCCTTCCATGCCATGGAGAAGGCACTTGCCACCACTGGGAAAGCCTTCTGTCATAGTCCTCGCCTCCCTCTGTGTCGCAGCTTTCGCAAGCCACAACCACCGGACCCTGGGCACAAGGGCCTCAGGTTTCTCCCCCTCAGGAGATCCTCTCTTTGCAATCTTCCCCAGAGCTCCCCACTGAAGAAGTCCCTTGCAAGGCTTTGTGCAAGAGGAAGCACATGGACTCCACTGAGGAATCTTTGACTGAAGATATGGACTTTGATGATGGTTAAGGGTCCTCACTGTCACCCTGTGATGAGGTATCCTTTGGTGACATCCTCCAGATCCTAAGACAGAGGGGCGACAAAGTCCTCCAACCCTTCCTCAGAGGAATCCATATTCCTGCAGGCCTTTCGTGCCCTGCCCCCTACCTCCTGGGTTACCCCACCGGCCGATGAGATTGTCCAGCTCATCATCCAGCGTGCATGGAAGGCTTCTGACACCTTGGAAGCTATACCTCGGAGGCCTGACAAGATTTTATCTCCCCCTGCTGAACATCCCTATTGGTCAAAAGGTCTTCCAGTAGATGCCATGGTGGTGGCGGCTGCAACCAAAAAAGACTTGGCAGAAGAGATCCAGACTGTCCATCTGCCCAACAAGTATTCCCGGGCGATAGACTTGGGAAGTGTGTGTGTTTGCTTCATCAACCTTCACTGTAAGGTCCTTGAACTACTTGGCACACTTTACAAGTCTACAGAGGGACCTTATCAACCAACTCTCTGAAACCTTGGCAGGAGTAGTTTCTGATGGTGTGCAACAACGTAGCTTCTCAGATATTGACCCTAGAATCGATGTCCAGTTCTTCCATGTGCCGCATTTCACATGCTGGTCAGCCCCAGTTTCGGTGGTATTAGACTACTTATCAGATCTTTTTTCAGTTTGGGGAGTCAGCCTCTACTATTCATGTTCATTTAGGTGCCATTTCTAATTTCCATATTGGCTTTCAGGACTCTTCACTCATGTTACACAGACTCTTAAGACTTTCTTGAAGGGTGTTTTTCACATAAAACCTCCCTTTAAAGAACCAGTACAACCTTGGGATTTGGCCTTGTTTCTACAAGTCCTAACAGCTCCCCCCTTTGAACCTGCGTCTTCATGTGATTTAAAGTACCTCTCTTGGAAAACAGTTTCTGGTTGCAATCACATCGGCCAGATGTCTGTCGGAACTTCAAGCCTTATGTATCAAACATCCTTTCCTTATTTTCCATAAGGGTAGAGTATCACAGAGCACTAATTTTTCATTTTAGTGAAAGTGGTGTCAGAGTGGTCTATCAACCAGTCTATTGACCTCCAAGTATTTTTTTCTCATCATTCTAACAAGGGAGAGTGTTGGCTGCGCTCCCTAGATGTTCACAGGCAAATGCGATTTTATCTGGACAGAACAAAATCTAACCATAAATCAGACCAACTATTTCTGGCCTTTTCTGGACCAAGCCTAAGCCATCATATCTCTAAAGTTACATTGGCGTCATGGTTGAGAAATTGCATTACCTTCATCTACAACAAGAACAGCATCATCTTGCCTCACAAAGTGACAGCGGTCTAGGGCAACTTCAGCAGCTTTCCATGCTAGGGCTTCCCTCAATGATTTGATTTGGGCCAAACCCCATACTTTTATCCTTCATTACAAATTGGATTTGACTTCCAGAGGAAGAGCTTCTTTTGGTTTCATGGTGCTCAGGAATGTCCTATGAGGGCCGCCCAGGGTTACAGGCAGCTGGGGATGCTGTCCCATCAGTAAGGAATGAATGAAGATTAACAACATCAGATAAAGAAGTTGTGTTACCATAACGTTCGATCTGTGTTGATCTTCATTCATTCATTACCCCACACCCTCCATTCCCCTCCAGCGGATCCTGTTTGATCTCCTATGCTCCTTTGTCCATTATTGTAGGTCTGTTACGACCAGAGGTACCGTCTACTTTGTCTGTCAACTTGCAAACTCAATCTGAGGTAACGGAGCAGAGCATTCTGGGTAGGATCTTGGCTTGAGAGTTTTTGGCTGACGTGAGTTTGGTATGAGACCGGCTCGGTTCCGAGGATGGAACCGATAACCCATCAGTAATGAATGAATGAAGATAAACAACACATATGGAACGTTATGGTAAGACGTAACTTCCTTTTTTTTCTCAAAGGAAGGTCCTGCCTGTTTAACATCATTCATTTTTGAAAAGGTATCCAAAGTAGTGGATAGTGGTTTTCAGTGCACAGCATATCTAGCTCTGACCAAGGCCATTGACACCATTTCTCATGCAGGCATTATTTACTGATAGACTTGTACATCTGAATATAAATCCTTATTGTGCAGTGGATTGGTAACTAGTTGCTTGACAGAAACCATGTGGTTATTGTTGCTGGTGCGATTTCTGAAAGCAAAGAAGTTACCAGTGGTTAATAGTAGAGCTCAAGTTTTGGGCCCTCACCTATTTGGTATCTTTCTTACTCAGACCAGGACTCATGGCCTATGGTTAATGAAGTATGCAGATGACTGTAAATTGGGTGGTGATCAGTCTTCATCTGACTCACAGTTGCTCCGACATGGGTAAGTCCATGTTAATTGGTGCAATGAGAGTGGTCTCAAGTTAAATATAAAAATGTAGCATAGTTCCTTTCGTTAAACAAAAACAGTCTCACTTACTGTATGGGTGATGCATCCATCCAATCAGACAAGGTTGTAATGTATCTAGGCACTCTTCTTAATTCCTCATCATTTTGCCAACATGTCTCCACAGTTCATAGGTTGATACTAGGCTATCTGCCCTAGGGCATTTATAAGCCTAGCCAGAGTGTGTTTGGCTTTCGCCACCCTTTTAGATTAGTTGACTGTGCCTCTGTATAGTAGGTCACAGAAGATGGCCCTTTTGAGGTTAGTTTACTGTGCCTCTGTCTAGTAAGGACACAGAAGAGATCCCAGGGGTAAACCTACGATCTCCCATCCACTCGTCAAGATTTCTCTTGAAGAGGGTCATTGAGGGACTCTGCCTAACATGGATAGGGATTTTGTTCCAGAGTGAGGGGAGCCTCTGGGATATGAATCTGTCCCTCCAGCATGTCCTATTTATTTCTGTGCTGAGGTTCAAGTCCCTGGAGCGTGTAGCTCTAAGGGATTTGGATTTCTTGAGTTGGAGCATGTCCATTAATTCTGGGTTGGACATGGCTTTATACGTCGGGCACAGATCGCCTCTGAGTAGGCGGTAAGCAACTAAGTAGAGCTGGAGTTTCTTTAGCCTAACTGCATAGGGCATCTGTTCGAGTCCCTTGATCCTCTTGGTGAGGTACTTTTGGGGTCTTTCCAGTTACTGCAGGTGTCTGGTAAGGTACAATCCAAATGGGACATTGTATTCAATTATGGGCCTGATGAGTAGAGGGGCACAATGACCTCTTGATCTAGATGTGAACCCTTTCGTGATAAGGTGGGCTATATAGAAGGTCTTTCTAACCACTTTGGCAACGTGATTGTCAAAGGAGAGATTGCTATCTACTTGGGTCCCCAAATCCCTAATTACTTCTTCCGTACTTAATGGATTACCACCTGTGTTGCAATTTGTGGGCACTTTGTTTTTCCCAAAGGGGATGACTATGCACTTTTTGGCATTTAGCTTTAGGCCATGGCTCTGGCAGCAGTTATCCGTCTCTGTGAGACACTTTTGGAGGATGCTTGTGTCAGTCGGCGAGTCTATTATGGCACCCAGTTTGTAGTCCTCTGCGAACTTGGTCAGCCGTAGTCCTCCCATGTTAGCCTGTACCTCGGAGAAATGTATACCGAACAAGAGAGATCCCAGGACTGAGCCTTGTGGGATGCCACTTGTAAATGGTTTAGAGTCTGAAATGGCACCTGCAATTCTGACCATGTGGGTTCTATCCCTGAGCCAGTTTGCAACCCATCTTGTGACATGGGGGTTGATATTTAAGCTGGTGAGCTTATTTATAATGCCCGAGTGGGGTATTGTGTCGAAGGCTTTTGCGAGGTTTAGGTAGGCTGTGAGGACTACCTTCCCTTCATCTATGGCCTTGGTGACTGTTTCAAAGAAGTCGACCAGGTTTAAGAGGCAAGATCTGCCCTTAACAAAGCTGAATTGGGTAAGATCCACTGTTTGGAGGTTCCCAATGTCTTTGTTTATGAGTTTCATGATGATACACTCCATAGCTTTGTAGACCAGGCTAGTCAGGCTTATAGGGTGATAGTTTCCGGGGTCCATTGTGGCTCCACCTTTGTGGAGTGGGACCACTGTTGCTGTACTCCATTCCTTGGGTACATATCCTGTAGTAAGGCAGAGATGGAACAGTGACTTTGTGAGGGTTCAGTTCTTCTTGGAGTTCGTGTAAGACGCAGCCCGGGACACCGTCCGGTCCCATTGATGCCATGTTTTTTGCTTTGGAGAGGGCAGCTCTCACCTGTGCATTTGTGATATCAGGGAGGCTACACTCTGTTGGGATAGACATTTGCTCTTTTGGGGGGGGAAGGGGGGGGAGAAGTTTGCACTGAACTGGTCTGCCAGGATGGTGGCAATGTCTGTGGGTTCAGTGTATTTTTTGTCATTTTGAACTAACTCCGAGCATATCTGGGAGTTGCCACTCAGGTTCCTGACATAACTAAAGAAGGCCTTGTGATTATCTTTAGCATCTTGTGCAATTTTTCTTTCGAAGCTGGCCTTAGATGATTTTATGAGGGCTCGTAGTTTCTTGATAGTACTGATCAGCGATGCCTTCCCTTTTTGGGATTTTGCTCTATCATGTAGTAGCTTCCTCCTTCTGTTTTATAGCTTATTTATGGGTGGGGTCCACCAGACAGGTCTCCTGCCTTTGGAGGAATGAGTCTTGGTTTTATTTGGGATAGCACAATCCATGCATTCCTGTAGGATTCTGCAGTTTGGGACGTATTTTCCACTAGCCCGAGGGCTTTGAAGGATTCCACCTCGGTTTTGAGAAGTGTAAAGTTTGCTTTTGAGAAGTTCTTCACTGTGGTTTCCTTGGCTGGGGGGTGGGACGGGATATGGATGTCCAGTGAGATTAATTTATGGTCAGATCTTACCAATGAGGGGTATACCTCTGGTATGGAACATAGTCCCCATGTTGGTGATGATCAGGTCCAATATGTTTTTCCCTCTTGTGGGAGTGGTAACTAGTTGTTCCGTAGCATTTGAGTTTATAAATTCTAGGAACCGTGGGGCGAGGGTGTTTGGGCTTGAGTAGTGCTCCCAGTCTGTTTGGGTAGTTGGTCACCCAATATAATGGTGTTTGGAGAGACCTTCATATTCTCCAGTGTTCTCAGGAAAGCCGAGTGGGGTTCCTGAGTTTGGGAGGGTGGTCTGTAGCAGGCTACAAACTGAAAGGCAGTTTTGCCCACTGTTAGTTGCACATGGATGGTCTCCGATGCTTCATGCAGTGCCACCAACCTGGAGGTGTGGGTATCTTTGATGAATATGGATACTCCCCCTCCTTTTGTGGTTCGGTCCAAGTTTTGGGGCCGAAAAGCATGGTATGAGGTATAACCTGGTAGTGCTGGGGTGCTCTCAGGAGCCTTGAACCAGGTTTCTGTTACTGCACAGATATTGATGTTCTCCATACTGAGGAGAGCCTCGAGTGCATGCATCTTTAGGTTTAGACTTCTGGCGTTGAGCAGCATTACCCTTAGTTTTTTTTTCTTTGTGTTGTCTATGGAGGTGGGTTTGTCTTTTGAGCCTTCCCTAAAAAAGGCACTATGGGGGTGGCAAGAGCCTTAGCCAGTATTCGAAAGCCCAGGGGTGACAGGTGCAAGCCATCCCTAGCGAAGCAACGTGGCTTGTCGAGCATGTCATCCCAGGCTGACCGACACTGGATCCCCTGTGAATGACACCAATACTTTAGCCAATTGTTAAAATTGATCATTTTGTCTTTATACTGTGGCATCATTCTTGGTGCGGGTAAGATGCTACTCAAGGTCAGGGTCATACCAGCCTGGGCTACATGGTCAGAGAGCTCCTCTATGTCTCTCTTCATGTAGTTCAGGGAGGTATGTCTCAGGTCATTCACACCAGCATGGACGATGACGGAGTCATATTTGTACTTGCTTTGGAGTGACCTGAGTGCTTGTGTTATGTGGCGGATCCTGGCACCCGACAGGCAGCTTACAGTGACCTTCTCCTTCAGCCTGGTGAGTGGGACGTCAGTGTGTCTGACAATAGAGTCGCCTATTACAAGTGTATTAGGTGTGTTGTTCAGCCTTAAGGGCTGTGACTGTGTGGCACACTGACTTTGTGAACTATGTGATACGTGGGTATTGTTGTGGGGTAGTGGTTGCTTGGATGTCTGCTTTGGAGGTCTCTGCTGCTTGGGCAGATTTTTATTTAGAGCCTCCGAGTATGTTTTTGTGTGTTTGTGTTTGGTTTTCTGTTGCGATAGGTCTATGTGTGACTGGATTTGTGGTGTGTGTGGTTACCTTCTCCTCCTGACTGACTGCGCCAGTCTTGGGTTCAGAGAGCTCAGCCTCCAGTTTGGCTATATAGTTGCATCTCTCACATATATTTGAGCTTGTTGGGAGGAGGAGAGGGTGGTCTGTGTACATAAGGCAGTTGTAACATTGCCTCAAGATTCCCAGATTCATCAGCTGGACTGGAGAGTAAACCTGAAACTGACTTTTGGACATGCCAGAATAGTATAAGGAACTACTTTTTGACTGATCAAAAAGGACCAATAGGGAGCCAAGTACTTAAAGGGAGTGTAAGAGGGTGTAGTGCTTTAGTTTATTAGTGCTTACTTATAAGATTACTTATACGAGCAACTGCAGGGCTTTAGAATGAAAATAGAGTGCTTACTTTGAGATTTAGAACAGTTCTAAGGGAAAAAGTGAAGAGCAGACTTTGTGGAGCCGGGAATAGTTTAAGCGGTGCTGCCCGATGCTGCGCTATGCGCAAAATCGTGCCAAACAGCACAAATACGGCTTCTAAAGCAGGGAAACTGAAAGAGATAGGAATTGACTCAGAGCGGCCAATAAGCTACTAGTTTCAGGGCTGAGACCACTCCTCCAGGGACAGACAGGCTGCTGAAAGCTCCCCACTCTCACTGGTGAACAGAGAAGCTTCCTCCTATCCAAGTAAGGATATGGGCAACACAGGAAACTATACCACAGTCCAGAATTCAGCAAAACCCGAGATCTGGACTAATGTAGCTCAGCAAAGGCGGGAAAAGAGAATATATATATATATATTTTTTTTTTCAGGAAACAGCAGAAAAACACACAGAAAACACTGTAAATGCTATAAACAGGCTAGCGCACTTTAGTGTGTAGCCTACAACAGTTATACAATACAAAAATGACTTAAATTGATATAAAACAAGTGCAAAAACTGTAAAAAGCAGAATGCAAAAAATTTAAACTTTTTGAAGCACAGATCAGTTAGAAATTCGCTTTTTAGGTGGGAAAAGGCAGTCTGAGCAAAAAACAGAAAAAATACTTAAATCTGGAAAAGTCTGTCTTGGGTCTCTCTGTTGCCTGTATCACTCTGCAGGACACCACGAGGAGCTGTGTGGAGCTGTATACTGGTGCAAAACCGCGCAAATGCGGGTTTTAAAGCAGGGAAACTGAGAGAGATAGGAATTGACCCAAAACGGCCAATAAGCTACAAGTTTCAGGGCTGAGACCACTCCTCCAGGGACAGATAAGCTGCTCAAAGCTCCCCACTCTCACTGGTGAACAGAGAAGCTTCTTCCTATCCAAGTAAAGATATGGGCAACACAGGAAACTATACCACAGTCCGGAATTCAGCAAAACCTGAAATCTGGACTAATCTAGTTCAGCAAAGGCGGGAAAAGAGATTTTTTTTTTTTTCAGTAGTTCTGAAAGCCTCCTGTCTTGCTCGTCTCATTTCTAAAGGCATCTCCACTAGATGTAAAAAAGACTCAATTTCCCTTTACTTGTATCTTATGAGACCCATTATTGAATATAATGCACCTTTTTGCATATATTTGTCTAAACATCTCACAACTTGAGAGACTTCATAGATTCATAACTAAAAAAAATCGGTAGCCTCACAAATGTTGGTCATCAGGAGAAATTGGCGCTATTTCTCTGTACTTCGTCTCTTAACAGATTTCTCTGTTTAGATGTCTGAACTTATAAGATGCTATGGGGCTTTCCCCCTGCAAAAATTTAATTTTGAAGGAATGTTTTCTGTGTTGTATTTTCAGTGAAAATACAATTCAATTAATATTTTCAGTGATTTGCCATTCTATGAATAGTAATGGGGTGTGTGTGTGTATGTATGTATGTATGTATGTGTGTATATATATATATATATATATATATATATATATATATATATATATATATATATATATATATATATATACATACATTTTTTTTTTCCTCGCTTTACTACTCCATCATCTCACTAACCTTCCTGTATACCCTGCCCATATACCCATCACTCTCCCTACTACTCTGTCATCTCTATATCTTCTCTTCCCTCTTCACTATTCGACAGCACCCTTGTATATCTCTTAATAAATTCTGCCGCACTGTTAATTTCACTTCCCTAATTACTTAAGGCACCCATACAAGACAACTGCATGCCACTATTCCACCTCTTAACACCCATCCTTCTCCCCGCTGAGTTATCTAATCGCACTGTGCTACTATACCCTCCAACATCACCCACACCGTATTACCCTGCTACTCAATCTCATACTTCCCAGTCTCCCCCTCCCTAATTAACATCGCCTACATTCAGTTTCCTAAACTAAAACATTTTAACCTCCCCCTCTCCTCCCCTAAAGATAGGATCAAATACACTACCTACTCTTCTTTCTTCACCAAACTAACACTACTTCCTACTACACTTTTACTAGATGGAGACATCCACCCCAATCCCAGTCCATCCTCTCCCATCAACGCTACCATCTCTGCTACACCCACAAGGCACCAACCACTTTTCTGTCCACCTAAATACCCAACACTGTACATGGCTATCTACTATAAACCTGCAAAGTCTTCCAAATAAAATAACTGCATTTTTTGCTTGGGTCACCCACCACTCTACCCACATAGTAACTCTCTCAATCTTTGCTTAAACTGCACATTAAAAACTCTGAAATTCTACCTCTCTGATACAACATTGTTTCTTCTGGCAAGATAGACTTTGGAAAAAAAGGAGGTAGTGTCGCCATCCTATACTCGGAATAGCATAACCTCTCCCCCCCTCTCCTTAACACTACCAGACTTCTCCCCAGCAGAAGTTCTCCTCTCTTGTCATTTAACCCACATAAAAAACTGGCCATAGTGTCTGTCTACATAACCCTGGCAACAACATTCCATTTCTCGAACATATCTCATCGTAGATCTCCTAACCTATAGCCTATGAGACAATCATACTAGGTGGTGATATTGATTAGAATAAGCTCACTTCCAACTCCCCAAATTCTGTTATTAACCTATTTGGCTTCAGTCAACTTGTTTCTTCTCCCACTCGCATACACAAAACCTCCAACTCCATACTTGGATCAGATATTAACGTCCGACCCCAGTCAGTAGAACAATCTCACCACTTTACCATACTCATCAAGTGATCATCTCCCTATCTCAGTACTAAGACTACCCTCTCAAACCCCTAAAACCCACCTCTGTAGAAACTGCAATAACCTGCCCAAGTTCAGTGTAGAAACATTCAACGACCAACTCTCCATGATCAGTTGGTCTCACCCCTGCAATAACCTTCCTCTAAATGATGCTGTTCTTGAATTTAACAAAATCTTCCTAAAGATACTAAATGCCCTAGCACCCAGTAGGAAAATTTGGATCAAACCAAGTCCCACCCCTGGCTCTCCAAACATACCCTTTCCACCATGAAACTTTGAGACAACACCTGGAAACAATGATCTATTTCCTTACCTACTCCTTAAATATAAAAAACTCGGAAACATCACTAAAAAAAAACTTATTCAGGACAAACAAAACTTCATCAAGAAGCCCAATCCACGCAGTTTTCTTATCTAAAACAATTCCGGCACACACTCCATCCTAGTAAACCCTTTACCTAACAGTACTCATGTTGAAACTGCACTCTTCTAAATAACTAATGTTAAGTTGTCTATCTCGCCTTCATTCTTGCTGGATGGGTTCGGAGCCGATCCTCGGCTCCGACTCGGTCAATACTAAAGCTCGAGAGCTAATTCCACCGGCTCGAGGCACCCCATATCCCACAATGCTAGGCGGTAACTCCTCAGATCTCGTTTGCCGCTAAGCTGACGAGTTGCTCTTCCAACCGGCTCTGCAGGTTAGATACTTTAGATAAAAGTCTTTTTGCTAAATAACCCCCTTTTAGTTACTTTTCTATAGTTAGTTAGTTAGTTAGGTTAATTAGTTTTACTCTCCCTACCAATTTTCTCCCCTTTTCAAAAACTTTTCAGGAGTTCCTCCCTTAGGCCTTTTGGCCCCTTCCCACCCCTCCTAGTAGTTGGAGTGACTGTGCGTTTTTTTTAGGGAATTCTTTGCTTAAATAATTAACCTTTTTATTTTTAGTGTAATCTGTGTGTGTGTGAGTGATTACACTATTGTGTTTTCTTAGAGATGTCTAAGGAATCGAAGGTCTCAGGCTTTAAGAAGTGTGACTCGTGCTGTCAGAAGATGTCTCTGACAGACGGTCACACTTCTTGTGTATACTGCCTGGGACCTTTACACCTGCAGGACTCTTGTGCTGTCTGTCATGGTTTCAGCCCTAGAGTCCTGCAGGAACATAAAAATAAGCTAATTTTAAGAGGCTTATTGAAGCCTGAGGGTCCCCTGACACAGTCCACGTCGGGGAAACCTAAGTCCTCCAGGCAGTCGGCACCAGCGTCCGAGCCATCCTCCGGAGGTTCTAAGACCGTTTTACCGGTTCAACCATCGGCTCCGGCTGGAGCCGATAATTCCAGACCTACTACACATACTGTGTCCTTGGCTCCGGCTGGAGCCGAGACAGGCAAGTCTAAGTCGGCTCAGACACTTTTGTCGGAACCGACTACTAGGAAGAGGTCCAGGTCTCCTTCTATAGGCTCCATTCATTCGGCTCCAGCCTCACCGCTCTTGTCTGAACGGAGCCATAGGTCGCACTCCTCTAGGTCCTCCAGACTTTCGGACCACGATTTGCAGAGGGTGGTGAGTAGACTTCTTAAGTCTGAGGCACTGGCCCAGATGTTACACAGCCCAACTCAACAGTCGATGGCTGCCCCTGTTCCATTAGGCATTCCTCCTCAGACTCTATCGAGTTCGGAGCCGGTGCTTCTCGGAGCCGAGACTGTGGGAGCATCGGAAATGATACCTTTCCTTTCTGCGCCGTCGTCTGCTCCGATCTCCTCCTTGGAGGGATCTCAGCGCCGGACTTCCCTCGTCGGCTCCGAGGGGGCGAGTGGCATCGGACCCTTGTCCGACCCCGCTCTCCCTCTCGGTGCTTCGGCGCTGGTTAGTTCTGCTCAGACATCGGCTTCGGAGCCATCCTTGTCGGTGCCGGGGGAGGTTTTCAGCTCTTCGGAGCGGAGACCTCTGGCCCTGCCTGATAGGGGTGCCTTTGAGGTCATGCGGAGCGTGTTAGAACCTGGTTCTACCCCACAGTCGGCTCCAACAGCTCCTCCCTCTACAGTGCCTGTGGTGATTTCTTCTCACCCCCTTGCTTCGGACCGTAGAGAATCTGCACCTCAAGTTTCCCCAGTGGGAATTTCCTTCTCTTCCGAGGCCTCTCCTGATCTGGCAGAGGAACCCCCTAGGAGGAGACAGTGCAAGAGGAAGCACATTGACTCCCCTGAGTCTGTCACCTCTGACACTGATTTGGAAGATTCTGAGGGTTCCCCTCGTTCCCCCTCTGAAGATGTCTCCTTTGCAGACATACTGGAAATCCTGAAGCAGAGGGGGAATTGGCCAGCCCTTAACCCTTCAGAGGACGAATCAGTGTACCTTGAGGCATTTGGTTCTCTACCTTCCACCTCCTGGGTGTCCCCTCCCTTTGACCCACTCATGGAAGTGGTTGCGAGGTAGGCTTGGACGGCTCCTGACTCAGTGGAACCCACCCCTAGGAGGCCGGCCAAATTTATCACTGCCCCCAAAGACAAGGCGTTTTTGTCCAAAGGTGTGTCTGTGGATGCCATGGTGGTGGCTGCTGCCACCAAGAAGGAATTAGCGGATCCTTCGGTGCCTGTCCATCCTCCTAATAAGGAATCTAGGACCATGGACAGGTACGGTAAGCGGATGTTTTCATCAGCGACTTTTTCCATGTGTTCGCTGAATTACCTGTGTCATTTCACTCGTCTCCAGAGGGACTTGCTCAAGGAAATGAGTGAAGTGTTGCAGGACCCATCAGCTGCGGGGTTTCAAGATAGGATGAACTCCCAGCTGGCTACCCTTACTTCAGTGGTTAACTCCTCCATGCGCCTGATTTCATACGCGGCTGATGGAGCGAGCAGAGCTGCAGGTACAGAGGTGGCTTTACGTTGCCATGCCTGGATGCGGCTATGTAGCTTTGTGGACCCTTTCCAAGGCATCTCTCACTAACTCCCCTTTTGATGGATCTTCTCTCTTTGGTCCACAAGTGAAGGATACTCTGACAAGGTGCGAGGTAGAAGGTAAGACTTTCTGCCGTCGGAGTCCGTTTTTCTACCCCTTCTAGGCCTTACCCCAAAGGTCAGAAGGGGGGGAAGATGTGGTTCTGCAAACAACCACAGGGAGTCTTACCGGACACACAGAGTCATTTTCCCCCTAGAGGCAGAGGGAGGGAACAATAATAATAGATGCCGTCCTAGAGGCAGAGGGGGCCCGCAGAATCAGGGTAGTCGAGAAACTTTCTCTGACAAACCCTTTCAGCACCCCTGAGGGGTTGCCAGACTGTCTACCTTCGGAGGCAGTCGGGGGAAGATTATCTCTGTACCCAAAAGCCTGGCTCACCCTTACTCAAGACAAGTGGGTACAGTCTATCATATCCGAAGGCTACAGAATCCCTTTTATTCGCATCCCAAAACAGTCCAGAAAATCCCTTCCAGACGTTCCACCCAGTCAAAGGGAACAAGCAGCACTAGAAATTTCAAAGCTGCTAGCAAAAAGAGCCATTCAACCAGTTCCAGCAGACCAACAAGGATCCGGAATTTACTCCAAATTCTTTTTAGTTCCAAAAAAAACGGGGGACTGGAGACCCATTTTGGATCTCAGCAACTTGAACAAGTTTGTCAAGAAAACAAAATTTCGGATGGTCACCCTGCAGTCCATCCTGCCCTTTCTGGGCCAGGACAACTGGATGTGCTCTATAGATCTCCAGGATGCATACTATCACATCAAAGTGAACAGACGATCCAGGAGATTTCTCCGCTTCAGGCTAGGGAACCAGTCATTTTCAATTCAGAGCCCTGCCCTTTGGTCTCACTACAGCCCCCCGAGTGTTCACCAAATTGCATGGCAGTGGTCGCCGCTCATTTGAGGGGCCGGGGATTCCAGGTGTTTCTGTACTTGGACGACTGGCTCCTGACTGCCACCACCAGGCATCTTCTTCTCTTGGCCAGAGACTACACCTTATGAACCTGTCGGGCTCTAGGCATCTCGGTAAATTATGAAAAGTCTGCCTTGTCAATCTATTATTTTTATAGGCGCAAGATTAGATACAGTCAGTCTGTCAGCCAGACTCACAGAACAAAGAGTAGCAGACATTCACAAGCAGGTTTCCCTTCTCTTACAACAGAACAAAGTCAAGGTCAGACTGGTTTTGAAAGTCCTAGGGATTATGGCGGCGGCTATTCCTCTCCTTCCCTTAGCCCGCTATTACATGAGGATTCTACAGTGGATGCTTTTCACTCAGTGGTCCTTTCAACTTCTACCAATGTCCCACACTATCAGCATAACTCAGTCATGCAGGAATAATCTTCTATGGTGGGTTACTTCCCCCCAACTTCTTCTAGGCAGACCCTTCACCCCCCGCCTGCAACTCTGACAACGGACGCCTCTCTGATAGGGTGGGGGGGGGGGCATTACCAGGGCAGGACAGTCCAGGGCACATGGCAGCCGATCGAGTGCCACTTGCACATAAATGTTCTAGAGATGAGAGCAGTGCTTCTAGCGTTGCAAGCCCTTCAAGACTCTCTTCCCAAGGGAACTATAGCAATTCAGACGGACAATATGTCCGTAGTGTGGTACATCAACAAACAAGGCGGAACCAAATCTTACCCCTTATGTCGAGAAGCACTCAGACTGTGGCAATGGGCGATCTCTTCTCAGCGCTTCCTGATAGCAACGCACATTCCCGGCAAGTCCAATGTGATAGCAGACAGATTGAGCAGAGCAATCCTCATGCCTCACGAGTGGTCTCTGAAGAAATCAGTATTGGAAGAAGTTTTTCGAAGTTGGGGCCATCCTTGCTGTGATCTTTTTGCCACTCCTTAAAACAGCAAGTGTACCGAGTTCTTCACCCTCTTTCCCCTACCAGGTCATCCCATCAGAGACGCTCTAGCTCACGATTGGCCTCTGGGGCTCCTGTATACCTTTCCCCCCTTCCCACTAATACCTCAGCTGATTCGGAAAGCCATTGCTCTGAAGGCCTTAATGATCCTTATTGCCCCTTATTGGCCTCGACAAGTTTGGTTTCCCTTTCTTCATCGTTACCTTTTGGCGCAACCATGGCATCTGGACCCAATTCCAGATCTCTTGATCCTTCATTCGGGTCAACTGCACCAATCCCTTCCCTCCTTGAACCTCACAGCGTGGTTCCTCCAATTCCAACCTTAGCCAGGCTTCCCTTAATATCTCACTCAGAGATATTCTGATAGCTTCTCATAAGTCTTCTACCCAGAAGATTTATAGCAGCAAATGGAAACGTTTCTCTTTATGGGCAGAGTCCAAGAAAATAGACCCTTTTACTGCTCCTATTCAGTTCATTCTTGATTTCCTAGCTGAACTTTTCCAAGCAGGTTCTTCTTCTACTATCAGAGTTCAACTGGCGGCTATATCTAATTTTCATGTGGGAGTGTCAGAGTCTTCTGTCATGTCCCACAAACTCTGTAAAGCCTTCCTCAAGGGAGTTTTTCTTAAGCCCCCTGTCAAGGATCCACCTCCTCCATGGGATCTGAACTTGGTTTTAGCATCTTTGATTCTACCCCCCTTTGAACCTGCAGCTTCATGTTCTATGAAGTTGCTGTCTTGGAAAATG
This sequence comes from Protopterus annectens, assembly GCF_019279795.1. NCBI lineage: Eukaryota > Metazoa > Chordata > Ceratodontiformes > Protopteridae > Protopterus > Protopterus annectens. Next base: position 623,626,946 of record NC_056741.1, read on the forward strand.
CTTTTTCTAATAGCCATCACTTCAGCTAGAAGGGTTTCGGAACTTCATGCTCTATGCTGTCGTCCTCCGTATCTGATTTTTCACAAAGATAGTTTCCTTGTGTACCAATCCATCCTTTTTGCCTAAAGTGGCCTTTCAAACAAATCTGAATCAAACTATTGATCTTCCAGTTTTTTTCCCCAATTATGGCAAGTCCGAACAAAAATTGCACTCTTTAGATGTTCATCGCCAACTAAGGTATTATTTAGACAGGACTAAACAGTTCAGAAAAACAGACCAGCTGTTTGTTTCCTCTGCGGAAGGCAAGATGGGTCTTCCAGTCTCTAAAGTGTCACTTTCGAGATGGCTTACTTCTACGATTACCTATATTTATGAGATCAGACACCAACAATTGTCCTCTAAACCTAGAGCTCACTCTACAAGGGCATTAGCCACTTCCATAGCCTTTCAGGATAGGCTTCCTATTGACCATTTGTTCAGCAGCAACTTGGGCCTCACCTCATACCTTCATTTCTCATTACAAGTTGGACATAGCCTCCAGAGACCGTGCCAACTTTGGTTCCACTGTTCTCAAGAGTCTGTTCCGATAGGCCACCCGGGACAAGGTGCTAGGGATGCGGTCCCATCCAGCAAGAATGAAGGCGAGATAGACAACTTAACATTAAGAAGTTATGTACCTACCATAACGTTCCATGTTAGTTGTCGTCTTCTCGCCTTCTTTCTTGCGTCCCACCCTCCTTCCCCCTAGCTTGGACAGGCCTAGAGGAGATAAATTGTGACCACTATGATCTTTCTCCCACTGTTTTACCACCTCTATATATTTCCTCTGTTAGGTTTAAGTCACCTTACATTCAGCCCTATAGAGGTGGATTACCCTTCTCCATATTATGGAGACCTTTTCTTGCTTGGCCTAGCTTTCAAATGAGATCTGAGGAGTTGCCGCCTAGCATTGTGGGATATGGGGGAGCCTCGAGCCGGTGGAATTAGCTCTTGAGCTTTAGTATTGGCCGAGTCAGAGCCGAGGATCAGCTCCGAACCAATCCAGCAAGAAAGAAGGTGAGAAGAAGACAACTAACATGGAACGTTATGGTAGGTACATAACTTCTTATTTTATAGACTGACACCCCAAACAACCATAAACCATCTCTATCCCCCTTGACCACCCACCCCCAATCAGCCTTCTCCCTGAAACCTGTTTCCACTGCCTATATCAAATCCCTTCTGCTGAAACTGAAACCACATGAATCCTCTTTTGACAACCTACCCCCACAATTTCTTAAACTTGCTGCCAACTTTATAGCTTATCCCATCTGAGTTCTTATTAATCTTTGTATCAAACAATCCTCTGTCCCTGAGATCTATCCTTCTATACAGTTCTACTTCACATGGGAGGTAACTCCACCGAACCTACCATTTGCTGACCAATAGCCATCCTCTCCCCCCTCTCAAAAGTTCTTGAAGTGCGTTCATAGGCAACTTCTGACCTATTTACTTCATGAAAACCTGCTTACCCCCTCTCAGCACGGATATATACCTCACCGCAGCACATTCACAGCCCTTCTGTCTTACCCAGACTGTAGCAGAAGCAAGGGACAACAACAAACTCATATCATGTGTCTTCCTCAACCTCTCTAAAGCATTTGACACAGTCTCCCACCGTAAACTCCTCTCGAAGCTATCTGAACTTAACCTCTCCACCCCCACTATCCTCTGGTTCTCCAGCTATCTCAACAACGGACTACAGTCTGTTAGATGGCAGACGTCTTACTCACCCTTCTTGCTCATCCAAACAGGTATCTCCCAAGGATCCATCCTTGGCCCCCTCCTCTTCAATATTTTCACAACAGTCTCTGCTCTGTCTTTACCTCATCACTAATTCAGTACACTGATGATTCTAATCACCATCTCTAACAACCCCGCTGACTTGCACTCTCTCACACGGACTTCCTTTAACATCATAGAACACTGGCTAACTGACAACCAATTAATTTTTAACCCTACGAAAACCAAACTCTTCCTTGTCCTCCAAAAGTCTTCATTCCATCTTAGAACAACTTTCAGTCTGTCTTCTGTAGACAACACCATTATTTATGCTGACTCCACTACGAAACACCTAGAAATTACAATTGACGACCAACTGAAACTTGACCATCACATCCTACCGTCCATCAAAAAGACCAATCAAAAAGTAGGTTTACTATATAGACATAAAAAAATCTTATCTAACACCACTAGTACCTCACTCACCCAAGCCTGTCTCCTCCCCTGCCTACACTACGCCTCCCCTATATTCACACACATCCAAGCAAATTTTTTAACCAAACTTGAACAAACTTACAACCAGACAGCCAGATATGCCTGTAATCTCCCCTACAAATCGCATCTCTGCCTTGCCCTAGAAAAACTACAATGGCTCGAGTACCCACAGCTACTCTAACTTTCACAGCTACAAATAGCACATTCTCTTCTCCACAAACCTGCAAACTGTTTCTGGTGTCATTCTATTACCCGACAGGCTGGGAGGACATGATTGACAGACCACAATACTTTGCCAGAGATGGCCTTCATCTGTCTCCCCTGGGCTTCAGGCTTCTGGCAAAGGCTTTTGCCTCCTTCATAATGCCTTTTTTAGGCAAAGTCATGAGCACAAAAATTACCAACATGAAAAATTATTTTAAACAAATTTTAAAGGTTATGCTAAATGCTAGTTGCCTTAACATGAAACTGCACCCATTGCAATCATTCCTTTCCTGGAGGATGCTGGCATTTGTGCAGTCACCGAAACCTGGCTCAGAGTTGTGGAAAGCACCCCAGTCTTACCAGGTTACTCATCCTACCATACTTTCAGACCCCAAATGGAGGGCTACAAAGCCAAAGGAGGTGGAGTTTCAATATTTATCAAAGACATACACACCCTCAGGCTGGTCAAATGGTATGATGCACAGGAGACACTCCAAGTGCAGTTAACTGTTAAAAAAAACACCTATTCAAGTTATAGCGAGCTACAGACCCCCCCCCAACCATGACTCAGGACGCCCACTCCACCTATCTGGACTTACTTGAATCCATCAAGATTCAACCCTCTACCATGATCCTGGGTGACTTTAACTACCCAACCATAGAGTAGAAGACCTATACTAGCCCGAACATGAATGCCCAGAGATTCCTGACTTCTTCAGTGCCAATGCATTGGATCAGCTGGTCAACACCCCTATGAGAAATGAAAATATCCTGGATCTGGTCCTAACCAACATGAGTAGCCACTGTAGCACCCCTACAATGTCATCATCCTTGGTAAGATCCGACCATAAAGTGATCACTTTTTTAAAAGTCGCCATCTCCTCTGCCCCCCCCCCCTTTGGCAGGGTCAAATGAAAAAACTTTTCCAAAGCTGATTACAATCGCCTCAGTGCAGGTATAAGAAGCTGAACAACTGCCGTCCCTTCAGTTGGAAGTAGCACTAATGTCCAAGCCTGCATCAAAAATCTATATGAGCACCTACATAGCTGTATGGACTCGGCAATACCTGACAGAGCCACATCATCTTCCTCTAGGAAAAGTAAACCTGTTGGATGGCACAGCATTAATAAACAAACTCTAGTAAAAGGAAAAATTTGCTGTCCAGGACCAAGAAGGAGCAGGTGCCAAGTTAGAAACAAGCAAATAAGGTCTCTGGTGAAATCCTCTAACACTAACTTTGAGTCCAAATTGGCCGCATTCACTAAGGACAATCATAAGGCCTTCTTCACATATGTCTGCAATCTCAAAGGTAACACCCAAATCTGCTCTGAACTGGTGGTCAGTAACACCACATGCACAAATGCCTAGATCAACCTGCTGGCAGAGAGGTTCAGTGAAAACGTCACCTCCTGTCCTCCCCATCAGTAAACCAGGATGTCCCCAGCATCTGCCCCCCCTCTCCTCATCCCCAGGGAGCAGGTCCTTAATGTCCTCTCAAAGGCAAAAAATCATCTCCATGGGGCCCGATAACCTCCCTGTCTGTATCCTACATGAACTTAGGCACGAGCTCTCAGCTCCATTCGACACTCTATTCAACCAAAGCCTGAGCACCGGCTTTGTTGCAGCTGAATGGAAGACTGCACTGTCATCCCTTTACACAAAGGTGGAGCATCCACTGACCCAGGCAATTATAACCCCATCAGCCTAACTAGCCTGATCTGCAAGGCCGTGGAACACATTATCATGGAGCTTATAAACAAGGACATTGGCAACCTCCAAAAGCTTGCCACACACAGTTTGGTTTTGTCAAGGGGAGATCATGCCTGTTAAACTTGGTTGACTTCTTTGAAATAGTCACCAAAGCCATGGATGAGGGGAAGACTGCATACCACCTACCTTGACCTAGCCAAAGCCTTCCACACTATTCCCCACTCGGGCATAATAGATAAACTCTCCCAGCTAGGCATCAACGCACATGTTACCAGATGGATAGCTAATTGGCTCACTAATAGAACCCACTCAAAGTAGGGGAAGCCACCTCTAGTAGTAGACCCGTAACGAATGGTGTACCCCAATGATCAGTCTTGGGGCCTCTACTGTTTGGGATATACTGTTTTGAGGTGAAAGCCAAAACCAGTGTTCTGTGGCTGACCAAGTTTACAGATGACTGCAAGCTGGGTGCTCTCAAATTCCCCTGGTGATGTGAACATCCTCCAAGAGGGCCTTACCCAAACTAATGACTGGTGCCAGAAGTATGGCCTCAAACTGAATGTGAAGAAATGCATCATTATTCCCTTTGGGGAAAGTGGCATCCCCACAAATTATCACATTAATAACATACTAAGCACACAGTCAGTTGAGAGACTTGGGCACCCAGGTTGATAGCAACCTCACTTTTGACCACCGCCTTGCCGCCGTTGTACAGAATGCCTTCTATGTGGCCCACCTCATAATTAAGGGTATTTCATCTAGGAACAAGGAGGGCATAACATCCCTGTACATCTCCCTTATCAGACCCATTATAGAGTACAGTGCACTTTTTGGCATATACCTTGCCAAGCACATGCAGCAGTTGGAGAGACCACAGAGGTTCCTGACCAGGAAAATCCAGGGTCTCAAATATCTATCCTATACAGATAAGCTAAAAGCCCTGCCCCTCTACTCCGTCTCATATGGATTGCTCAAAGGTGAATTGTGTCTGGCATACAAGTCCATCTCAGACCCAGCCTTGATGGCATTGCCGTATATCCATAAGACCAACTCCAGTTAAGCAACCTGCATGCAAGGCTGTAATCTGGACTGTGACATCAGTAGAACTTTTTGGCAGGATAGATTTGTGTCCCAAAATCTCTCCCATCTATGGAATAAACTCCCTCTCCATGTCAAGCATAATACCTCTCTAGCCCTCTTTAAGAGGAGCCTGGATGACTGGATGGGAAATGGAAAATGCACCCTGAGATCCCACCTGTATCCCTACTGGACAGGGGAAACAGGTGCTGACTTTGAGGGAACATGGGTGAAGTTCTTGACTAGGCTTATAAGGGCCTCTGGCCAATAGCCTGGTTATCATCCTATGAACCCTGTCCACCCTCCTATCCCTTTACCAACCAGCATGATCTCTCCGTAGTACTGACCAGGTACTACTAAACACCTACAAGCCTAACAAAACTATAGGCAGGTTACTTTATAAATGCTTCATATCTCAAACCTGGAACAAACTCCCAGCTAACGTACGACATAGCCAATCTTCTGTCCTCTTCAAAAAAGAATTGAAAAACTACCCTAAACTGTACCTCATATATATTGTAAAAAAAAAAAAAATAGTATTCCTATTTGCCTGAAACATGCATGTTTATATTGTATTCTGTTATTATATTTTGCTATAATATTTTTGTTAATCTCATTTACATATTGTAAGAAATGTACTACTAAAACTAAGTTTGTTGCTTGTACCTTAATAATGTCCTTTTTTGCTGTGGAGCTTTTCTTCCCTGGTCTCTGCTGAAAACAGGGTTTTTTTTAACCTAGTCTGACACCACCCGGTTAACAAATGTAAATAAAAAATAAAATACTCTACCAACTCTCCCTCCTGTAAGTGCGACCACCCCACCTAATCTCCTGCTACCCCATACAGTTACATCCCAACTATTCCCTCCATACATTATATATACTTGCAATCCTGTGAACCCGTAGCAGCATCACTGATCACTCTTAAAACTTAGCTTTCCTCCCACCTTTACTCTCCCCACCCCACATTTTTTGCTATTCAGTTCCCTGGCCACCACCACTCTTGCTTCCTCTTTCCTTCACTCCATGTTGATCTAACTTTACCCACTCTAACTAGACGCAAATGCTATTTCTTTGGTATTCTTTCTTCTATTATTCTTCATTCTTCTTTGCAAACCACTTACATTTTCTCTGTTGTGTCTCGCTAAATATACCACCATCATTTTATTTATGTACTTGCTCAAAATGTTTACTTTTAGTATTTTCTGCAAGGTATTAATGTTATTCACATATGTTTTTACACTTCTTGTGCTGTTAGACTTCCAGTTTAACTTATTGATGTTCATCGTGCGTACAGCTGCAGTCATAACAGGTGGGTTTTCCTGCCGTCAGGCTGGTCCTCGGTCGGCCGAATTCCAAAGTCTAGGTCCAGCGTCGGATGTCATCGCTTCTTCCCTGACGTCAGTGCGACAGGGGTATAAAAGAACCAGCCGTCGCCATTTTCTTCAGTCTTTCTTGCCGCGCGGTGCCCGAAGCAGAAGCAGTTCGCAAGTGCCGATCGGCTAGCTCCTGAGATTACGAATATTCTTCAACCGAAGTCTTCTTGAAAGCTAAGTATCCCGTTGGGGAAACTTTTCTTGCCTCAGACCGATGTCAGACAAAGTTAATAATTGCATTTCATGTGGGAAGCAAATACCGCATAAGGATTTTCATTCCCTCTGCATTCCTTGCTTAGGCCCAGACCATGACGTCTCGGCCTGTCGTTTTTGTGCTACATTCAACAGACGCACTATTAAGCGTCGGGCGGAGTTTGCTCAACACTATTTTGGCAAAAAGTTTAATTACATTATGTCGTCGGATACTCCGACTCCAGTTTTGAGTAAAAGACGCAAAGATGAGGACCGGCATACGAGGTCCGCGACTTCTACCGACACGACGCTAAAGCCGACTACAGGTGGTCCGGTTCTCAGTGAGGCACCTACGCAGCCCCTGACTACCGATGACACTTCATTGGCGGTGTCTTCTGTGCCCGAGGTCGCAGGCTCTTCGGCCCACACCCCGACTACAGATACCGAAGCCACTCTTGGCGGTGAAACTCAGAGTTTAGACAGACCTGCCACCTCTCAAGGTGTCTTCAGGCCGCCTTCTTTTTCCATCAAGGCTTTCACTAAGTCTAAAGCAGCCGTGCATACTAAAAGACAAGCTCCACAGGGCCCCTCTCAAAGACCCATGCCTAAAAAGCAGATGCTCAAAATGGCTGAGGACTTGATTACTCTTATCAGGGGTTCTCAACCCCCCCCCCTGGACAAAAGGCCCAGAGTGGAGGAAGAATCCCCTTCCTCGGACCAGGCCTCCATTATTTCAGAACATTCTGAAGACCAGGAACATTCATACACCCCTTTTGAAGATTCTGATGCAGAGGATTCCATTCCCTCTGTCTCTCCCCCCCCCCCCCGAGGATTACTCTTTTGGGGAAACCTTACACACCTTGAGGGAACACTTGCACTGGGAAGGCCAAGAGTACTCTGACTCCAAGAAAAGGCTTAGGGATTTCCTCTTGCTCCCTCAGCACAGGCCTCTGGCTATACCTCCTGTCTTAGACATACTAGATGATGTGTATTCGGAGGCCTGCCTTAACCCAGATTCTTTACCTCCAGCTCCAGTCAAGCCTGACTGGTATTACCGGTTCCTGATTCATACCAATTCCTATACAAAAGCCATGCGGCTGACCCAGAAACTATTTCACAGGGTCCCAAGGGAATTAAGGCCTCCACTGCTAAAAATCCATTACCTTCAGAGAGAGATTCCAGAGCTTTAGAAAGGTGGGGGGAAAAGGTATACACCTCGGCCACCTTAACCATGAGGGCATTAAACTGTCAGTTCCATATGTTAAAGTACCAGCAGTTTCTGTTATCACAGTTGAAAAGCAAAATGTCACAACCTGAACAACCAGACTTGAAGGAGTTGCAGGATTTGTTACATAGTGCAGAGCAAGTGGGTAAACATACTTTGCAATGTGGTTTTGATGCTTTAGAGGCCTCATGTAGAGCTGCTGTTACAGGATCAGTCATATGTAGACATGCTTGGCTCAAAGAGCAAACCTTACCAGATCATGTCAAAGCTAAATTACTAGATGCACCTCGTCAAAAAGATGTTTGGTGTTAAAGCTGAGGAGGTATTAAAGAAAATGGAGGAAAAGGCAAAATCAATGCAAACAGTGAAAGATTTCTTACAGGTACAACCTCCACGCTTCAGTAGAAATTGGCCTTCATAAAATTGGTCCTTTCCAGCCACGGACAGACCCCAAAGAGGTAGATACAGGCACCCGAGGGGTAGAGGGCAATCTCAAGGATCGTTTAGAGGCAGACAATGGCAAGCACCTACACAAAGAGGTGGTGAGGATAGTTCACAGCCATTCAGAAAGCAGAACCAATGACTTTCCCCTTTGCATGCCAAGCAAGGCTCAAATGGCAGCACCTTTAGGCAGAAAACTGGCATTATTTTCGAAAAATTGGCATATTGTCACAAAAGACAAATGGATCCTGGACATTATAGACAGAGGCTACAGATTCCACTTTCACACCCTTCCAGAAATGAGAGGCATGCCAAACCTGCCACACAATCAAAGGGCAGAGGCACAAAAACAAATTTCAGATCTCATGGACATGAAAGCTATTCAAGAGGTACCTGCACAAGAACAGGGTCAAGGTTTTTATTCCAGACTATTCGTGGTACCAAGGAAGGGCAAAGATTGGAGACCTATTTTGGACCTATCCATCTTAAACACATTTTTACTTGTGCCAAAATTCAAGATACTCACATTACAGCAGCTTCTTCCCATGCTGGGCAAGGAGTCTTGGCTGGTAACATTGGACCTCAAGGAGGCATACCTGCATGTCCCATTCAGACAAGATTGCAGAAGATACCTCAGATTTCTTGCAGGTTCAATCCATTATCAATTCTCTGCATTGCCCTTTGGCTTATCTACTGCACCCAGAGTGTTCACGAAATGCCTGGCATCAGTAATTGCCTACTGCAGACTTCAAGGGATACAAATATACCCATATTTGGACGACTGCCTGATCCAAGCGGACAGCAAGCACATACTTCTGGAACATCTGGCGTTTGTAATAATGTTGTTGAATTCTCTAGGATACACAGTCAACTAAAAGAAATCAAGGCTAATACCCTCTCAAACAATAATTTTCCTGGGTCCCAGCTTAAATAGAAATACCCAGATAGCCTACCTCACGCCAGAGAAACAAGGGCGACTAACTCAATACTTCAGAAAACTGGCAACTTTCACCAGGCTGACTGCAAGGAAAATCCTACAGGCTCTGGGATTCATGGCATCTTGCATCCTACTAATCCCATGTGCAAAGGTGCATATGAAGAAACTGCAATGGTACCTAAAAAACCTATGGTCTCAACACAGCCACAGTTTGGAAATAATAATACCACTGATTCCATGTCCTCAAAAGGAATTTCTGTGGTGGGCTCAAGCATGCCAAAGAAACACAGGTCTTCCATTCTGCAAGCCTCAAGCAAATCAAGTCATCACAACAGACGCCTCAGACTACGGCTGGGGGGGGGCTCACATGACAGGTGCATTCAGGGCAAATGGTCCCAAAAAGAAAAGCACCTACACATCAATCAAAATGAAATGCTAGCAGTAATAAATGCTATTATAGCTTTCAAAGACCTACTGCATCCAGGCCAGCTATTGATAAGGACAGACAACACCACAGTAATGTGGTACATAAACAGGGAGGAACCCATTCATCATACCCCCTATGCAGGCTAGCCATGTCTCTTTGGAACATGGCTCTGGAATTACAAGTCTAACTTCAAGCACAGTACCTGCCAGGCAAGGAAAACACGCTGGCAGACAACCTAAGCAGAAATATGACAGATCCACACGAATGGAAGTTGCATCCTTAAGTTTTTACAAAGATAATTCAAGCATGGGGAAGGCCAGACATAGATCTCTTTGCCTCCCACAGAAATCACCAATTGGCAAAATTCTGCTCAAGGACCTTTCATCCACAGGCCTGGAAAGTGGACGCACACTCTTTCAGTTGGACAACAATGACAGTTTATGCCTTTCCACCTCTGCCTCTGCTGCCCAAAGTTCTGTTAAAAACAAGAGCAGACAGACCAAAGATGATTCTCATTGCTCCAGACTGGCCAAGACAACACTGGTACCCACTCCTGAGGAGCCTGACGCATTCCCCACCATGGATCCTGCCTCTAATGCCTCTTCTACTGACTCAGCACAACTTCAAAACTCTTTACAGTCAGCTGAAAACACTCAACCTAGCCGCATGGAAGATTCCTTAAATTCACAACAGACCCTACTCTCCAAGGAGGTGCAGGATGTCATTTTGGAGGCCAGAAGGCCTTCTGCTAGAAAAGCCTACTCCGCAAAATGGAAACAGTTTTGTGCCTGGAATGAGGAAAAGGGTCAGAATCCTGGAATACTGAATTTACCTCAAATATTACAGTACCTGGCTGAGATACTAAGCAGTGGACTTTCATTCTCCTCCATTAAAATCCATGCCTCAGCCATTTCTGCAGAATACAACACTGATCCTCCTTTATTCTCTCAACCCCTCTTAAGACAGTTCCTCAGAGGGGCTAAGAATATAAAACCCCCAAGGAAACAACCAGTACCTGCTTGGGACCTCAATTTCATTCTAGAAAAACTGACCTTGCCTCCTTTTGAGCCAGCTGCTTCAACAGAACTGCAATTTTTGTCTTGGAAAACAGCCTTCCTTCTGGCTATCACCTCAGCTCGCAGGGTTTCGGAACTACAAGCCCTCATGGCTGTGCAGCCTTTCATCATTTTCCATCAGGACAGAGTTTCCTTACGAACCAATCCTTCCTTTATGCCAAAGGTAGTATCCAGGGTAGCCTTGAATCAGTCTATCCACTTTACCTACCTTTTACCCTAACCCTCAAAACAAAGGGAAGAGACTACTACATTCCTTGGACATTCACAGACAGCTATGTTATTATTTGGACAGAACAAAGCCTTTCTGAAAATCAGAGCAACTCTGTGTCCTATGCTACAGGAGCCCAAGGGAAGCCTATTTCCAAACAGACAATCTCAAAATGGATAGCCCACTGCATACGCTTTTGTTACTCTTTTCATGGTAAGACTGTACCTGCAGGCATCAGATCTCACTCCACAAGGGCCACAGCTACCTCTGCAGCTTTCCTCAGGGGGGTTCCAACCAAAGATATTTTGGAAGCAGCCACTTGGAGTTCTGTACATACTTTCTCCAAGCACTATCACCTACCATTATACTCCAAATCTAGAGCAGGCTTTGCCACTGCAGTCTTGCAGGGCATCCTGGCTCCTCCTAGTTCCACCTAGTGCCTACCACCCCTTTTTTAGCTTTGGGATTCTACCCATCTGTTATGACTGCAGCTGTATGCACGATGAACATAGTACAGTTTTGTACCTACCATAAATGTAGATGTTCGAGTGCTAATACAGCTGCATTCCAGGTTTCCCTCCCTCCTTCCCCTCTTAGGACAGGCCTATAGGCTAACACCTCCTCATACAACCTGATTGGGGTATTATTTTGTGGTGTATTTGCTTGCAGCTACTGTTTTTTGATTATATTGCATTGCATTATTGCATAAATTTATGTATTGCCTTCCTTCTGGGGGCACCTGACATCTGGGGCAAGAAAAACTGAAGAAAATGGCGTTGGCTGGATGTCCTTCAAGGATGCATCTGCAGTCCTAACAAATGGGTTGTCCTGGCCTCAGGCAGCCCTCGGTCGGCCGGATTCCAAAGTCTGGTTCTGGCCTCGGCTGATGTCGCACTTCTCCCGACGTCATAGCTGCAGTTCAGCGGGTATAAAGGCATTAGCCGACGCCATTTTCCTCAGTCTTTCTTGCCGCGTGGCGCCCGAAGCAGAAGCGGTTCGCAAGTGCCGGTCAGTCAGAACCAGAGATTACTACTACCGAAGACTTCTAAAAAGCTAAGTACCCCGTTGGGGACTCTTTCTTGCCTCAGCCGATGTCAGAAAAAGTGAATAACTGTTTAACTTGTGGGAAACAAATACCTCATAAAGATTTCCACTCTTACTGCCTACCTTGTTTAGGCCCAGACTACGACGAAGCAGCTTGTCTAGCCTGTGCTTCCTTCAACCGACGAACACTTAGACGTCGGTCGGAGTTTGCAGAGGAGTTTTTCGGCTCCGCTTTTGCTTATATCATGCCGTCGGAGACTCAGACTTCACAATTAGCTAAAAAGCGTAAGGAAAAGACACTTGTGGTCCGCGGTTTCGGCCGAAACCGTGGTTAAGCCAACCGTGAGTGTCTCTGTTTCGGCTGAAACCGAGTCCGAGGTGCTTCCTTCGGCCGAAAGCTTGCCTCCTTCCACCGAGGCCTCTTCCAGCAGGGCTGAATCTGCTACGGAAATTCCACCTGCTCTTACAGTTTCTCAGGACTTATCAGATACTATCCCCTTTGATGTATCTACTCCAGCACGTGGAGCTGCTAGGCCCCCTGCATCCATGTCAATTAAGGCTTTTGCCAGGGCCAAAGCAGCTAAATCTTCTAAGGCCGTGCCTGCTAAAACCCCCTCTCACAGGCCTAGCTCTAGTAACCAAATGCTTAGTCTAGCAGAGGATCTCATTTCTTTGATCAGGGGCACCCAGTCTCACCCTGACAGGGCCTCTCACCCACCTCCAGAGAAGAGGCCTAGAGCAGAGCCCCCTGAGCCACTTTCTTCAGATTACTCCTCTGATGATTCAGAAAATCCAAACCCTCCAGAAGGCCCTTATTCTCCTTATGAGGACTCTGATGCAGAGGATTCCATACCTTCTGCCTCTCCTCCTGAGGAATTTTCTTTTGGGGAAACTTTGCATGCTATGAGGGAGCAATTCCAATGGCAGGGCCAGGATTTTTCAGACTCTAGGAAGAGGCTTAGGACCTTTTTGCATTTACCACAGCATAGGCCCTTAGCTATTCCTCCAGTACTTACAGTTGTGGATGATGCTTTTAATGATGCTTGTTCTGCCCCTGACTCACTTCCTCCGGCCCCTGCTAAGCCCGACAGATACTACAGGGTTCCGGACACACATTTTCATTTGTATAAGGCTCCTATTGCAGATCCTGAAACTATTTCACAAGGCCCCAAAGCTGTAGCAGCTGCCTCTGCCAAAAACCCCCTCCCCTCTGAAAGAGAATCTAGGGCATTAGAGAGATGGGGTAAAAAAGTTTATACTTCTGCTACTCTTTCGGCTAGGGCCTTAAACTGTCAATTCCACATGATTCAATATCAGGAATTTCTGTTAGATCAGCTCACTAAAAAACTTTCCTCGCCTGAGCCTTTAGACCGTAAGTCCCTTCAGGATTTGGTGCATAACACTCAGCAGGTCAGTAATCATTCCTTAAAATGCGGCTATGATGCACTGGAGGCTTCCTTTAGATCAGCTATGACTGGTACAGTGATCAGAAGGCATGCATGGTTAAAAGAGCAATCCTTACCAGACCATGTGAAGGCAAAGCTTCTAGATGCTCCCATGGAAAAGCACAGTTTGTTTGGTTCCCCTGCACAGCAAGTGTTGAAGAAGGTGGAAGAAAAAGCTAAATCTGTCCAGACAGTCAAGGATTTCTTACAGGTCCAGCCTCCGAGGTTTAGTAGGAACTGGCCTTCCAAGAATTGGTCCTTTCCAGACGCCACCAGAGCACAGAGAAGCAGGAATAGACGCCCTAGAGGCAGAGGCCAATCCAGAGGTGCCTACAGGGGACGTCAGTGGCAGCCTAACAGCCAGAGAAGTACTGCCACAGATCCAGCCACTACCACTTCCACAGGACATTCACAGTGACTTGGCTCTGAAACCGCCTACCAGGGAACAACTGGGAGCACCCTTAGGTGGAAAATTAGCCTTATTTTCAGCAAATTGGCATTATATTACAGGAGACAAATGGATTTTACAGACAATAGACAAAGGCTACAGGTTTCACTTCCATACTCTTCCAAGGAAGAGAGGAATGCCAAACCTGCCACCAAACCAAAGAACAAACGCTCTACAGCAAATAGTCAGCTTACTAAGGTTGAGAGCTATAGAAAAGGTACCGCCTATGGAACAAGGACAAGGATTTTATTCAAGGCTTTTCCTGGTACCAAGAAAGGAAAACCAATGGAGACCTATCCTCAACCTGTCCGCTCTAAACACATATCTCATTGTTCCAAAATTCAAAATGCTGACCCTCCAGCAACTTCTTCCCATGCCTGGCAAGGAGTCTTGGCTGGTGACTCTGGATCTCAAGGAGGCATACCTGCACGTCCCCATACGACCAAACTGCAGAAGATACCTCAGATTTCTTGCAGGATCAGAGCATTATCAATTCTCAGCATTGCCTTTTGGCTTATCTACTGCGCCCAGAGTATTCACGAAATGCCTGGCATCAGTAATTGCTCATTGCAGGCTTCAGGGAATTCAAATTTATCCATACCTGGACGACTGCCTGTTACAAGCGGACAGCAAAGACAAAATAACAAAAGATTTGGAAAAAGTTATTCACCTGCTGCAAGCCCTGGGATACACAGTCAACACAAAAAAGTCAAGACTGATTTCATCCCAAAGGATAACTTTCCTGGGTGCAGAACTGGACACATCAAACCAGATGGCATTCCTCACAGCAGAAAAACAAAGGCAGCTACCACTTTATTTCATGGCATTAACAACGCAGAACCAGCTTACAGCAAGGAAAATCCTGCAAGCCCTGGGTTACATGGCATCCTGCATAATGTTAGTTCCGCATGCCAGACTACATATGAGGAAGTTACAATGGTACCTGAGGAATTTATGGTCTCAGCACAAACACAGCCTAGAAACCCAAATTCCAATAATTCCATGCCTGAAGCAAGAATTCCAGTAGTGGGCCCAGGCCTGTCTATTGAACAAAGGACTGCCCTTCCACAGGCCTCGCCCAAGCCAGACTATCACCACGGACGCCTCAGACCTAGGTTGGGGGGCGCACATGGTGGACAAGTGCATTCAAGGCTTATGGACTCAAGACCAGATGATCTTGCACATAAATCAAAAAGAGATGCTGGCAGTAAAACAGGCAATTCAGACATTCGGACCATTTCTTCAACAGGGTCAATTGCTGATAAGGACGGACAATACCACAGTTATGTGGTACATCAACAAACAGGGAGGCACACATTCATATCCTCTATGCCGGATGGCAATGGACCTCTGGAATGTGGCCCTGAGCCTCAACATTCAGCTCCAGGCCATATTTGTGCCAGGAAAAGAAAATATACTAGCAGACATCTTAAGCAGAACCACCACGGATGCCCACGAATGGATGCTGCATCCAGATATCTTCAAAACCATCACAAGGAAATGGGGACTGCCAGAAATAGACCTGTTTGCATCCCCACGCAACCACCAATTGAAAAAATTCTGCACAAGGACATACCACCCACTTGCTTGGAAGGTGGACTCCCTATCCTTCAGTTGGGAAAACCTGACAGCATATGCATTCCCACCTCTTCCTTTGATGCACAAAGTGCAACTGAAGATCAAAGAAGATCACCCGAGGATCATCTTGATAGCTCCAGACTGGCCGAGGCAACATTGGTACCCGCTACTGAGGGGTATGTCCCGGGAACATGCATGGCCTCTACCCCTACTACCTCTTCTGCTAACACAGAACAACTTCAAAATCCTGCATCCAAACTTGAAAACTCTGCAGCTAGCTGCTTGGAACATAACATAAGGCAAAATAACCCAGATTTATCTCAAAGGGTTAAAGACATTATCCTGGAGGCTCGCAGACCCTCAACAAGGAAAACTTACTTAGCAAAATGGAAAAGATATCTCATTTGGAGTGCAACAAAAGGAGTAGATGCATCACTGGCAAACATAGCTAACATCCTGGAATACTTAGCAGAGCTTTTCCACAATGGCCTGTCTTACTCCTCCATTAAGATTCATGCATCAGCAATTTCAGCAGCATACAACATGGATCCTCCAGTCTTCTCAACCTCTACTCAGGCAGTTTCTCAGAGGAATTAAAAATGTAAAGTCACCAAGGAAACCACCATTGCCTGCATGGGACTTGAACTTTGTGTTAGAAAAGTTGACACTTCCCCCTTTTGAACCAGCAGCAACAGCAGAATTACAGTACTTATCCTGGAAGACTGCGTTCCTGCTTGCAATCACTTCAGCTAGACGGGTTTCTGAATTACAGGCTTTAATGGCAGTACAACCCTTCCTTATCTTCCATCAGGATAGAGTGTCCATGAGAACTAATCCTACCTTTATGCCGAAGGTCGTCTCCAGGGTATCATTAAACCAAGCAATAACACCTACCAACATTCTTCCCCAACCCGCAGAACAGGGGGGAAAGATTGCTGCATACCTTGGATGTACACAGACAATTGCGCTACTACCTGGACAGAACCAAGAACAATAGAAAGACTGACCAGCTTCTGGTAGCATATGCAACAGGAATAGAAGGAAAAGCAATTTCAAAACAAACAATCTCAAAATGGATAGGAAATTGCATTAGATTTTGTTACTCCTTTCATGGAAAGGCAACTCCAGAAAACATCAGACCTCACTCCACAAGGGCTACAGCTACTACTACAGCTTTCTTACGAGGAGTGGCTACCAAAGACATTTTAGAGGCTGCTACTTGGAGCTCCGTGCATACATTTGCCAAGCATTATAATCTACCTTTATACTCCAGATCCTGAGCAGGTTTTGCCACTGCTGTTTTGCAAGGGATCTTAACTACACCATAAATCCTTAGTGCCTCCTCCCCCAGTTTGGCTATGGTATTCTACCCATTTGTTAGGACTGCAGATGCATCCTTGAAGGACATAGTACAGTTTTGTACCTACCATAAATGTAGATGTCCGAGAGGTATGCATCTGCAGTCAGGATTACCCACCCTCCTTCCCCTCTGTGGTACTCCTAGGGTATTTGCCCATCCTGTAGCTAGCTGGGGGAATCTATTATGGTGTATTTGTTTGTATATATGTATATACATGTTTATTTCTATTTGCTCTCTATTGTTTGGAAACATTTGCATTTGTCCAAATTTAGCCTTCCTAGAGGGCACCTGGCATCTGGGGCAAGAAACACTGAGGAAAATGGCGTCGGCTGATGCCTTTATACCCGCTGAACTGCAGCTATGACGTCGGGAGAAGTGCGACATCAGCCGAGGCCAGAACCAGACTTTGGAATCCGGCCGACCGAGGGCTGCCTGAGGCCAGGACAACCCATTTGTTAGGACTGCAGATGCATACCTCTCGGACATCTACATTTATGGTAGGTACAAAACTGTACTTTCTTTTATACCCCTATCACACTGACGTCAGGGAAGAAGCGACGACATCCGACGCCGGACCTAGACTTTGGAATTCGGCCGACCGAGGACCCGCCTGACGGCAGGAAAACCCATCTGTTATGACTGCAGCTGTATTAGCACTCGAACATCTACATTTATGGTAGGTACAAAACTGTACTTTATGACGTGTATTGTTTTTTGGCATCATCTTTTTTTTATCATATGATTGTGGAGCTTTTCTCGTGTCTCCACTGAAAATGGGTCCCCAGCCCAGTGGATTAACCCGATTAACAAAAGACAAATGAACAAACACAAATAAATAAATATGGGTCCTTATCAGTTGATTGGGTTTCCAGAAACTCTAAATTCATACGGTCGAGACCATATGATTGAGTTTTTGAAAACCTCAAAGCTTTTGACTGGTGGTCACAGTACAGTGCAGAATGGAATATGTTCCCTTTTCCCTCACTGTAGTGCGATCTCAGAGTTGGTATATTTCATTTGCAGGGGGTGGAGGGGGTTGTAAAAAAAAGGTAGATTTGTGTTTTTTTTTTTTTTATTTTTTTTATTTAATGTTTGTGTGTTCAGAAACTTTATCATATGGTCACAATTGTATGAATTTTGAGTTTCTCTAAACTTGATCATCTGACGTAGACCCATATCCGCAACAGTTTTAGGTAATTGAACCTAAGTACGAGTTCACAGAATCCAATACATCCAACTCACCAACAGTCTCCAGTGCTTCAAAACTCAAAGCCTTAATACGGCTTCAAATAAAATGAACAAAGTTCACCAGGTTAAGTTGTATTTATTCCAACATTAAATCCAGTTTTCTTGAATCAGCACAAAAATCCAAAGCCAAAATATTTAAGGACAAGATGTATCATGCCAAAGACATGACTGCACACCCAAACAGGTTTTGCCCACTGGCTTCCTCTGCACACGCCATACATTATAGTTGTATAAACCAAACAAAGCAAAAGAACTGGTCCGGTTTAGAAGATGAAAAGAATATAGAAAGACTTCTAAAACCATGCAAGAAGGAAAATAACAAAAGCCGGTGTTGAGCACTTGTTCTTTAATCATGACAAGAAGTTGTTCAAAAAACATTTTTGGAAATGAGTATGCAACTGCTCCTTGTTGGTGGAAAGTAAGCAGCCAATAAAATGTGAAAAAAGTCTTTACATTAGCTGTAAATGATAAATACGACCATTGAGCTAAGGCATGTCAAAAGTTAAGAAAAGGTTACAATCGGTTAATTGTTTTAGTGAACCAGTAAAGTCTCTGAAAAAATAGGTAGTGGTGAGGAGGTTACCTCAACCACAGAAAAGCTCATTCAGTGCTTTGTTTAGTCCTAGGAAAGTCTTTGCATTGAGGAATGACTGTATATATAGTTATATACACCCATGTATAACACACACACACAAATAAATTAATTTGGACTTTAACCACTTGGTCTAGACAGCAGGCATTAATTGATGAAGTCTAGGAATCTTTGTGCATGTTTCTTTGAGATGGCATAGGTTTCCTAGTTAATATAGGAATACTTGAAGACCCAGGAGAATGGTGTTAGGCTTCATTGGGAGAGCCGACTGAGCTACAGTAAGTAGCTATGATGAGGACTTCCGTTTATCATGAAGAGGATATAGAGTTGTTCAAGGCTGTCCTGGCTTACTATTCTGGAACTAAGATTGCTTCTTAGTAATACAGACATTCTGCCTTCAATGAAGTTCGTTTTTCACATTGGGCAACAATGGTAGGCACTGAAACCCTGCTCTGTGGGGGTGCTATCACTGTTTTGAAATCCTATTTCAGTAACTATGCAGACCTCTATATTTTTAAGCGTTTTAAGTGCCTATAAGGAGTATGAATTCTTAAGGCTTCTAGCATTGAGCAGTGCTACCTTTTATATAGTTTTGAGTTTGATTGGCTGTGAATGTAATTTAAGGAAACTAACCTTGCCTTGAAAAAGGCTGTATGCGGGAGGAGAAGAAAGTCCTGGCCAAGAGCTAATGAGGTAGATTCTATCAAAAATGGTTTATAACAGACTAAAGTAGAACTTAACTGGCCAAAATGAGAGCACATAATCTGGTTGAATAGTTTTTCAGTGCAAATCCTTATTCTTCACGTAAGAGCCATTTGTTGGACAACGTTCAGTTGCAAAAAAATATATATATACCATTGTACTGGCCTCTGCAGGACACTTTCTTGGAAATGTACATTTTAAGTGGGACTAAAAAAAAAAAAGGCAACAAGTAAGCGTAGCATACATCATACAGGGCCTTCATAATTGGTGACACATCTAGGGGGATAGCGGGAAAAAGCATAAGGTTAACTACATCAGATGTTGGAGTTTTCACTCTAGTACAGAATAAAGCATTTTAACAGCTCACAGCACAAATCATAGTACTTTAGTGGAAATTAGGTATTCCAAGACACTTGTTTTGATACAGAACAGTCCGTATAATGATGAAAAGAATAACTTATTTGGGTTATCTTGTGGGGGTTACAAACTGCAGTCTAGCAACCAAAAAAAAAATTGCATCAATATGTCAGTCCCCATGATGACTGCCTTGGAGTATACCAATGTCTTGGTTTTTCCCGGTTAGGGGTTGCCACAGCGGATCACCAGTCCGCAGATTGATTGGCAGTGGACTTTTATGGTGCCGGGATGCCAGCCTGATGCCCAACCTTCACGGAAGGCACACCCACTCGCACCTACCTGCATGTCTTTAAAGCTTACTCAGCCACAGGAGGACATGCAGACTCTGCACAGAAGGAGCTGCAGCCGAGAACTGAACCAAAGAACCTCTTGCTGTGAGGCGAAAGTGCTAACCGCTGCACCACCACAGCTGATGTTCTTCATGTTTCACTCTTGCAGTCATCACACTTGGGTTATCTACCTGCAGGTAGCCCTCACTCGGCCCAAATACCAGAGTCTTGGGATTTCTGCGTCAGATGCTGTCGCTTCTTCCATGATGTCAGGTTGTCAGGGGTATAAAATATTTAGCCGATGCCATTACATCAGCCTTTCTTGTCGCATGGGAGCCTGAAGCAGAAGCAGTTCGTAAGTGACTGTTGGCCGCTACCTGAAATTTTCATTTTTAGAGTTTCAAACCTGAAGTCTTCTAAAGCTAAGTACCCCGTGGGGGATCCTTTTTACTTGCTCTAACCGATGTCAGAAAAAGTTAACAATTGTCTTGCCTGTGGAAAGCAAGTACCTCACAGAGATTTTCATTCTTACTGCATCACCTGTTTAGGCCCAGACCACAACGTTCCTCGCTGTCTGTTTTGTGCCTTGTTTAACGCCCAAACTATTTGTTGGGCTATCTTTGTTGCTAAATTATTTTGCTCTCATTCTCCGTATTCCGAAATGGTTTCGATAAGTCATCCGACTACCAATCTTCCGAAAAAATGTAAGGATAAAGACAGAGACAGACAGCATAGGTCCAAAACTGCTGACGACACTTCCGTTAAGCTAGTCTCCAGTCCGCCGGTATTCAGTGAGGTGCTTTGCCAGCCCTGGATACCCACTTCTACAGTTTCGCAGGCCTCTACTGAGACCCATTCGGAGTCCAGTATGCCGCAAGATGCTTTTCCGACTATGGAACCTGAAGATGTTTCTACCTTGGATGGGTCCGGAACCGCTGTGCAGGCACCAGCTTCTCAGGGGTATTCAGACCTTCCGATGTTCATATTAAACAGACTACTTCGTTTCTGACTAAAACTACTGAGTTTCTCAGGCCCAGAGTTCGCACTACGCCTAGGAAACTGACCAATGCGCATTCTCAAGCTCCCATGCCACAGAAACAAATGCTTAGAGTGGCTGAAGACCTTATTACTTTAATTAGGGGAAGCCATCCTTCTCCCTCTGAAAGACAAAGAATTGATTTTCCTTCTGATTCTACAGACCATGAGTCTGATGACTCTGATCCCTCTGATTATTAGGACATACCCTATATCTACCTATGATGATTCGGATGCAGAGGATTCCATTCCATCTGCCTCCCCTCTAGAGGACTTTTCAGTGAAACCTTGCATACTTTGAGAGCATTTCTGCTGGGAATGCCAGGACTACCCACAGTCAAACAAGAGACTCAGAGAATTTTTAGACTTGCCTCAGCACAGGCCTCTAGCTATACCCCCTGTCCTGGATATTGTAGGTGTCTTCATGGATTCCAGTCTTACCCTGATACTTTACTACCAGCTCCTAGAAAGCCTGACTGGTACTACAGCCTACCTGACTCACAAATTTCTCTTTAAAAATCTCAAAGCAGATCCAGAGACCATTTCCCAGGGACCTAAAGGTATTAAGGCTACTACAGCCAAAAACCCTACCTCTTCGGACAGGGATTCTAGGGCTTTAGATAGATGGGGGTAAGAAGGTATATACCTCTCCAACTCTTGTCATCAGGGCTTTAAATTGCCAGTTTCATATGTTGAAGTACCAGCAGCATGTTATGAAACTAATTAAACAAAAAATGTTGATTACTGATTGTACAGGAAATAAAGATTTACAAGAGTTAATGTATTCTGCAAACCAAGTTAGTTAAACATACTTTGCAGTGTGGTTTTGATGCCTTAGAAGCATCTTGCAGGGCTGCTGTCACTGGGTCTGTACAGAGAAGGCATGCTTGGCTGAAGGAACAAATCTTTCCATACCATGTCAAAGCAAAATTACTTGATGCTTCATTAAACCAAGAATGTTTGGCACAAAAGTAGAAGTTCTTAAAAAGATGGAGGAAAAAGCTAAATCTATGCAAACTGTTTAAGATTTCTTACAGGTACAGCCACCTTGAATCAGTAGGCATTGGCATCCTAAAAACTGGTCCTTTCCAGTGCCTCCCAGACCTTCTCAGTCCAAGCCCAGGGGCAATAGACCACAAAGACTACACTCTCAGGGTAGGCAGGGATCTAAACAATGGAGTGCTCCAACCTCAAAAACAGGGAGTGGTAAGCCAACCCCT
Organism: Protopterus annectens; assembly: GCF_019279795.1. Classification (NCBI taxonomy): domain Eukaryota; kingdom Metazoa; phylum Chordata; order Ceratodontiformes; family Protopteridae; genus Protopterus; species Protopterus annectens. The sequence goes on from NC_056741.1 coordinate 623,649,433, forward strand.
TATGGAAGAATTTTGCAATGACTTGTCTATCATCCTTCCCAGCCATGCTCAAGTACTTGCACCCCTAGGAGGAAAACTCGCCATGCATGCAAAAAACTTGGAAGTACATTACCTAGGACCAATGGGTCCTAAACATTGTATCACAGGGATACAGATTCTACTTCCACTCACTTCCAACCCCAAGCGTGTTGCCAGACCTTCCTCCAAACCAGTGGGCAGAGGCTCAAAAGCAAGTACTTTCTCTTCTCAGTATCCGGTCTATTCAACTTGTTCCAGTATTGCAAAGGAGGCAGGGTTTCTACTCCAGACTGTTCCTGGTGCCCAGCAAAGAGAACTCTTGGTTTCCCTATCCTGGATCTGTCCATTCTCAACACCTTCCTGGTGGTACCAAAATGCTTACACTCCAGCAGTTGCTTCCTATGCTAGCCAAGGACTTCTGGCTGGTCACCCTAGACTTAAAAGAAGCTTATCTGCACATCCCCATAAGGGAATCTTGCAGGAAATATCTATGTTTCAGGGCAGGTTCTATGCACTATGAGTTCTCTGCACTTCCCTTTGGCTTATCTACTGCGCCCAGGGTATTCACAAAGTGCCTGGCTCCAGCCATTGCATACTGCAGGCAGAGAAATATTCAAATTTACCCATGCTTGAACGATTGCCTGATTCATGCGGACAGTCCGGAATTGCTACTTCAGCACCTGACATTTGTAGAGAGACTCCTAACTTCTCTGGGGTATACCATCAACGAAAAGTAATCACATCTGGTACCCAGCCAAAAGATTGTACTTCTGGGAACAAGCTTGAACACAACTTCCCAGATGGCATTCCTCACTCCAGAAAAGCAGGTTTATTTGACAAATTACTTCAAACTACTGGCCACCAAAACCCAGTTATCTGCAAGAAAAATACTGCAAACCGTAGGGTTCATGGCCTCATGCGTTCTGCTAATTCCATATGAGGAAACTTCAGTGGTACTTAAAAAGTCTCTGGTGTCAACATTCTCAGGACCTGGAAAACTGATTCCTATCATTCCTTGTCTAAGGACAGAGCTCCTTTGGTGGGCAGAGGCCTGCAACCACAACAAAGGACTCCTTTTCAGTCAACCCCTCGCCACCCAAGCCCTGACAACAGATGCATCAGACTATGCATGGGGGGCTCACATGGCAGGCAAATGGAGCCCAGGACAAATTCACCTGCATATCAATCAAAAAGAAATGTTAGCTGTACAGAATGCACCAACAGCCTTCAAATACCTTATCCTTCCAGGACAACTCTTGATAAAGACAGACAACACCACAGTTATGTGGTACATAAACAAGCAGGGGAGAACTCATTCCTACCCACTCTGCAGTTTAGCCATGGCCCTGTGGAACACAGCCTTGAGCAGTTAAGTGCACCTGCAAGCTCAATTCCTGCCAGGCAAACAAAATTCACTGGCAGACTTAAGCAAAAATCTACTGGACCCACAGGAGTGGAAACTGGAACCCAACTCATTCAAACTTCTAATCCACAGGTGGGGGACACCAGAGGTGGACCTCCTTTGCTTCTCCCCCAAAACCATCAAGTGAGAAAAGTTTGCACCAGAAATCCCCACAGCCAAGCATGGAAAGTGGGTGCTCTATCCTTTATCTGGGGAAAACCTCTCTATCTATGCCTTTCTCCCTCTGCCCCCCCCTCTCAAAAGTACTACTCAAGATCAAACAGGACAGGCCAAGGACAGTCCTTATTACACCAGACTGGCCATGGCAGCACTGGTACCCACTCCTATGTAGTCTGACAGCAGTGCCACCCTGGCACCTACATCAGATCCCCTCTCTGCTGTCCCAACAGGAGGGACAGATTTTGCATCCTTCGCTGCAAACCCTGAACCTTGCAGCCTTGGTTATTCCTTGAATACACCACCAGCAACCTTCAGCAAACAGGTGCTTGATGTCATCCTTGAGGCCAGGAGGCCTAGTACTAGGAAATCCTATTCAGAAAAATGGAAAAGATACTGTTCTTGGAGCCAGTCTCAAGGAAAAGACACAGCCGTGTACACCTTACTTCAAATCTTAGATTACCTAGCAGAGCTACTTCACGAAGGCCTATCCTTCTCATCAATTGAGATTCATGCTTCTGCCATCTTAGCTCATTACAATACTGAGCCACCCCTCTTCTCTCACCCTCTGATCAAACAGTTCCTGAGAGGAGCTAACAATTTAAGACCCTCGAGGAGAGTGCTCACTGCTGCCTGGGACCTTAACTTTGTACTAGAGAAACTCACGCTTCTCCCTTTTGAGCCTGCTGCTACAGCAGAGTTAAAATTCCTCTCTTGGAAAACAGCCTTACTTCTAGCCATTACTTCGGCAAGAAGAGTGTCTGAGTTACAGGCTCTTATGGGTGTGGAAGCCTTCATTATTTTCCATGCAGACAGGGTTTCCCTCAGGAATAACGCATCATATATGCCCAAGGTGGTATCCAGTGTGGCTTTAAACCAATCCATCCATTTACCAACCTTTTTCCCTAATCCTCAGAATAAAGAGGAAAGGCTCCTGCACTCCTTGGACATGCACAGACAGCTGAAGTTCTACCTTGACAGGACTAGCCTTTCAGAAAAACTTACCAGCTGCTAGTCAGCTTTGCTACAGGGGCAGAGGGCAAGGCCATTTCAAAGCAAACCATTTCCAAATGGATAGCACACTGTATCCATTTCTGCTACAAACACCATGGAAAACCTATCCCACAGGGGATCAGGCCTTGTTCCACTAGGGCTACCTCAACCTGTACAGCCTTTCTCAGGGGAGTCCCTTCCAGGGACATCCTGGAAGCTGCAAATTGGAGTTCTGTACACACCTTCACCAGGCATTGCCACTTACCTGTCTCTTCTAAATCCAGAGCTGGGTTTGCCACAGCAGTCTTGCAAGGCCTTCTTGACTGCCTTCACTCTTCCTCAGCTTTGGGAATCAACCCAAATGTGATAACTGCAACAGTGAAACACGAAGAACATAGTACAGTTGTGTACACTTAACATAAAAATAGATGTTAGAGTGTATTTACTGTTGCAGTCCTGGTTACTGTCCCTCCAGCCCCCTGACTTCTCTATGCTCTCTACCTTTACTCTTTTTGGCCATATCTTATGGCTATGGTATTTACTTTTTACTGGAGGTGTTCCACACCATGTGATTGCTTCCTATTTTGGGGGCTCCTGACATTTGGGGCAAGAAAAACTGATGTAATGGCGTCTGCTGCATGTTTTATACCACTGATGACCTGACGTCATGGAAGAAGTAACACCATCCGACGCAGAAATCCCAAGACTCTAGTATTCGGGTCGACTGATGTCTACCTGCAGGCAGATAACCCAAGTGTGATGACTGCAACAGTGAATACACTGTAACATCTACATTTATGGTAAGTGTACACAACTGTACTTTACGCAGTCAAAATATTGTTAGCACTTTGTGGTTCAAATGTTTCATTTATAATGCAGAATATGGTGATACGATGAGAATTCAGCTTGTGGTGGGGGGTTGTTCAGAAGCTTCTCTGATTCCTCCTTTATAAAATGGGATTCAAAAGATAGTTTGGGTGCTTGTAAACAGTTTTTACCAGAGTATAATGTTGAGCAAGAGAAACGCCCATCTAAACCTTCATTTAAACATCTATGTTAAGTCACATTTTAAACAATGACATGGGTACAGTGCATATGTTGGTGAAATAAATTACATGCCCCAGAAGCATATTTAGGGAAGTTTATTTTGGATCAATTAAAAATTAAGTGCCATTAAATTAACAGTATTTATTTTACATCCATAAAATGTAATCTCTACAGTTATGTTCCTTTCTGTGTTTTTCTCTCTCTCTCTACATATGTAAAGAACTACATATCAATTTTTGAGAATCAAAAGTGTGTAAAGTATTTAGGTGTAATCGGCAAATAATTTGGTTGAGGTGTCCAAAATATACGAGTAATGAATGAAGTTAAAATGAAATACAGCCCAATATTATGGTGTTGGAATTTGATCATTTGATGCAAGCTTTGCACTCCCATTTATGTGCATTGGGACTTTCCAGCAGGTGTCCAGTACAGTATTATAAGGTGAGTGAAAAGTATGGTAACACTATTTTATATGGGTTGGAACCGAGTGTGCAATGGCTTGGGAAGATCTGGTAATGTCATGAGAATTAGGAGTGCTGAATGTGCCATCCGTGATTTGTATTTTGAGCTAGTGCAAATTAAGGTTAAGTTATGGGTATTGGTTCAGATGAGATGGATTCAGTTGGCCACCTCCGTAGGTGGGTGGGGATTTGAGAGCATTTGTGCAGGTTGCTGTATGGAGAGGTTTTGAAAGGTGGAAAGAGTCCCCTTGTGACTATAACCAGTTGAACATTTTAAAATGGGTGTTCAGTAAGCTCACCATTAAGCAGTAACTGAAATGACTGCTACCTATTGGACATAGCACCATGCTGCAAAGTGAAAGTAGTTTCAGAAGGTAAAAGCTAGTCGTACTAAAGTGACTTTTTGGGAACAGTGCTCAGATGATTGAGGAACTTGATAAGTATCACTTTGAACTATGATGAAGCTGGAGAATGAGGGAATAGTATTAACAGCCAATTGATTACTATGATGCCTGTGCAGCCCATGTAACATAGTAGAACTTGTGTTAAGAGACTGGATGTAATGCTGCATTTGTGAAGGACTGGCAAGTACTAGTTGTAAAGCAAACCATGATTTTTTTAAACATTTAAATTGTGACTTTTTAAATTGCAATATGGGTTCAGATACTTTAAACGAAAACCTTTTTAATAATTATTTTATTGTGCAGTTAGTTGCACCTTACGTGCCTTCGCTGAAGGTTGGTCGTCGGGCTGGCAACTCGACACCATAAAAATCGACTGCCAATCATTAGCAGACCGGAGTTCCGCTGTGGCGACCCCTAACCAGGAAAAGCCAAAAAGACAAACAACATTGTGCAGTTACACTAACAATTTTTATCAACTCCAGCATTGCATAAATTGCTTGATGCCTACCTTCCCTTAACCTTCAATCCTCTTGGATATTATTCCACATGTATTGGTCTCAGATTAATTTTTGTTTGTGAAATTTCATCCGTCATTCTTCTTAGGATCTCTTTCCTCTAGTTCTTTTAATTAATCTATGTTACAATATGTAAAGCATCCATTAAATTTGAAAAGGTACATATGATAACAAGAACATAAAAACTGAATGTGCCACCTTTTGGAGAGGATATGGTGCTGTTGGTTGAGTTCCAATGTAGGGAAGGGTGTGTAATAGTGTCTTGTGAGAAGTATGTTTACTGTGAATGTATTGCACCCTTTCATAGTAAAGCTGCTGTTTTTTCCCTTAATTTTATATAGAGGGAGTAAGGTTGGTTTGCAAAGGGTTCCTTAACACAGCAAAGAATTAGGAATTGTGAATTACTAAGTTGTTATACTTTCCAGCAATGGTGGGGAGGAACTTGTGGTTTAGCCTGTACAGTGTTCAGACTTGTACAACGTTCCACTTTTGTTAACAAATCTGTTCGGCTTCTAAATGTTTGATAGCTAGTGACATGGTAAATATTTAACTAAATGTTATCGTTTAGAGGGCTTTTAAAATGTATATGCCAAACTCCTGAGATATTAGAAAGGTAACACTTGTGCAAATTTTACTAAGGTTGCTGATGGGTCCAAAGGGTTGGGGCCACTCATGACATGTTTGAGCAATAGCAGAGGAAATGCATTATTGTAGGTCATTTAGGAGTGGTTTGGTGGCAGTTTTCTATAAATGTGAAGGAATGAAATTGTAAGTTATGGTCGATGTTAGATTGCAGTTGCAGCTGTTAGAGTTGTAGTCTGCCAAACATATGACGAGCTGTCCACCTTTTAAAACTCAAGGCCACTTCCCTGTGTCCTAAATGCTAGGAGTTCAATCAGAGCTGCATAAAAAAGCTGTTAGGGCACCAAAAGCATTGTAACATTCTTAATGCCAAAGTGTTCTTCAGTGGGCTTCATAGAGTTGTCAGTCAAGTAGCAAGCCTTCAAGGCTGGGTAGATAAATACCCTGTTGGGGAAAACCTTCCACTTTTTCAAGTTTGAGACAAGGTTGTGTTGTTCCATGGAAGTAACTGTTTGGTAGCAAAGTTGCTTTGTTTGGGCTGCCATAAATCTCAAATTATTTTCACTGTGTGAATGCTTTTGTGACTGTACTGTGTTAAAATCTGTTTTTTGACCTTTTTCTACACGTTTTTAGAATTTGTATTAGAGGCAGGACTTTTAATGCTTTTAGGGTTCTGTCACTGGGTTTCTTGGCTCAAAACTACATTTGTTGTTATAAGATTTACGGACTCTCATAGGCTCTGCTGTCTAAGGATTCTTTCTTGGTTGGATCAATAGTGTAGTTGTCAGTCTCTCTTGATTCGTCCTTCTCCTTCCCATAAGAGGAAAATTGCTAGGGAGTCTTTGGGTGTCAGGCCGGCTCCTTTTCTGCATCAGTTGCCAATGGGTGACACTGCTGTAGCCAGACTTGGTTTGTCAAATCACTCTTATCTCTGCCCCCCTGGTGTAGTATATAAAGATCAGGAGTTAGGCAACTTCTCCAAAGTTGTAGGGATGCTCTCTTCAGTCAAGGGAAAACTCTCTCTTCAACCTTGGTGGAAGGGGTAGGTGAAGGTCTACCATATTCCTGGGATTGTGCTCCTGTCAGGAGTCTGTCCAGGGAGTCTTGCAAGAAGTGAAAACAAGCCAAACTGGAAATTTAGCTTCTCCTGTGTCAATTTCTGTAGTTGAGGAACACTTGCTAGGGAATTAATTTCTACTTTTAATGTGACAAGTTCATATTGTGACAGGATAAGAAAAGAGATCTGATGTCCTTTTCATTCCTCCTCGGAAAATGGGTTTGGATCCCGACCCTCTGATCCTACTTGGCCACATATTCCAGACTTCAGATCCAGCTCTTGAGCTCCTTCCTCTACTCACCCTATTCCATCCCCATTGCCTCAGATCTCATTTGCTGCCATTGCGAACCGACGCAGGTTCCACACTCCAGTTCATTAGAGATATTTTCGTGAATTACTTAACTTTTGGGTGTAACTTTAACTTCACCTTTAAATTTATCTTACCTTAATTTATCTATCCTCCCTCTTAGTTTTCTCACTGGACATTAGGATTTACCCATTCTTATTTCCTACTGTTATCACTGAATACTAATTGTTGGGTTACCATTGTTGGTATATCTGCTTACCCTTTTCACTACAGGATATTTCTTCAGCTTACCATCGCTGTTGAACCCCTTTTCTTCCTTTATAAAAAAAAAGCTTTTCTTGTTTTATTCTTAATATTTTTCTCTTTCTGGATACTGACATGTCAGATAAACCAATAGGTTAAGAAATGTACTTCTTGTGGGCATAATATCTCAAATTTGGATGCCCACAAGGAGTGTGTACTATCTTGGTGCTGGGTATTTGGCCACTGCTTGTAAGATCTGCTCCACCTTTAACCCAAGAGCTCTGGCAGATAAGATGCAATAAACTTATTCTAAGTGGACTTCTTCCTACTACATCTTCTTCAGGGGCTTAAATCCCCTCCAAAACTAGTACGTCTGCTAATCGGAGCACAGGATACGCTCCCCTCCAAAGTCTTCCAGTCCTTCATAGGAGCCTCCTTTAAAAACCAGAAAAACTTAGATTCAGCACCATTAGATCCAAAGACTCGAAAATTGGATTCAAAGCAATCAGATCCTAAGGTTTTGGCTCCTTCTGTTACTACCGTAAGTCCTACACTTCCATCCTTGAATCCTTGGTCCTCTGATCCAAAGCCAGGTATTTCATACATAGGTGCTACTCCAGAATTTGCTGTTAAGCCACTTTTGCCAACCCTGCCTTAATTGCTTCAGACTGCAAATAATCATTCAAGGCCCCATCCGCTACTTTCATCTAGGTCCTCCAGAAGCTCATCGGAAGTGGATGTGGTTAGGATGATGTGAAAATTTCTAAGAGCTTGGACCCAGATTGGAATCTTACCAGCTCCATCCACTATCGGATGATCGAGTTTGTCTGCTGTGTCAAAAACTGTCATATCTCCTCCAATCCATCCAGTGGTCCCAGGACCCAAAGTCCCCAAAAGGTCCAGTTTCAGATCTTCAGCCTTCTTCCTACACACAGACTATATCCTTGGCTAGTTCTGCTCTGATACTCTTGGATCAAAGTAGGTCTTGGAGCTGGTATGTCTGCATTGGATCCGATGGTATAATTTTGGCTACAGTTTTTTTAGATCCATCCCTTTCCTTGTGAATCTTGGTCTTGGACAGTTTGGATCCAGTTTCACCCTCAAGGCACAGATCCGATGGAGGTCTAGGCATAGTTTCTTCGGGACTTGTGGCTCCGAAAAGGCAGGTCGAACACTGTCTGGGTCCGTTGGCTTTCAAGGTGGTGGAAAGGGCTTGGGTTTTTCTCTCCAAAGAGAACTGCCTTCTCATGTTTCAGATCCTCCCCCTTTTTCTCTTGTCAATTATGAGCTCTGAGTCCATCAGGCCTATTCCATGGGGGAAGACAGTTCCAGTAAGTCTCCAACCAGTTGTAGTGGGGGAATTTCCCCCTCTTCCAACACCTCACCTGAACATGTCACAGAGAAAGTGCACTGGAAGAGAACATGCAAAAGGAGTCCCCTTGACTCCCCCATGAAGTCTCTCACTGAGGATACTGATTTTGATGGAAAGGGGTCTCCCAGGTCACCACCGAATGACATCTCCTTTGGAGATATTTTAGAAATCCTAAAACTATAAAAAGGTGGCTGGTCTTCCCAAAACCTCTCATCAGAAGAATCTGTATTTTTGCAGGCTTTTGGTTCTGGCCCATCTGTGAATTTGGTTAACCCCTCAGCAGATGAATTTATTGAATTTTTTTTTTTTTTTCCTCCGCCTGGCTTGGAAGGAACTGGATACAGTTGAACCCATTCTAGAAAAGACTCAAATTTTTAATGCTGCCTACAGATAGTAAAGGAGTCCCATTTGATCCTTTGCCCTGAGGTCACTAAACTACCTTGCATGCTACTAGGTTTCAGAGAGTTGACAAAAGAGATTTCAAATACTCTTGAGGCCATGTCTACTGAGGACTTCAAAAGAACATCTTCACAACTGGCCACATTCTCATCCATATCAAATGCTTCAATGAGGTTGATCTCTCACACAGCTGAAGGTACGTTGCAAGTAGTCTGCTCAGGCATTATTGCTATAAGGAAACCTGCCTGGATGTGGCTATGTGACTTGACCGAGCCTTTTAAGACATCCTTTATTAACGCTCCAGTCGATTGCACTTTCTTATTTGGGCCATCAGTAAAAGAGACATTTACCCACAGCGAGCAAGATGGAAAGGCTCGGTCTGCCTCGGGAATAAAGTTTTGTATCCCTCAACAAACCTTTTCCATGGGTCAAGGTGATGGAAAAAAGATGTGGTTCTGAAAGTCTCTGTGATCTTTTCAAGATCTGCATTATTACAATTTCTCCAGAGGCAGAGGAGGAAATTTTAATTATAGACGTTGCCCTAGAGGCAGAAGAGGTCTGCAGAACCTGAGCTTTAGAGATTCTTTTCCAGACAGGCCCTTTCAGCTCTCCAGAAGTGCTGCCCAGCAGTCCAACTCTGGAGACAGTTGGGGTGGATTTGTCTGTGCACCCAGATGCCTGGGCAAGTATAACACAAGACACATGGGTGCTAAGAATAATATCCAGGGGTTATTGCATAACATTTATCCTTCCATTTTGCAAAAGGAAGTAGCTTCCCTAAGTTCCACTCGGTCAAAAGAAGGCAGCAGCACAAGAAGTCCAAAAGCATCATCCAAAAGGTCCCGCCAGACCAAATAGGATTCAGAACTTATTCATGCTTCTTTTTAGTGCCAAAGAAAATGGAAACTCAGACCCATTTTGGATCTAAGCAGTTTGAATCCGTATGTGAAGAAAGCAAAGTTCCAAATGGTCACTGTCCAGTTCATCCTACCTTTTCTTCACAAGGACGATTGGATGTGCTGTATAGATTTTCAGGATGCATACTACCATATCAAAATACAAATGATCCAGAAGACGTATATATTCAGCTGGGGAGCAGTCATTGCCAATTCAGAGCACTACCCTTTGGACTCACCACAGTCCCAGGGTGTTTACCAGATGCATGGCAGTAGTGGCAGCTCATTTGAGACTGAAAGAATTCCAGGTGTTTCTTTAACTAGACGACTGGCTCCTCACTGCCTCTTCCAAGCTTCTCCTTCTGCAGGCCAGGGACTATTTGCTCCAGATTTGCAAATCATGGGATATAACAATAAATCATGCTAGGTCAAACCTAACACCAGTCCAGAGCCTGGGTTTCATTGGTTCAATTCTAGCTACGACAGAGACTTTGAAATGAAAGCAGTGTTTCAGTGGGCACATAATGAAATTCCTTTTTCCCAGCAAAAGTATTAAGATTTGTTAAAGTTGGATATTCCACAACCTGCAGCTGTCCTTCCTGTTTTAACTGGTTTAGAGGATGATTTCCTGATATCTCGCAGCTTAAGTCAATCTCCTGTTCCTAGAAAGTCTGATAAGTTATACACGGTAGCTCAGACTCGCAAATACCGGTTTTCTAACCTTAACGCAGACCCTGCAGTGATTTTTCTCATCTTAAAAATAACTTTTGCTAAATTGATTGCTAATGCTAACCTCATCGCCTTTGACAAGGATGAGAAAGCTTTAACAGATATGGGAAGAAGGTGTATTCTGCCACTCGGACATTCAGAAGTTTAAATTGCCAGGCAGACATGTTGAAGTTTTTACTACCATCTTTGACAGCAAGAAAAAGTTCAACTGTCAACCTTCCCTATTGTGAGGTGAATAATTCTTTGAATACCTTAATTGTATCTGCTTCTCATGGAATCGAACGTTCTTTAATGTCATGAGATTTGCTTGATTAGATTATCAAAATATAACAGAAGTTATTAAATCTGTGATTGTGAATTCTTCCATTAACTGTTCTGTTTTTCCCTTCTGAGTTGCTAAAGAGATTTGATGAGTAGGGAAGTTGTGACTCAAGTCTTCTAACCCTACCTCCTTTTCCAAGTTCCTCTTTTCAAAAACACAGGATTTTAAAAAGCAATGGCAAGGAGGCTCTAAAAAGAAAGGGAAGGCGTCTCAGAATCAAGCAGTCCAAAAAGTCAGAATAACTACTTGTCTCTTCAGGCTGTCTACCCCTCCCACCTTGGCAATCTGTTCATTACTCCAGGTCCACATCTTCCACAGAGGCATCATTTTTTTCAGACAAATGGGTACTGAAAGTCATTCAACATGGGAACCATTGGCAGTGGTAGTCTCTACTTTTTAGGGGATTCATCCTTGTCCAGTAAACCAAATAATTCTGCTCCATCCAGTTATGGAGCAAATGTTCTCAAAGTGTTATATATAGAACCAGTGCCGGTCAGGCAGATGAGCAAGAGGCTTTTATTCAATTTTTTTTTCTTTTAACAGGGAGCTTGGGAGAGCTGTGCTAGACTTTTTCTCCTTTGTCATTCTGTTTGCCCATTAAAAGTATAATCCCTTCAAATCCTGTTCACTATCATCCCATTATTCCCTTTCTCGTTAAAGCTAGACTTAAAAGATGCCTAGCATCACATTCCTATTGCAAAGATTCCAGTAGTTTCTTAGTACAAGTCAAACACAGAAAATTTTATCAGTTCTGTATCTTACATTTGCCTACTACTCTGAGAATTTTATAAAGTGTCTGGCTCCACTGTTTGCTTGTTGCAGACTTAAGGCATTCACATTTTTCCGTGTTTGGATGATTCTTTAACCAAGTGTCCAAAAATTCCTGCTCAGTCTGAGGTTTCAAGTGAACTTTTTAATATCTCATCCCCCTCATACAGAATATTTATCCTGGGAAGTCTTTTAGATTTTTTTCCCTAGAAAGCGCTTTCCTTTCACCAGGTAAAGGAAATGTCTACCAAAAGATAATTGAGTTTTTTTAGTCTATCTCTGGCGCATGCCAAGGAATTTCTTAGGATTCTTGGTTACATGGCTTCTGTGATTCTCATGAACCCTTGGGTTAGACGTCACATGATTGAAAAATCAGTGGTATGTCAGGTCAGTCTGGACTCTGCATTCCTTATCTTTTCAGGTTCCAGTTCTGCAGTTTATAAGAAGGGTGCTACTGTGGTGGGTAGACAAGATATCATTTATACTAGCTCTCCCCTTCTCCCTTCCATCCTCGCTTCAGTGTGCCCCAGAGATGCTTCAGACTTTGCTTGAGGGTCTGTATCTAAAAGAGTGAAACTGTAATATATGTGGAACAAACGGGACAAGACAGAAGCACATCACTGTCAGAAATGAATGACTGTAATAAATGCTTTGAAAGCCTTGAATCATCTGAGGTCTGCAGGACCCCTTGCAAGTTATTACAGTTAAACCCAAAGTGATATGGTACACACATGATGGTGGGGGCATTGGTACCTGATCTTATCTCTTTCGCAGACTTGATACGATAGCCTGAGAGGTAGCAGTTCAGTTTCTCTTCAGACTTCTGTCGGTCAGAGCAAACCATTTATCGCAGAGAAGCAAAGTTTGAGCTGAACACTCATAAATGAAAACTGCACCCAGGCATCTTCTAGGATTGATCCAGTTGAGGGGAATGGAATACCTCTTAGATATGTGCCTCCTTTAAAAAAAAAAAAAAAAAAAAAAAAGCGGTTAAAGAATAGTGGAACAGAATTTCTTTGCAAACAGAGTTTGATAACCGATTCCTGTTGACTAAAATGTTGTTCTGTGCTTTTTTGCCCTTTTCACTTATGCCAGTGGTTCTTAAGAACCAGAAAGACTACCCAAAAATTGTAATGACATCCTTTTGGCACAAGCAACAGTGGTTCGCCCTTTTTTAAAACTGACCAGGGGCAGTTATCACAAGCTTTCTTGGCAGATGGATTTACTCACACATAGGTTCATAGGTTAGTACTAGGCTAACTGCCCTTGCGATTTTAAGCTGCAACCTGTATGTGGGACATCGCACGTAGGCTCCTAGAATGTCAGCCATAAAACTGACGTCTGCACGTACAATCCTCAGAACTTTCACCGCCATTCGGAAAGGGTGACTTGTACGTTCGATCTGCTGTTGGAAACTGCATTTTGTTGTTCAGCTTCAGATAAGTACCTCATTGGGTATTTATTTCATTTTTTCTGCTTTTTGTTATTCTTCATGTCATCTTTGTTCATGTTATCCAGAAAGGGCAAGTGTAGGTGTGGAAAGCAAATTCCAGATAAGGATAGTCAAGAGTTCTGTTTGTTTTGCTTAGGGCCTACCCGCACCATCACTCCTGTTCTGTCCCTAAGACTTTACATAGTCGTCTGTCTGCCTTAAACCTATATTTAGAAAACCAAAGGCTTAAGAGTTTAGCTAGGGAATTGATGGAGCGTTCTGCGAGTTCATCCGAGCCATCTTTGAAGTGGAAGGTAGGCAAAGCTAGGGCAGAGTCCTGTTTGGCTGCACCTTCTCTCTGACGTACCCCTTGAGGTTGATGAAAATCCAGTGGTACAGTCTGAGTTAGTGTCTATCTCTCTGGTGGGAACCATAATGGAAATCATTAGGAGTGGGTGTCTGAGCACGTCCGAGGCTATAAAGACGTCGGTTTCAATTTGGGGGAACCACGGCTACTTATTTTGGAGGACTCTGGAACTGTTCCAGTCCCCTTGCAAAAAGAAGCTCTGGTTGTTAGGCTTAAGTCTGCCCTTCCTCCTGCCCTAGAAAAACCTGCCAAAAAGAAACAAACTAAGCAGTCCACAGTGCCTAGTACTCCTACATTGGACTGGGAGGTTTTCTGTCGGGATCTTAAAGGCCTTGATGTTCCTCAGGCCTTTGACTTCGGCTTCTCCTGTTTCCGGACCTTCCTTCCTTCTCTTCCCTTGTGCTGCCTTTAGGTTCCCAGGAGTCTTTCTCTATACTTCCAGCTCAGGGCTCTGATTATGAGGGGTCTTCCTCGGGAGAAGACTCATTAGATTACTCCACTCAGATTCCTTCCTCCTTGGAATATGCTTCTCCAGAGGGAGAGTCCGGTGGGGGAGATTCACCATGGAATTACTCTTTTGGAGAGACAGTTAATAAGATGGGGGAATTCTTTAAGTGGGTTTCTTCCCAAATCTCAGAGGAACAAGAGAGAGACTGTGATTTACTTCAGGTGGAGGCCCCTGCCCAGGCAGCTGTCCCTCCACTACTTCCTTCTTTCCTAGATGCCTTTGCATCAACTTCCAAGACCCTAGATTCACCGGCACCAGCTCCTAAAAGACCTGACCATTTTTATAAGGTCTCTGAGGATTGCAGATTTCTACGTGTCCTTCAGCTGATCATGTTGTGGTTTCCATCACCTCAGATAAATCCTCTTGGGTTGCTCCTTCCACAAAATTGCTTCCCTCAGACAAAGAAAATAAAATTTTAGAAAGGTTAGGGAAGAATGTTTTCACCTGTTCCACCCTGGCAATCTGAGCCATTAATTACCAGACTTGCATGTCTAGGTATTCTCTAGCTTTGTTCTCTCAAGCTACTCTGGTCTTGTCCCAGCTTCCTGATTTAGAAGGCAAGTCCTTATTTCCTTCTCTCTTGGCTGCATCTTCACAGGTCACTAGGAATTCCATTAAATGCAGCTAAAATGCTGTAGAAGCTTCATCCAGAGCTGCTGCTTCAGCTTCTGTTCTTATTCTTGACTCTGTTTACAGGCTTTCCCAAATGACATCAAGGCAAAATTGCTTGATGCTCCCTTGGACAATTCTGTTTTTGGTCAGGTTGGCCCAAAAAACCCTAAAATGCCCGGAAAATAGAAC
>NC_056741.1:623664732-623764732 GCF_019279795.1 Protopterus annectens
GAAAAAAAAACCCCTGGGGGAAAAGGGGTACCCAGCTAAAAAACCCACTAAAGGAAGAATGGCAGCTTGGGAAAGGGAAGTTGGCCTTCATAAAAAAGCTCTTTAACCCCCAATCCCGAAGTCGGACATTATGTTCTTGGGTTGTTCTTTCCAAGTGGTGTGGCAACCTTCAAGAGTTCCCTTGTACAGCCCACTGCCCAACCCCAATCCTCCTACATTCCATTGGCTGCAACATGGCAGACTGTGGCCACAGGTAGGGACGGGTGGCCATAGTCTGACCACTACCTCATGTTTTCTCTGTATGCTACCTAATGACCAGTTGTGCATCAGACCTCTGCCTAGCAGTGAGGAACTGCAGAGGAACCATACCCACTAGAAAGAGCTGCTTACTTCATTCACTAAAAGTAGCCCTACCCTAACTGCATGCAGACAGTCATCCTGAGGTTATGCCTGTCATGAGGTTGACTAGTAGTACATCCCCAGCTTGGGCTCAAGGATAGCGATGCCTCCAATCTCTCCAGCACATACAAGCCCGGCCTTTACTCATTAGCCCCAGTCACTTAGGGCTATGGAGGCAACTGTCTTCCCACCCAAGCGCCACCCTGAGAAGGCATGCCTAGCCTCCCTGCCTGTGCTATCAAGCACCTGAGCTACTAGGCAAACGGTTTACCTGAGTCAACACCTGGAAAAGTAATGGTTCAGAAGTATAAACTCTACTGTTATATCTCTTGTACATTACTTTGGTGGGGGTGACAAGTTTGCGCTTTGTAGTACTTGGAACTTGCTGAATGTTTTTTGCTTGAGATAACATTTCAATTGTTTATCAAAACTTGTCAAATTTGTCAAGTGGTTTGCAATTTAACACAGTAGAATTGGCTTAGATGCCATTTTTTTATACTGGTTTAACAGTATTTTTCTCCATCGACCTCTAGCTGACTGCACTTAACTTCATGCAATCCTTAAATAATTTAAATTTGAAACCCCATGAGCTACTATACTGCCGTATTTCCTAGTGTCCCAGAGGACACGTTTGTCCAACCTCTAGCCCTCCAAAATCATTCATTTAAATCTAAAACAGCATCTTGAACAGCCATAGGTCATCACAATCATCCACTGAAGTTCATATACTGTTTTGTACACTTGCTTTCATCTCCATTCTTATGTCTGCAGATTTTTCAATTTGGCTGAACTCAAGTCTACTGCACTAGTATTGTTCTCATATGGACACTGGAGAGGTTCGTCCTGAACAAGGTGAAACAACCTCCAATGCTTCCAAATTTACTACCCCCTTACATCAAACAGACTTTCCCTCTACCCATTTTGCCAATTTCTTTTAAGCAATTTGCAGGATCCGTTATGTACCCCCCTCCACACACACATGCTCACACACATTTCTACAAAGTTTCTTGTTTAAACTCCTTCCATAGCATTTTCTAATGTAGTCCTCTTGTGCATGAAATTCTGCTTTACAGCTGAAGCCATACTTTTGTACTATTGTGGACTTAAGACATTTTCTGCAGTTTTTATTTTATTCAATATAAAAAGCCCATTTAAAATGTACGTATATATTCTTTAGAAACATTAAAGTACTACAAAAGACAGATTTATGCAATGGGAGACTACTGAACTCAAACCCTGGAATAGTCACTGGATGATCAGCCTTGTATGCCGATTTTTGTACTGCCAGACTTCAGTACTTGCATGACTATATAATAAATATGGCTTTTCAAAAAATAAGTGATACCTGCTAATGAGAGTTCAAATACTTCCAAGAAGTAAGCGGATTCAAAACAGAAAATTGTGAACTGTGAAACTCGTTACATATTTCAAGCATTTTTGCAGTACCTCTCACACCTGCTTCAACACTAATAGTGTAGAAACAAAGATCTCTGCATTTTTAAGTGTGCATTTGCAATTTTACCTTGATAACCATGTCAGGGGGTTTCAATCTAAAAGGAGAAGGCTCTTAAGAGAGGAAAGTACAGTTGTGTAAAACCTTACCATAACAATAAATGTCATTCTCTTCACTGCTGCAGTATCCCAGTGATGGCGAACCTATGACACACGTCAAAGATGAAGCACGCCACAACGTTTTGGGTGACACTCCAGCAATCACCAACACCCGAGTTACCAAAGACACTACTTTTGAATTTGTTGTGCATATGAAGTGCACCAAATTATTTTGTGCCAGGAGCTTTTGACACACCAAACCCAAAAGGTTTGCCATCACTGCAGTATTCTTTACAATAGGGATTCCCTGCAAAGGGCAGACCAACGCCCAGCCAGTATACAAAAACCTTTTGGTTGTAAAGGGCATGTCTACATTACATGTATGCTCCCTGTGCACAACATAGGGTATAAAAGTGATGTATGGATGTACCATCCTCAGAATTGAAAAGCTCCAGTAGGAATGCCAGTCCAAGGATAAGATTAGGTAACAAGAACATCCAGAAGGAAGCAAGACCAGGGGAGGGAGGGAGGAAGCAAGTACTGCAACAGTGAAGAGAAGGACATAGTACAGTTATGTACATTTACCATAAATGTAGATGGTTAGAGAGTGTAGTCACTGTTGCAGTCATTACATTTTGGTAATCTGCTGGCAGGTTGCCCTCAGTCGGCCTGATTAACAAAGTCTTGGGTCCTGCGTCGGTTGCTTTCCCTTCTTCCATGACGTCAGGGGTATAAAACATGCAGCAGATGCCATTACATCAGCTTTTCTTGCCCAGATGTCAGGTGCCCCCCCCAAATGGGAAGAAAAAAATATATATATATATATATATATATATATATATATATATATATACATATACATATATACACATACACACACACACACACACACACACACACATACATATATACAAGTATATAATTTAAAACACAAAAAATATACCTCCAAACAAAAGCAAATACACCCAAAAAGGCTTTTAAGCATAGTAAAAGAAAGGAGAGGTACAGTACGAGAAAAACATGGGCTGGAGGGAGGGTAACCAGGACTGCAACAGCAAATACACTCGAACATCTACATTTATGGTAAGTGTACACAACTGTACTATGTTCTTCTTGTTGTTTCACTGTTGCAGTCATTACATTTGGGTAGAATCCCAAAGCTATGGTTAGGAGGATGGATTTATACAGCATTAGGAGCAGCTACAAGGCCATGCAGGACAGCAGTGGCAAAGCCAGCTCTGGATTTAGAGAAGAGAGGTAAATGGTACTGTTTGGTGAACGTATTGACTGAGCTCCAGGTAGCAGCTTCTAAAATGTCCCTGGTAGGAACCCCCTCTGAGAAAGGCTGCAGAAGTAGATACAGCCCTGGTGGAATAAGACCTGATCCCCTTGGGGATAGGTTTACCATGGTGCATATAGCAGAAACGAATACAATGGCTTTTCCATTTCTGCTTTGAAATAGCCTTTCCCTCTACCCCTGCAGCATATGCCACGAATAGTTGCTCAGATTTTCTTAGAGATTTTGTTGCGTTTAAGTAGAATCCAAGTTGTCTGTGTACATCCAATGAATGCAAAATCCGCTCACCCTTGTTTTGTGGATTGGGGAAGAAAGCTGCCAGATGAATGGTCTGATTAAGAGCCACACTGGATACCACCTTAGGCATGAAAGATGGATTGGTCCCGAGAGCCACCCTGTCCAGATGAAAAATAATGAAAGGCTCCACTGCCACAAGAGCCTGTAATTCTGAAATCCTTCTAGCTGAAGTGACTGCTAAAAGGAAAGCTGTTTTCCAGGAGAGAAATTTTTGGTCTACAGTAGCAGCTGGTTCAAAAGGAGGGCGAGTGAGTTTTTCTAAAACAAAATTGAGGTCCCATGCAGGAGTTTGTGCTCTACTGGGAGGTCTTAAATTTTTGGCCCCTCTGAGATGCTGCTTTAGCAGAGGATGAGAGAAGAGGGGAGGTTCTGTGTTGTAATGAGCTGAAATGGCAGAGGCATGGATTTTTATGGAGGGGAAAAAAAAAAGAGAGGCCCTTGTGAAGCATCTCAGTTAAGTATTGCAGAAATCGGAGGAATATTGGGCATTGCTGTGCTTATTCCTTGTGATTGGTTCCAGGTACAGAATCTTTTCCATTTTTTCAGCATAAGATTTTCTAGTACTAGGCCTCCTGGCCTCCAAAATGACATCCATCACGTTGTCGCCTCACAGTAAGACGCTGTCTGGTTCGATTCTCAGCTAGAACGTCTTCTGCGTGGAGACATGTGTGAATGGGCGTACCTTCGTTGAAGGTTGTGCATCAGGGCTGGTAACTCGGCATGTAAAAATCAACTACCAATCATTAGTGGACCGGAGTTCTGCTGTGGCGACCCCTAACCAGGAAAAGCCGAAAGACACAAACAAACAAACTAGTTTGCTGTGGGATGCCAAGGGTGAAATTAGTTGATGAGCCACGCTGCAAGGTTCAAAGTTTGGAGCAGAGTGTGCAGAATTTGGTAGTTCTGCTGAGACAGTAGGTAAGGTGTCAGAGGCAGGTGCCACGGAGGAAGGTGTGACATTGCGCAGGAGTGGGTACCAGTGTTGGCGAGGCCAGTCTGGAGCAATCAAAATCATTTTTGGTTTGCCCTGTTTGACTTTTAGTAGAACTTTGGTGAGCAGAGGCAGAGGAGGAAAAGCATAGACTGATAGAGCATCCACTTTCCAAGTTTTTTTGTGATGAATTCTTGTGCAGAATTTGTCCAACTGATAGTTCTGGGGTGAGGCAAGAAGATCTATGTCTGGGTTCCCCCATTTGCGTGTCAACATGTTGAAAACTTGTGGTTCCATAAGATTTCTGCTTAGTTCGTCTGCCAGAGTATTTAGCTTTCCTGGCAGGAATTGAGCTTGTAGTTGTATCTGATAGGTCAAGGCCGTGTTCCATAATGACATGGCTAGTCTGCAAAGAGGGTAAGAATATGTACCCCCCTGCTTGTTTATGTACCACATAACTGTGGTGTTGTCTGTCTTTATCATTAGTTGTCCTGAATGAAGGTAATCCTTGAAGGCTGTCAGAGCATTCTGTACAGCTAGCATCTCTTTCTGATTGATATGTGGGTGCATTTGATTTGGGCTACATTTGCCCTGAATCCACTTCCCTGCCAGATGAGCCCCCAAGCATAGTATGATGAGTCTGTTGTCAGGGTTTGGGAGGCAGGGGGTGGAGTGAATGGCAGTCCCTTGTTTTGGCGGCAGGCCTCTGCCCACCATAGGAACTCTACTTGCAGGTAAGGTATAATAGGAATCATTGTTTCCAGGATGTGACAATATTGACTCCATAAACCTTTTAAGTACCACTGAAGTTTCCTCATATGGAGTCTTGCATATGGAATTAGAAGAATGCAGGAGGCCATGAACCCCAAGGCCTGCATAATTTGCCTTGCAGATAACATGTTTTTTGTGGCCACCTGTTTGAAGTAAGTCATTAATTGAATTTGCTTTTCTGGCATAAGGCAAGTCATCTAGCCAGTTGTATTCAAGCTTGCACCCAGGAATGTAATTTTGAGAGGGTACCAGTTGTGATTTATTTTCATTTATGGTGTACCCTAGCCAAGTTAGAACCCTTTTAACAAACGCCATATGCTTTAGAAGAATGTCCTTGTTTTCTGCCTGAATTAGACAATCGTCCAGGTATGGATATATCTGAATAATTTCTTTGCTGCAACATGCAATTACTGGTGCCAGGCACTTTGTGAAGACCCTGGGCGCAGTAGATAAGCCAAAGGGCAGTGCAGAGAACTGGTAATGCAAGTAGCCTGCTTTGAAGCGGAGGTATCTTCTGCAAGATTCCCTGATTGGGATATGCAGGTAAGCCTCAAGTCTAGAGTTACCAACCAGGCATCTTTGCCTAGCATAGGTAGTAACTTCTGAGTCAGCATCTTGAATTTTGGAATCTTCAGAAATGTGTTTAGAGCGGATATGTCCAGAATTGGACACCATGATTAGTCTTTTCTGGGTACCAGGAAAAGTCTGGAATAGAAACTTTGCCCCTTTTCCTCTTCTGGTACTGGTTGAATAGCCCCCATGTTCATGAGGGACAGAACTTGTTTCTGGGCTTCTGCCCACTGATTTGGGGGCAGATCTGGCCATCCGTTTGGGATTGGCAACATGTGGAAGTGAAATCTGTATCTTTGGGATACTAGATCTAAAACCCATTTGTCCTGGGTAATAAGTTGCCCGTTTTGTGCATGAAGTGCTAGTTTTCCCCCAAAGGGGCAGCTAAGAGGTAAGTGCTTGGTGATTGTAAAAGGAAGTCAGACCGTTTACTATAGGGAGGTGCCTTGCTGCTTCCAGATTTGGAGGTGGAGGCACCCCATTGTTTTGTTCTAAAGGTTCCTTGTGACTGAAACCTGGAACCTTTGGAATGTCTTGATTTGACTTGAGTAGCTCTCGAGGGGACTGGAAAGGACCAGTTCTTAGTAGGCCAGTGCCTACTAAATCTTGGAGGTTGCACTTGTAAGAAATCTTTCACAGTTTGCACAGATTTAGCTTCATCTTCCATCTTTTTTTAACACTTCTTCAGCCTTACTACCAAACAGACGGCCCTGTTGTAAAGGAGCATCCAACAATTTAGCTTTAACATGGTCAGGCAGAGTTTGCTCTTTGAGCCAAGCATGCCTTCTTAGCACAGATCCAGTTACAGCAGCCCTGCAAGAGGCCTCCAAGGAATCAAAACCACAGTGCAAAGTAGGTTTTCCAACTTGTTCAGCTGAATGCAATAAATCCTGCAATTCTTTATTTTCCACACAGTCTGAGATTAACATCATTTTCTGTTTAAGTAGTCCCATGATATGCTGTTGATATTTAAGCATATGAAATTGACAGTTTAAAGCCCTGATTGCCAAGGTTGCAGACGTGTAAACCTTCTTACCCCATCTATCTGGCGCCCTGGAATCTCCATCAGAAGGGGTAGGATTTTTGGCAGTAGAGGCCTTAATACCCTTGGGTCCTTGAGAAATGGTTTCAGAATCAGCAACAGGGTTTTTGAAAAGGAATTTCTGGGAATCAGGAACCCTGTAGTACCTGTCTGGCTTACAAGGAGCCAGAGGCAGTGAATCAGGAGTCATACTAGATTTTGAAAAATCATCAACAAGGTCTAGAACAGGAGGTATAGCCAAAGGCCTATGCTGAGGAAGTAGCAGAAAATCCCTATGTCTCTCTTTAGATTCAGAGAAATCCTGACTTTCCCAGTGAAATGTTCCCTTAAGGCATGTAAAGTTTCCCCAAAAAAAAATCCTCAAGGGGAGAGGCAGAAGGAATGGAATCCTCTGCATCAGGGTCCTCATGAGTAAGAATAGACAAATCCTGTTCATTAGAAGAGACAGAAGAAATAGAATCCTGTTCATAAGATTCATAATCAATGTCTTGCCTAGGCCTCTTAAAGGAGGGGGTTGGCTACCCCGATCAGAGTAATTAAATCTTTAGCCATTTTGATCATTTGTTTTTTAGGCATAGGGGCCTGCACATGTGGCCCAGGCGTTGTTTTTTTAGACATAGATTTAGATTTTGGCCTTAGTTTTGAAGATGGCGGTCTAATACACAAATCAGTAGGCCTGAAAACACCCTCAGAAGCTGGTGCCTGCACAATGGCTCCGGACCCATCTAAGGTAGAGATATCCGCGGGTTCCATAACTGAAGTATCTCGCTGCATACTGGACTCCGAATGAGTCTCAGTAAAGGTCTGCGAATCAGAAGTAGCGGGTATCAGGGGCTGCGAAAGCACCTCACTGAATACCAGCGAACCAGCGACTGGCTTAGGAGAAGAGTTGTCGGTTTTGGACCTTGACGGTTTGTGTCAGTCTTTTTCTTTGCGTTTTTTAGGTATTCCGGTAGTCGGATTGCTAACCGATGACATTTCTGGATAGTTAAATCTTGAGCCAAAATATTTAGAAGCAAAAATATACAGACGTTTAATCGTGCGTTGGTTAAATTTAGCACAAAACCGACAGCAAGGCACATTGAGGTCAGGGCCTATGCAACGAATACAGTGCAAATGAAAATTCTTATGAGGTATTTGCTTCCCACAAGTAATGCAGTTATTAACTTTTACTGACATCGGTAAAGAGCAAGAAAAAAGTTTCCCCAACGGGGTACTTGGCTTTTAGTTGAAGACTTTGGTTCTGAAACTCGAAAACAAAATTTCAGGAGTCGGCCAACCGGCACTTGCGAACTGCTTCTGCTTCGGGCACTGCGCGGCAAGAAAGACGGATGTAATGGCGTTGGCTGCATGTTTTATAGCCCCGACGACCTGATGGCATGGATGAAGGGACAGCAACTGACGCACGACCCAAGACTTTTGTTAATCAGGCCGACTGAGGGCAACCTGCCAGCAGATTACCCAAATGTAATGACTGCAACAGTGAAACACGAAGAACATCTACTGTTGTGGCAAGAATTTAACCAACTGTACTATGTCCTTCCATATCACTGCTGCAGTATTCTTTACAACAGGGGCAGAGCAAAAGCTCACAAAGAAGATTGGGAGGAGGAGGGGCCAGCAGAGCCCTCTAGGAAGCTATGGAGAATGACCTGGGCAAAACAAGCTCTGGCCATAGAAATCGCATCCAAGTTAGTGCTTAGTGAAAGGTATACACAGAAGTCCGGGTTGCTGCCTCAAGAATAGAATTGGTATCCAAGCCCTTGAAAAAAGCACCAGAAGAAACCACAGCCCTAGTGGAATGAGCCTTAACAGAAGGAAGGCTCTTCAAATGAAAGGAACAGCACAGGAAACTGCTTTAGAAATCCAATAAATAGTTTACTTGGAAACAGCCAAACCTAAAGACCTAGGATGAAAAGAAACAAAAAGCTGCAAAATCTTCTCACTAAGACTGTGGAGAAGGGGAAAAAAATGGGCAAATGAATAGACTGAGTAAGAGACGACTCATTAACCACCTTGGGCATAAAAGAAGGATTAGTATGCTGGGACACCCTGTCCTTATGGAAAACTAAACCCAGACCTGAAAAGCTAGCCTGCACAAGAGAAGACTTTGTCCCCCATTGCTTGGCGATGTACCACAACACCATACCGTGGTCTGTGAAAATCCTGAGGGACTCCCAAATGACAGCCATTATCCTTTCATTGTTGTGATTCTACTCCTGCTACTTACAAACACTAAGATAGAAACCAGCACATATTGGGGGGGGGGGGGGGGACTACTCAGCACTTCATCAGACTTTCTGCACACACCTTTTATTCTGTATTTGCAGTTAGGGAATTACAACTACTGCAGTTAAAAGCTTTCAAACACTCAAATAGTCACCTAAAAATATTACAGCTGCTTTAATACCACCACACTGTTAAAGGATAAAAAGAAGTTATGAGAAAAACAAAGCCCCCTCCAACTTAAAGTCTCAAATACAGACTTGCAAGCAACTGTCAGCCAGGCTTAGTTTGAGCACAAATTGCTTGGAGCAGAGTTCTGGGGAGTGGTGGGTGGAATCAGGGACAAGAAGGGATAGGTCAGGAAATTGCCAAGGGTTGCAGCAGGAGGCAGCAGTCCATGAAGACAGCACAGAAAAAAAGCCAAGTCCCACTAGAATCAGCCTCTTTCACAACATAGTTCCCAGGGCAATGCTTGAACTCTAGAGGAACAGCAGCATAGCACACAGGATTTCTAAGTAGGTCTGTTTTTTGTTCCCTATCTTGCGAAGGAAATTTAGGTTTTCAGAAGACGAAGCAGATGGCAGGTTCCCTGCAGTAGCAGAAGCCTTCCAGCCTCCACTAATGAAGTGTGGTGTGCATGTATGCCCCCGCCCCCACATCTGCTTCAGCTCTGGCATCAAAATAAAATGTTCATTGGGAGCCCTGCTCAGTGGCCAGATTATGAACAGAGACTTAGCCAGGCAAGCAGGCAGGGTCTTAAAGTTTCCCTGTTAAATAGTCAAGAGGGCACAGGTCGCAGTAAGCAGGGTTATGTCAGGGGAATACATTGCGGTTGGAAGACCACCTCAATATCATCACAAAAAAAAGTTTCCCACAAAAACAGCAGCTGGCCACTGCAATTCAATTGGGGATCATTAGAATAATTTGGCACAAAGGACAGAAGAGACAGGGCTATGAAATACACAGATCAACATCCCACAATTTCTTATTTTCAGAGTTTGCCTCTCTTCAGCCACTTTTTCAGGTAGTTGGTTAAACTATTGAGGACAAGGTCACTGGTATGCACCTCTCGACTGTTAAAATGTTCACAGAATGTCCAGACCTTTACACCTTATACTTTTAGTCCATTCCTCAAAAAACAGGTGGTTTATGTAATTCACTGAAAAGTGAAATCAATAAATGAGATATTTGAGCTTCAGACTTCATAACCTTCAGATGATGCAGATCAATACAAAACCTGTATTTATAGCAACTTTTCAAGTTTCTAAAAGCAATATTTAAAACAATGCGTGTCAGAGTGTGGACCTTTGTCCCTCCATCCTCCATTAATTTTTGGGTTTGTCCAGACTTCTTAGGATAGGAGTCTGAGGGCTATGCTGCGAGTAGTTGTAGCAAGGTCCAGCTACAACACTGAGCTAAAAGGAACAAATCTTGTAATTTAGTAACGAGAGACTCTTGTCAAACACAGTTAAGTCTTTGTCTGACAAACAAACATGACAGAATTGGCACACTGGTTAAGTAATGGACTAAATCAGAAGGTGAAAGGTTCAACTCTCAAGCAGGAAGCAATGCTAACATTGTTCCTTTTCAGTCAAAAATATACATTTCTTTTTATTTATTTTACATTTGTTTACTAGGAAAGTCCGACTGGACACAATGTCCTTTTTCAGGGAAGCCTGGGGAGAAAAGCTCCACAGTGAAACATACAGAAATACAATATACAAGTAGAATATATAGAGCACAGAAGTTAAAATACTACCTAGATACAGTTTGGACAAGCAGTTACACATACAGATTAGTTAAAGAATATCACTGTTTAGCCAATACACAGTAATTCTTAACCTAATCAATAGAAACAGAAGATTAACAATAAGTACAGAAACATTGCATCATTAAACCTTTCTGTATAAGAAGAGAAAGACCAATATGACAATTACACAAATTCTGAAGACAGTTTACTAAGAAACTGAATTGTCAAGTCTTAATATGCCATCAACTCTACAATGTTATAGTACTATGGAGTGTTATTTTGCAGAGATTAGTCAACAGAACAGACAGGGGATGGATTTGTCAGTAAGTGAAACAAAGTAGTAGCATAGTTAGAGGGAGAGGTTAGTCTCATGCAGAACAAGGACACAGCCATAATTGGCTTTTATTGCTTTAAAATGGGCTTGTGATGTAACCATTGTAATGTTTTCTGCTAGTGCATTACAGACTTTACCTACAGAATTTGAGAAGAGGGAATGTCCATCTTTGTTTTTGGCTATAATGATTTTTATGTGATGTTTGTTAGTGGACCGTAGGGGTTCCGTTAGTGGCATATGGTTGAATAAGTACTTGTAGGGCAGGTGTTCTCAGGTTCATAGACTGTTATGGGCCATGGTTAACTGGATGTAGTGAAAGAGATGGGGGAGCTCTAGCCAGATTAGTTCCTTTGTGCTATAAAATGGTGAGCTCTAGCTGGTAGGTTTGTAGCATATCTGGCAATTTTGTTATAACATTCAAGTTTTGCTAGTCCAGATTTTTTTTTTTTTAGATTTGAGTATGGCAGCTGCGTACAGCAGCAGTGTGGAGATTAAGTAAGATTGGGCAATGGTAGTTTTAGTATTTTTAGTGAAGTAGCGTTTGTTCCTAAACAATGCTCAAAGTTATTTTGTGTACTTTTTTTTTTTTTTTTTTTTTTTTTTTACTGTTTGGGAAACATGAAGATCAAATTTTATGTTGCAATCAATTTAGCCTCCTAATGTTTGGTGATGGGAAGATATTTTATTTATTTAGTGATACGATGCTGAAAGCGTTAGTGGGTGGGGCTGATTTAGTGGGTTGGAAAATCATAAGTTTTGTGGTTTAAAATCGAGTTTGGAAATTCTCCCGTTGTGCGCTTCTGTATACAGCACGGAACGGGTGAGTAACCTCATCCCGATTGTAGTGCGATCTCGGAGTTGGTATATTTAAGTAGGGGGGAGTGTGTAGGGCACAGCTCCCCACGTGGCGGGGCGCAGGTGGGCTTGCCCCCTGCAAAAACATTGTAAAGACATTTTTGAATGTCTTTTACATCCGCTTTAGAATTTCGAGTTGCTGAAAACTCGAGATTCTGGGCTCGAGCTTATGAATTTCGAGCTTTCAGCAATTCAAGATTCTAAAGGGGAACCATACAGGCACATATTTAAATATTTAGACATTGTCTTAACAACCCACTATTTTGCCTGTCTGGATGTCTATCCTGCCCAAGCCAGTCCAGATGTAAAGGTCTATCGCACTCCAACCAGAATAACTGAACATGTTCTAATCATATAAACAAACACTTTGCTAAATTCCACAAATGTTTGTTTGTGTAGCTGGAGTGGTTAGCTGGGGAGGCCAGAGCTCACATACAGCTAGCTAAAACAGGCCACTATTTGGAGTGATCCTCTTAGCTTTTGGTTACCCCGACCACTGTCCTTTACCCCTACCAAATTTACCTTAAATCCAAAAACTGTAAATACTTCTACATCAGTGAAAAATACAATATTGGGTATGAAAAACAGGAGTGGCATTCCCTGTCAGTGCAGTTTATTCTCTCGTGTTAGCCTTTATGTTTAATTACATCAGTCTAATGTAGTTTAAGATTGTTTTGCTGAAGCTTGTGTGAAAGTACTTTATAAATTAACCCCAAATATATATATATACACACACATATATATATATATATATATATATATATATATATATATATATATATATATATATATATAAAGCCCAGCCTAACCAAGAACTCAGTTTAAACATGGTGGGTAGTAAATTATTGCTCATGCCTGCTTTTACAGGGTCATAAGTTGTTACTAGGCTAATAACCATTAGAGCACTTACAAGCCTAGCAGCATCCCGCAAACTATATGGGTCCACAGTATTATGGGAGGTGCATATTAGTAGGCAGGTAGCCAAGTATTTGTAAGGGGGGGGGTGTTAGGTTAATACTTTTTTTTATTGATGGCCTTTGTCTACAAGAGACATGGGGGGCCAGACCAGGAGTAAATTTACCGTTTCCCATCCAAATGTCAAGGTTTTGTTTGATATAGTCAGGAATGAACCATATTTTACATGGCTAGGGAACCTATTCCACACAGTGTGGGTATCCTATGGGACACACATGTCTCTCCACCAGGTTCTGTTTATGTGACAAGTGAAGTTCATAACTTGTATTGACAGTGTCGCTAGTGTTTCTTGTACTGTTTGTCTTGCGCATGTGCAACAGATCCATCAGGACTGGGTCTGAGGAAGCCCTGTAAGCCAGGCAAAGATCCCCTCTCAGCAACCTGAAGGAAAGTGAATACAAAGACAGAGCCCTTAGATGATTAGTGTAGAAGGTATTCATGCCTGTAATTCTCTTGGCGAGAAACCTGTGTGGGTGTTTTCACTGTTGCAAGTGTCTGCTTAGTTACATGCCAAAGGGGGCACTGTATTCAATGAGGAGTCTGGTAAGGACCAAGCAGAGTGGTACTATAACTTCCATGGACCCAGATGTCATACCCTTTACCTACAAGTTAGGTGACATAGGATTTTATTATCTTGACTACATGTTGGTCAAAGGCCAGATTGCCATCTATATAGGTTTCTGGATCCTTTACTACTGGGAATGTCTTGGTGGCATTTTATCAATGGAGTAATTAACTTGTATTGACAGTTTCCCCCAAAGAGCATTATAATGCATTTTTTGGCATTCAGTTTTAGGCCATGGCTTTGGCACCAGTCATTTGTCCATGTTAAACTCATTTGTAAGATGTGCGTGTCTAGGGGAAATCTACATCACCCTACTTACAGTCAACTGCAAACTTAATGAGCCAGAGGACTTTAACGTTTGGGATCTACTTCTCAGAAGTCAAGACTAATAGGAGTGGGCCCAGCACAGAGCCCTGGTGTACTCCACTTGAGATCAGTCTCTTGTTGGAGGTAGTCTCACAGATACTAACTTCCTGGATCCAGTTTATGAGCCAGCCAGCCATCCATCAAGTTAGGAAAGGGTTTACTCCTAGCTCAGAGAACTTGTCAACAATGACTGAGTGGGGTATTGCATCAAATGCCTTAGCCAGGTCAAAATGACCAGTATGCACTGTTTTACCCTTTACAATTGCCTTGATGATCCTTAAAAAGAAGGATACCAGGTTATGTAGGCATGACCTTCCTTAGAGCCAAATTGTGATGGGTCCAGTGTCCATAGGTTGCCAAAGTCCTTGTTATGGATTTTAAGGCCATCAAGTTCATAAATAGTTAACTCAGTTTATTACGTTGGGGTATTCTTTTTCCCCAGATATGTTCATAGATTAGTACTAAGCTAACTGACCTTGCGGGCCATTTTAAGCCTAGCCAATTATCCCTTGTGAGACTCAAGCCTTGCACCTTATGCTTGCAAGGCAAACACCTTAACCATTAGGCCATATGCCTCCGAGGATTCTGCAGTATTGTTTACATATTGTTAATATTTGTTTCTTTCAAGTTTATTTCAGTACGTACGTCTTGGACGGAGATGCACTTTGCACCTCGTATGTATATGTATATTTACTTTTTTGTCTTGTTCTTAAAAGTTGCATGTATGGTCATTTGTCTTGTTCTTAACAGTTATATGTATGTCGTTTATAGGACTCATACCTGGAAAGTCAATGAAACCGGAGTCAAATTCCTTGTATGCGTGCATGCTTGGCCGATAAATGTGATTCTGATTCTGATATTAGGCTTGTTAGACAGATGGTTCTGTAGTTCCCTGGGTCAGTTGATGGTCCACCCTTGTGGAGGGGAATGACTGTTGCAGTTCTCCATTCACTTGGAATGTAACCATTTTCAATGCTGTATTTGAAGAATTCTTCAAATGATCCCCATATAGGTCATGTTTTAGACAGTTTAGAGGTAACCAAATATACCCAGGCAGTTTTCTTGGCCTTAGTGAATGCTGGCAGCACCTAGTCCCCGTTGACAGCAGAGGAAGTATGTAGGAGGGGATTTCACCTGTTGGAGCTTTTGGGGGGGGGGGGGGGGAGGGGGGGGTAAGTTTGAGCCGAATTTGTCAGCAAGTAGATTTAATGCATCAACCTGATCAATGTAAGTGGTGGCATTCGCCACCAGCTCAGTATACTTTTTCTTTCCCTCTATGGTTCCAGACATAGCTGAAGAAGTCCTTCTGACTATCCTTAGCCTGAGAGGCCATGCTGTCCTCATAATTGGCCTTGGAATTGTTAGACCTCAGTTTCCCTATTTAGTTGTATAAGAGAAAGTACAGTTTTGTACCTACCATAAATGTAGATGTTCGAGGATCTCCATTGCTGCAGTCCTTACATATGGGTATTCCGCTGTCCACAATCGGCCCGAATACCAAAGGGCTAGAACCGGCGTCGGTCATCGGCGCCCGAGACTGACGTCAGTACGTGCCAGTACAAATGCGCATGACCGACGCCATATCCTCAGTCTTTCTTGCCTCAGACGTCAGAATGCAAAAAACACCACCCAAAACCCTACCTAAAAAAGAAAAGGGGGAAGGAGGGAGGGAAAATTGGACTGCAGCAATGGAGATCCTTGAACATCTACATTTATGGTAGGTACAAAACTGTACTATGTTCTTAGTCTCCCATTGCTGCAGTCCTTACATATGGGTAGAATCCCAGAGCAACGGAAAAAAGGGAGGCTGGCTAACTAAATAGCATTAGGAGCTGCTAACATGCCCTGTAAGATTGCAGTGGCAAACCCAGCCCTAGACCTAGAATAAAGAGGTAAATGATAATGCTTAGTAAATGTATGTACAGAACTCCAAGTAGCTGCCTCTAGAATGTCTTTAGTAGCTACCCCCCTTAAAAAAGCAGTAGAGGTGGCCGTAGCCCTAGTAGAATGAGGCCTGATCCCAACTGGAACATCCTTTCCATGATGAGAGTAACAAAAAGCAATACAATGGCCAATCCACTTGGAGATAGTTTGTTTCGAGACAGCTTTCCCTTGTGAAGTCAAAGCAAAAGAAACAAATAATTGTTGAGATCTTCTGAACTCTTTGGTTCTGTCCAAATAATATCTTAATTGCCTATGTACATCCAAAGAATGCAAAACTTTTTCCCCTTTATTTTGGGGGTTAGCATAAAAAGTAGGCAAATGTATAGATTGGTTCAATGCCACATTAGAAATCACTTTAGGCATAAAAGTAGGATTAGTACGTAAGGAAACTCTATCCTTGTGAAAAATCAGAAAAGGTTCCACTGCCATGAGGGCCTGTAATACAGATACCCTTCTAGCAGAAGGGCCAACAAAAAAAGCAGTCTTCCAAGACAACAACTTCAATTCAGCTGTAGCTGCAGGTTCAAAAGGAGGCAGAGTCAGCTTTTCCAAAACAAAATTAAGATCCCAGGCTGGAGTAGGAGCTCTTCGTGGGGGTCTTATATTCTTTGCCCCTCTAAGAAACTGTTTAACCAATGGATGTGAAAACAAAGGAGGGTCACAATCATAGTGAGCAGAAATAGCTGCAGCATGCACTTTAACAGAAGAGAAGGACAAACCCTTGTCCAGCAACCCAGTCAAATATTGCAATGTACAACTCAAATCAGGCAAATTGACAGCAAAGCCTTTAGCTGAATTCCAAAGAAAAAATCTCTTCCATTTATCAGCATAAACCTTCCGAGTACTAAGTCGTCTGGCTTCCAAAATAACATCCAAAACTTGTTGAGGGAGCTGAAGGCCCTCTTTCTTTAAAAGAGAATGCGCCAGGCTGTCAGGTGTAGGGATTGCACCCTGACATTGAGAAAATGATTGTTTTCCTGAGACAATAAGTGAGGAATCTGTGGTAATGGCCAAGGTGTCCCATGAATTAAGCTCCTCAACAGAGGGTACCAATGCTGATGAGGCCAATCCGGAGCTATAAGGATCATGCAAGGTTTGTCCCTCCTGACTTTCAACAGTACCTTTGGAAGAAGAGGCAAAGGAGGAAAAGCATACACGTGAAGGTTGCTCCAACTGAAGGATAGTGCATCTATTTTCCAGGCTTTTGGATGAAACAGCCTTGTGCAAAACCGAGGCAGTTGGAAATTCAGAGGAGAAGCGAACAGATCTATGTCTGGAGTTCCCCAAGCCATGGTCAACTGAAGAAATACCCGAGGGTCCAACTTCTATTCGTGAGGATCCACCATCTGTCTGCTCAGAACATCTGCCAAAGAATTTTGTGCTCCTGGCAGAAACTGTGCTCGAAGAGTGATGTGCAGCTTTAAAGCAGTTTCCCATAACAGCATTGCTTGTCTGCAAAGAGGGTAAGAATGAGTTCCCCCCTGCTTGTTGA
Organism: Protopterus annectens; assembly: GCF_019279795.1. Lineage (NCBI taxonomy): Eukaryota > Metazoa > Chordata > Ceratodontiformes > Protopteridae > Protopterus > Protopterus annectens. The sequence continues at coordinate 623,682,098 of NC_056741.1, forward strand.
TGTACCACATGACAGTTGTGTTGTCTGTTCGAATCAACACCAGTCCTGGTTGAAGTAGGTCCTTGAATGCTTCCAAAGCAAAATGAACTGCTAGCATCTCTTTCGTGTTGATATGCAAGTGAAGTAACTCTGGGGGCCAAAGGTCTTGAATACATTTTCCTTGTAAATGAGCTCCCCAGGCTAACTCCGAGGCGTCTGTCGTTAATATCTGACTTGCCTCTGGTTGGGTCACAGAGAGTCCCTTGTTGAGGTGACATTCCTGAGCCCACCATACAAATTCTTTCTGAATGCAAGGTAGAATCCGAATGACAGTATCCAAATCGTGGCTGTGTTGAGTCCAAACGCTTTTGAGATACCATTGTAGCTTCCTCATATGCAGTTTGGCATTGGGAAGTACTAGAATGCAAGATGCCATGAACCCCAAGGCTTAAAGGACTGTCCTTGCAGTCAGCCTGGACATTACTGATAGCTGTTGGAAGTATAGGTGAAGATTTCTTTGTTTGTCCGGGGTAAGAAATGCCATCTGAGCAGCTGTATTCAGTCTTACACCCAGAAAGCACATCTCTTGGGAGGGTACTAGACTGGACTTTATTTCGTTCACAGAATACCCTAGGCATCTCAAGACTGTCATTACATACTGCAGATGCTGAAGAAGTTCGTGCTTGGCTTGAGCCAGAATCAAACAGTCGTCCAGATAAGGATAAATTTGAATTCCTTTTAGTCTGAGAAAAGCTGTCACTGGAGCCAGGACTTTTGTGAATACCCTGGGCGCAGTAGACAAGCCAAAGGGCAATGCAGAGAACTGATAATGCAAATTCCCATTCCGAAACCTCAGGAATTTCCTGCAACTGGGCCTGATAGGAATGTGAAGATAGGCCTCTTTGAGATCCAGAGTCACCATCCAGTGATCTCTGCCTAGCAAAGGTAACAGCTGTTGCAGTGTTAACATCTTGAATTTTGGAATTTCTAGAAAGGTGTTTAGAATGGACAAATCCAGAATTGGTCTCCAAGTATTTCCTTTCTTTGGCACTAAGAAAAGACGGGAGTAAAACCCTGTGCCTCTTTCCGCAAAAGGAACTTCCTGTATTGCTGCCAGCTGAAGCAGAGAAGAAATTTGTGCCTGTGCCTCCAGTTTTTGCTGATGAGGCACATCCGGCATGCCTTTGAAAGGAGGGAATGTGTGAAAATAAAATTTGTAGCCTCGATTTATTATGTCCAATACCCATTTGTCCTGGGTAACCAAATGCCAATTCCTTTTGAAAAGTCCCAGTTTTCCCCCTAGAGGAGCTGCCAGCAAAGCAGAGTCCGGCAGCTGAAGACACAGGTCATTGGGTCGGTTTCCGAAAGGACTGACCCCTGCCCTCCCCAGCAGAAGGGGTAGAAGAACTTAAAGTCCTAGAAGTAACAGGGCCCTGAGAGGAAGCCCTACCTCTACCTCGCCTCGACCTGCCCCTAGAATGAAAATCCGAAGAGGGAAAAGACCATCCCTTAGTAGGCCAATTCCTACTGAACTTAGGGGGTTGAACCTGTAAAAAATCCTTAACTGTCTGCATAGACTTAACCTTTTCCTCCATTTTTTTCAAAACTGATTCCACTGGAGGACCAAAAAGAACATCAGATTGCAGAGGAGCATCCATAATTCGAGCCTTAACATGCTCTGACAAGGTCTGATCTTTAAGCCAGGCATGCCTGCGAACAACTGAACTAGTAGCAGCCACCCTGGAAGAAGCTTGTAAAGCATCAAAACCACACTGCAAAGAATGCTTACCAACCTGGTCTGAAGCATGCACTAAATCCTGAAGCTCCTTACATTCAATACCTTCAGCTAAAGCATCTACTTTACATTTCAGTTGTCCCAGTAAAAAATTTTGATACCCGAGCATATGAAACTGACAATTTAAAGCTCTCATAGCCAAAGTAGAAGAGGTATACAGTTTTTTTTTTCCCCACCTATCCAGGGCCCTAGCATCCTTGTCCAGAGGAACTGGATTCTTAACCACAGAAGCCTTAACACCTTTGGGGCCTTGAGAAATAGTTTCTGGATCAGCCCTAGGACTCTTATACAAGTACTTGTGAGCTTCCGGAACCCTGTAGCATCTATCTGGTTTAACTGGGGCAGGAGGCAGAGAATCTGGGTTAAGGGCAGCCTCAGAAAATACATCCTGAACAACATCCAGTACAGGGGGAATAGCCAAGGGCCTGTGCTGAGGTAAAAACAAGAATTCTCTTAGCCTTTTACGAGAATCAGAATAATCCTGGCCTTCCCATTTGAAATGTTCCCTCATGGAATGCAAAGTTTCAGAGAAAGAAAAATCTTCTGGAGGGGACGCAGAGGGAGTAGTGTCCTCAGCCTCCGAATCAGAATAGGGAGGGAAATCCTGAAGTTCTTCCACAGAGGAATCCGACTCATTGGAAGACTGAACCAAACCCTCCAACTCTGTTTCTACCCTGGGCCTCTTCTCAGGGGGGGGGGCATAGAACCCCTAATTAAAGTAATTAAATCTTCAGCCATCTTCAACATGTGCTTCCTAGGAGCTGGACCCTGGGGACTAGTCCCAGTAGGGGCAGACTTAGACTTAGAATGGCTTTTGCTTTGAGAAGGAGGAGGCCTAACAACCCTATGAGGGGAGGGAACCACCGACATCTGAGAAGCACCCTCAGCCTGGCCTAACACAGGAGAAGCCACTTCCTGTAGTAACAAAGGCTCCCCTTGAGACTCAGGTAAACTTTCAGAAGGAGCCGCTAAAGTAGTCGGTGGTTCTACAGAACCAGCGTCCGGAGCGGACGACTCATCCTGTTTGGACCGCAAAGACTTCTCTTTGCGTTTCTTAGAAGAACCAGGCGGAAAATCCGATGGCATGTTATAATTACAACGTTTACCAAACACAAGCCTAGCACAGTCCAATCGACGTTTAATAGTACACTTGTTAAAAGTAGCACAAAAGCGACACCCAACAACGTCGTGCTCAGGCCCTAAACAAGGAATACAAAGTGAATGGTAATCCCTATGAGGAATCTGTTTCCCACAAGAAATACAGTTATTAACTTTTTCTGACATCCGTCAATACTGAGGCAAGAAAAAGACAAAAGTGTCCCCAACGGGGTACTTAGCCCAACTTGGTCTCCGGTCTGAAACTCGAAAACCGACAATTCCAGAACGCCGAACGGCACTTGCAAAAAGCTGCTTCTGCTTAGGACCACGCGGCAAGAAAGACTGAGGATATGGCGTCGGTCATGCGCATTTGTACTGGCACGTACTGCCGTCAGTCTCGGGTGCCGATGACAGACGCCGGTTCTAGCCCTTTGGTATTCGGGCCGATTGTGGACAGCGGAATACCCATATGTAAGGACTGCAGCAATGGGAGATGAAGAACATCACTTGTCTTTAAAGGGAGTTACTTTTTCTTTCTTTTTTTTTTTTGGCTATGAGCTTACATTATTATATACCGGTTTAGGTGAGAATCGGCCACTGGGGTTTGTTTTTAGCGAGTTCTGGGTTTATTTCTTGCAAGTATGGCAGCCTCTATACAAACATTCGTATGCTTGTATAGGAACTCTTTTTTTTTTTTTTTCTTTGAAAAGCCCTTTTTAAGCAAACTTACTTAAAAAATCCTATGTTTGGTTTCAGGTTGGGTTTTTTTTTTTTTAAAATTTAAATAGAAAACCTTGTGCCAATTGAGGCATACCTTTCCCGTCATAAATGTTAAAACCTTCGGGTTTAGTTTCCTCTGTTAGGGGTTTGATTAAGAGGCCGGAAACAGGGCCCGAATTTTAGGAGACCTTTCCCGTCTTAGAGGGTGTTAAAACCCCAAAAAGGGTGTTTTTAAGGTACCCATTTTTGACAAAATTGTGGTTCTAAGGGTTTAAAGGTTTCCCTTTGCTGCCCGTAAGAGACCTTCCCATGGTTTAAAAAGTCCCGGACATCCCTTTCCAAAAGGATGAGTTTTTTGAAAAAAAACAACACAAACCTTTACTAGTTTGTTGGTTTTTCAAATGTGTCTGTCTTGGCTTGCATTTAAAATAATTTAGTTTCCCAATATTTCAAAGCCAAAATGAAACATTTTCCAAAAAGAAATTGAAATGGGTTTTGTAAGATAAGATAAATAACCGAACCCCCATTTTTATTTTGTCTTTTGGGTTGCCAAAAAAACTTTGGGGGGAAGTTTTGGATTCCAAACCCGAATGTAAAACCACCCCGCCAAAACAATTGGGGCATTACCTCTTCCGTGTTCAGAATAACCCCCGGAATAAAACCCGAAAAAAGAAATTTTAAAAAATTTCAGTTTTGAGTTTTCCAATTCGGGAAGGGTTTGGGTTAAACTGCAAGCCCAAATCCCAAAAGGTCCATTATTCTTTTAAAACCCAGTATTTTTTAAATTTTAAAGCAATACATACAACAATTGGCCTTAATTGCGAGACATCAGGAAATTATGGAAAATACAGGAAATTTAGCCCCCCCCCTATGCCAAAAAAATTTTTAAAAATGTTGGCCTCCATTAATAACTTTATATCAAAACAAAAAAAACAAAATTTCAAAAGAATTGCCCTAATAGAACGATTAATGCAAAGGAAAATCACTCCATTTACAAGGCAAAATGGCAAGTAATAAGAGGCAAACAACTACGTTTCCCTTTTAAATTAAATTTTTTGGGGGGTTTAAATCCAAGGGAATAGCCCCAGCAAAACCAATTTGAAAATTTCCTCAGCCCCTTAAAAAACCAAGGGAAAACTTTGCGCTTACCGCAATTTTAAATAAATCCGCAAAAAAAGGCAAAATGTTCCTATGCATTTAAAAGCAACAAAAGATCCCCCTTTTTAACTCATTTCCCTTTAAAAAAAGGTTAAACTCCAAAATTCTTAAGCACCGATATTTTTTTTATTTAGATTTTATTCCATAAATTTGGGAAATTTTTTTTCTGCTTTTCATTTGCTAGATTCAATTACTGCTTTTAAAAGTGAATTTTTTTTCCTTCCAAATATTAAAAATAAACGACATTTTTGTATGCAAATTAAACGTCATTAAAACTAGTGTCCTCAGCCTCCGAATCAGAATAGGGAGGGAAATCCTGAAGTTCTTCCACAGAGGAATCCGACTCATTGGAAGACTGAACCAAACCCTCCAACTCTGTCTCTACCCTGGGCCTCTTCTCAGGGGGGGGGCATAGAACCCCTAATTAAAGTAATTAAATCTTCAGCCATCTTCAACATGTGCTTCCTAGGAGCTGGACCCTGGGGACTAGTCCCAGTAGGGGCAGACAGACTTAGAATGGCTTTTGCTTTGAGAAGGAGGAGGCCTAACAACCCTATGAGGGGAGGGAACCACCGACATCTGAGAAGCACCCTCAGCCTGGCCTAACACAGGAGAAGCCACTTCCTGTAGTAACAAAGGCTCCCCTTGAGACTCAGGTAAACTTTCAGAAGGAGCCGCTAAAGTAGTCGGTGGTTCTACAGAACCAGCGTCCGGAGCGGACGACTCATCCTGTTTGGACCGCAAAGACTTCTCTTTGCGTTTCTTAGAAGAACCAGGCGTCGGAGAATCCGACGGCATGTTATAATTACAACGTTTACCAAACACAAGCCTAGCACAGTCCAACCGACGTTTAATAGTACGCTTGTTAAAAGTAGCACAAAAGCGACACCAAACAACGTCGTGCTCAGGCCCTAAACAAGGAATACAAAGTGAATGGTAATCCCTATGAGGAATCTGTTTCCCACAAGAAATACAGTTATTAACTTTTTCTGACATCCGTCAATACTGAGGCAAGAAAAAGACAAAAGTGTCCCCAACGGGGTACTTAGCCCAACTTGGTCTCCGGTCTGAAACTCGAAAACCGACAATTCCAGAACGCCGAACGGCACTTGCAAAAAGCTGCTTCTGCTTAGGACCACGCGGCAAGAAAGACTGAGGATATGGCGTCAGTCATGCGCATTTGTACTGGCATGTACTGCCGTCAGTCTCGGGCGCCGATGACAGACGCCGGTTCTAGCCCTTTGGTATTCGGGCCGATTGTGGACAGAGGAATACCCATATGTAAGGACTGCAGCAATGGGAGACGAAGAACATCACTTGTCTTTAAAGGGAGTTACTTTTTCTTTCTTTTTTTTTTTTGGCTATGAGCTTACATTATTATATACCGGTTTAGGTGAGAATCGGCCACTGGGGTTTGTTTTTAGCGAGTTCTGGGTTTATTTCTTGTAAGTATGGCAGCCTCTATACAAACATTCGTATGCTTGTATAGGAACTCTGAATAATTCTGCGTTGGTAGCTGTGGTCTCGGGGTTCGGAGGGAGTCTTGAATTTTGACAAACTGTCACTTTAAGGCATACATCTTAACTGTTATGGTTTTAGCCAGAATCTCTGGGCTTTTTTTTTTTTTTTTTTTTTAAACTTTAAATGAAACAGCCTTGTGATCCAACGGGGGGGGGGGGGGGTGCAACACTCTTACATTGTGGCGAGTACCAGATCCAGTATGTTGGATCTTCAGGTTGGAGATTTCACTCTGTTCCAGGGTGTTTGCATTAATGAGGTCCAGGAAGCATTGTGCCTGAGAGTTTGAGGCAGGGTACCTTTCCCAGTCTATAGAGGGATAGTTAATCACCCATTAATAGGGTGCTTGGTTGAATGGTGAGCTCTTCTGATATGTTTAGACAAGAGTTGTGAGATTCTAAGGTCATAAATGGTTACCTGTAGCTAGCCATGATATGGTGAGAGACCTTACCTATGGTGACTTGCACGTGGATGAGCTCCATGGTATCATCCCGTTTAACCAAAATGGAGTGATGTTTGTTGCCAACACAGATCAACACAAATCCCCTTTGACTCCAGTATATGTTGTTGTTGGTCTAAATGTGTCTAAAGTACTCTAGGCTTGCAGTTACAGAGTACATTCTATGCTTTAAACCAAGTATTGGTCAAAGCACAGATGACAACATTCTCCAGAGTGAGAAGGACTTGAAGGATGTGGTTATGCTCCAAGCACTAAGCAGTAACACTAAGGCTGCTTGTAGACCTTTCCACTATGTTGCTACTTTTGTCTTTTTGGCATTGCCTAAATAAAGCTTTAAGGGAGTGGAGAGAGTTTTGGCCAATATCCAAAAGCCTAGGGGGAAGTGTGAAAACCACCCTTGCCAAAGCAATGTGGTCTATTGACCATGCTCTCCTGTGTTGACAGATACTGAATCCCCATGGAATAACACCAGAAACTAAGCAAATTATTAAAATATATCATGTTCTGTTCATGCTTTGCCATCATTCTTGGTGAAGGTATGATGCTGCTAAACTGCAATGCTCATACCCATCTGCAGCACATATTCCAAGAGATCCATTATGTCTTTCATATAGCCCAGTGAGGTACGTCTCAGGTCATTTACACCGACACACATGGACTATGACAATCATATTGGTACCTTGAGATTGTCTGAGATTTCAGTCAGAGATTGACTGGAAAATATCAGGAAAGTTTCCAGCCTCTCACCAAGCTATAGCAAGGAACAAAATAATTACAAAACACTGAATATGGTCCTCCATTAATAACTTTATACTCAAGTACAAATACACAAAATTTCAAACAGCAATTAGCCAAAAAAAAAAAAAAAATAATCAGCAGATCTGCATTACATGCTGAACAGAGAACCCATCACTGCTTACTCTTATTCAAGGCAAAATGGCTACCAGTGAATAAGAGAGCAACACAACTACTGTCCTCCCAGATTTTAACGTATGTAATTGGTTTGGGACCGTCTCCCATTCAAATCCAAGCTGTATATCAGACACTGCAGCTATAAACTGACATATGTGAGAATGCACTTTCCCTACTTAGACCCAGATTAAAGATGCCAAGGGCAAAAGGGCTTTTGCAAAGCTTCCACCTGCAATTTGAAACTAACTGCCAGCAGAAAATCAGGCAAAGATGTTACCTGATGCATGTTCAAAAGCAAGCTGAAACAGAGTCCCTTCTTAATGCGTGCTATTATGCCCGTTACGAAGAAAATGGTTAAACATACCAAAGTAAATAGCTTCAAGCACTGCTGCAGTATTGATGCTGTATACAATATTCATCCTGCAGTCACTTTTACCTTCCATAATATGGATTTTACTGTTCTTGCTGCTTTGACATTAAAGCTAGCATAATACGTACATTACTGCTTTTAACAAGTGCAATGTTTCCATACTGGCAACTGTAAAAGCACAAAGTATCTATCATTACACACTCCAAACTGACATTTGAATGAATATGTCAATGTCAAATGCTGTGCATTCAAAATCTTCTTCTTCTTTCGGCTTTTTCCCCAGTTAGGGGTCGACACAGCAGATTACCTGTCCACTCAAGATTGGCAGTGGAGTTTTATAGTGTCGAGTTGCCAGCCCGGCCCCCAACCTGCCACAGAAGGCACACACATGCATGCACTCACACCTATGGCTAATTTAGAGTGTCCAATCCACCTGCATTCAAAATACTGTCTGTAAATTTGCAATTGTCCTTCTCTACTTGCACTGTAACATATTAGTCGACAAAAAAAAAAAATGGTTGTAATTCGCCATTTTACAGTCTATTTTATGTAAGAAACTGTTGTCTTTATGGCAAAGGTTGTGACTGAAAAGGGCCTGGTGACCAGCGAACCTACTCTGTTATCAAACGTCAATAAATCCATCAGTCTACTATATTGCGCCAAGATGCCATTAAAGATGCACTATTCTTAACAGGCCTTCTGCAGTGTCACTTACGGATACCGAAAAGATAAGCCCCCTTATTGTCCCTTTGGTAACTCTGTTGATAAACATATCTTCATTTCATCAATCTCATTTAGCAAACAGTGTGTGCCTTTTTTTCTATCCAATGATGCACAGATGCTACCATATTAGGATAATAAACAAATTGAGTGGAAAGTATGACTTGTTTATACCACATCTACAAGATCCCCTTCTGATTTACTACCCACATTAGCCCAAACACTAATTGTCTTTCAAGAAACAGCAGTACCAAAGACGCTTTAAAATGCAAAGCTCTCAAAAGGGTTAAGGTACAAAACGCACAAAAGAGAGAAGAGAAAACGCAGTTTCTGCATACTGCTTCAACTTTTATACATATGTACATACACACAAACACATGTTTTCATACGCAAAAATTCATGTTTCAGTTTCTGCCCTGTGGCAATGTATTTGTATTATAATTTTTATATTATACTGTACCGGTTTTCCCTATTAACACACAGCAGTTTGAACAAGTAATGTCCTCCGGTGCTCCTCCCACCTTTGACACTGCACTATCCCACTACAATGGCCAAGCCACAGTAAACTGAACAGTTTAACTACAAATTTACAAAACAAAACACAAAATATTCCTTTTAGCAGACGGGCAAGCAAAAAGGAAATAATAAAGTTACCCCCTCCTCAGCTGGTTTTCATTCTCCTGATTAGCATTTTTTAAGCTAAGTACTTCCTTCATCCAAAAGTTGCTAGGTATGACGCGGATACAGAAAAGAGTTGCAAGCACTATACATGCAGAAGAGGAGCATTTTTTTTTTTTTTTTTTTTTTAACTACTGCAATACACGCCAGATTAAACAGACAATATTCTGTGACCCAGATACACACTCTCAGCTAGTTGTGCACTTTCCAAAAGACCGGAAAAACCTTGGTATGTGATAGTCAACATACAGTTTTACAGTCCCTTCTTATACAAGAGAGATTAAATCACTTGCACAGAAATTAAAAGCCCATTCACAATAGCAGTAGTTATTCGAGCTCCTGGAATCACATTACACTACATTTAGGAAAGGTTTATTAAAGTCTCTCTCCCTCTGCAAACAAAAATACTGTGGTGAGTCTCTGCCAAAAACATGTTGCATTTCAAAAATGCAAAAGGTCTCGAGCAGTGAGGAAAACCAGTACACACCAGCACTTGTGGGGACTAGCAATGCCTGGCAAAACAAAGACTCTCTGTGCATGCAAGCAGCGCTCCCTGCAGGACCCAGCCATAAACAAACTCCACAGGCAAGCAAAGGCTAAACAAGATAGAGCAAAGAGCACAAACTAAAAAATGAGGATAAACACACTACAAGTAAAAAAAAAACTAAGATAAAATAAATCATCGCATAAACTATAAGAAAAAACTAAAAGCTCAAAAAAATAAAAAAAGCATAAAAATAGCTCTCTTCAAAAACTTTCTAGGAAAGAAGACAATCACTCATAGATATCCAGAACTAGTCAAAAAATGATGTGAAGATTACCGATCCCACAGAAATAGTCCAAAAACTCTGACAAGAGTTCACGCACTGGTTCCTCCCCTCCCGGAGATATCTGCACCACATATTAAACTCTCCCACCTCCCCCAAAGGAAACGCCTAAGTATATAACTCTTCCAAAAAAAAAACACATCCATGGGACCCAAGTTACCCCTTCTTTGTGTCGGCGCCAAAAAACCACAGTGCTCATGGGACGAAAAGGACAGCTATGTGTGCTCCTGTTTACAATGAGATAATGGACCACAACTAGGACGACTATTTAATCAAAGTCTTACACTAGACTATGGTCCCAGGGGTGGCGCGCAAAATCTCCTTGGATTAGCTTGACAAGCCTTATTCTCAGACAATGAAGTTGGTGGAGATTAAGTGGACAAGCCCTATCCATAAAGCCATGGAGAGACTTAGGATCAACCAGACCTTTGATGACACCTTTTTTCAAAGGCTTTAATCACGCAGAGTTTGGCTTTGTCAATTTGAAGCCATTGAAGCCAAACTTGCCAAAACTTTGAAACAGTCACCAAAGCCATCTATGAGGAAGGCAGTTGATACAGGGGTGTGGATCTGAAAAAGGCCTTTGATACAATGTTAACCTACAAGCATCATTGGGTGGGTCCATGGCATAATGTTGTATACAGAACAAGGTGGGGAGTTGCTGGGCTGGGGTCACCAGAACGCACTGTCAGCCTGTTGGGGGGTCATGGTCCCACAGGCCTCAGTCCACTCTTGTTGGCCTCTTGTTTTTGTCCCTACTTTCTCAGTATAAGCAAACACTTTTCAGTACAAAGTGAACACAGGGAGGGTTACACAAACTGGGGAGCCTGAAAACACACATCTGACAGAGATAGTACAAGAAGGTCTCACAAGAGACGGATAACTGGTGCCAGAGCCATGGCCCTAAAGTTAAAATGCCAAAATGCATAATATAACCCTTCGAAAAAAATGGTTACATACCCTGCTAAAAAAATGGTGGCAACCGCTACCACCACAGAAGACATCTCAGGAGCAAGGGACAAGGGTTCAGTGTAGTGTCACCCAGGTTCATTGTAGTCTGTCAGTTACTTAGGAAGAGCTAACTACATTTGCCTTCTTCTCTAGATGGAAGATCTATCATGAAAAAGGGTCATGGTCTCCTCAAAAGAACTCATCACTCATCAGACCATGTATTGAGTACAATGCCCCACAGAAGATGTATCTGACCCGAGCAGCTGGACTGAGAGAGAACAAAGTTCCTCACCAAAAGGGAAAAGGGTCTCAAAAGGAAAAAGCTGTCTCACGAAAAGAAAGAACTCCAGCTCTATTCAGTCTCCTTGCTGTGCTTACTCAGGGCTTACTCTCACAACAACATACAAAATGTCAAACCCAGATTTGATGAATATGCTTCACCTCAAAATCTAGATCCACCAGAGCCACAAGGGGAGGAGACTTAAGGGCAACCTACGGCGCTTAATATAACGTGCTGGAGCTGAGGATCTGGAGGGACAGATTCATCACCCAAAGAGAAAAATCCCGGTATATGTAAATCGATATGAGAGGCGCCTTGCCTCGCTGGAGATGTTCAAGAGAAATGATGGAATGGAATATACCCCACCCGCAATACCTCAGTGTCACTGCAGTCGACAGAGGGCACAGCAGCACAGCAAAATAATGGGTTACTTTTGGGGGGTGGCGGGGCCAAAAAAGCGACAGGCTAGGCTTGTAAATGCCCTCGGGCAGATAGCCTAGTATGAACCTATGAACCTATGAACCTATGCTGTATGTTGATTTGTAGCTCTGACACTTAAATTTCCTGGGGGAGGGGTTCAAACAATGCTGCAAACTGTAATCCTATTACAGCCATTAACCATTATTCATTAAAAACCTTCATGTTACTTTTAAAATTATTCCTCTCTCTCATTACATGTTCCAAGACAGTGACTTGGACAGGGTCTCTCCTAATGTCGTACATATGTAGCAAGCAATTACAATTCAACCAATAAATGGGCCCTATAGTTTCACAAGATATGAACGCAGTGGAAACAAAATAAATAAATAAACCACGTGGGTAACTGCACGGAAAACTGCACAGCAATACATTTTTTTTTAAAAAGGTAAACATCTTTATTAAATTATTACACATGACAATCACACATTTATATAAATGACAATTACTGGATAGTTTTCAAATGTTACATAGTTCATTCAAATCCTGCCTTCTTTTAAACCTAGTTGATTGTCTATGTTCCCACAATTCCCATTGTTTCTATCTAATATGCCCCTACCCTTTTCTGAAGATTCCAATGCCAGTTTTATCGGATACTACATTCACGACTTCTAGTAAAGATGGTTTAGACTTTGATTTCCATTTTCTGGTAATTGCTTTTTGGCAGCCACCATAACTACACTTAGCAAGGTCTTACTATGTCTAGGCAATTTCGATTCTGCCTACCTGAGAAAACATTCTCTGGAGTCTACTTGGGGTATAAAAATACCTATGTAAACACTTCCAAGCAAAGACCCTAAATTTTCTAGACTTCGCAGCATATTTGGGAGACATACATATACCCCGCCCCCATTGTTTCTTTGTGAATTGCTTAGCCACTCTCTCTTCCCAGTCCCTTCTAAAATCGTCCAGTTGATTCTTACTGTTACCATGCAATATTTTATATGCTCTTCTGTTAATTACTCCTTTTTAAACAGCACCTTCTATTATACGTTCTACTAAAAACTCTACCAAGTGCTGGTCTTTTGCTTAGGAATCCCCCATTTCTTTCTTTATGCTTATACTCTGATATCAATTGTTGGTAGGGAAGGCAATCTCTAGCTTGCAGTCCAAATAAATGTATGGCCTCTTTCCATTCTATTACCTATCCCTCTCTAATTATTTGTTCTCAATACCTTGGTTCTTGTTTTCTCCAATAAATACCAGCCCCCTCGGTTCTTGTTTTCCCCAATAAATACCAGCCCCCTCTTGCCTATTGTCTATATCCCTAACTGCAGTCATCCCTATTGGCAGAATCTCCTTCCTGTATTCCCATGTTGGCTTAGTTCTTAGAATACTTTCTGCTACTTTATGAATATACTATGCTATATATGGTTATTGTTATTCTCCTTAAGGATCTACATCCAAAAATCAGTCTCTTTCTTGAGCTTCCCAAATTTCATAATCCTCCTCCCTTTCTACTCAGCACAAGCAGAAACCTATAAATTCCTAGTATAGCAGCCTTAACTGTGTAACTCTGAAATACCCCTTCAGATCGGGTAATCCCAAACCGCACTGCCCAATTGGAAGAATCAGCTTATCCCACTTGACTCTTGCCGTCTTCACCCTCCCAGATAAAATCCTTCAGCTCTTTATCAATTGCCATCTACAACTTCTTTGGTTGATATAAATATTCCTGTCCTGTGTATAAAAACATTTTAACTAGCTGTATCTTGCTATCCATACCACAGAGCTTCTAATTTCTCAGTTTTTATATTATCTTTTTATCCTCTTCCCACATATCCTTAGCTGCCAAATCAGAATCCTTTTTAACAAACTCTCAAGTATTTAATTTTATCATGCCCCAATAAATATGGATATTGCTGAACCAATTCATGTGTGGGTACATAATTTACAGCTATTGCCTTTGTTTTAGTTTCATTAATTTTATATCCCAAAAAGATTTGAGACTGTCTTAAAATGTTCCACAGCAGTGAAATGTTTTCTGATTTTATTGGATATAAAATATCTGCAAAAAAGCCAGCTTTTCTAGTCTACCATTTCAATTATATCTTTGAATTTTTGAGTCACTTTTCTTTACCAATGGTTCTAAATATAGTGAAAATAAAGGGGAGAGAGGACACCACTGCCTGGTTCCTCTAATCAAACAATTAACAGATGGGAACCCACCAACATTAAATTTTCGCCTCCAGTCCCTCATATAACATCCTAATCAAGCTTATAATTTTATCAGGAATGAAAATGCTTCCATTATCCTACTCAACCTCTGAGCTAACTCTGTTAAATGCTTTCTCAGCATCAAGATCCACCAACAGCAGTGGTATTTGCTTACATTCAGCTTTCCTCTGGATCATCAATGTTCTATTAATATTGTCAAATGTTTGCCTCCCCTCCACTAAACCACACCGATTCATATTGGTTAATTTTGGCATCATCTTTGCCATTCTTTTAATCATTATAGGCAAACACTTTATAATTAATGGTTGTTGCAATTCAGGAATTAAAATTTACTGTTACTCATGGAGCTTTTCTACCCGGGCCTCCACTGAAAAAGGACCAGTGTCCAGTTAGACTTTCCTGGTAACAAAATGTTAACAAATAATGGTTTAGAATTAAAATGGGCCTGTACAAAGCTGGATCTGATGGGTCTTTACCCTTTTTAGGTATTACAGCCACCACCAGTTTCTTCAAAGATGCTGGTGCTTCTCTTAAAATAGTGTTAAGCCAAACCTTCCAGATCTTTGCATGTTTTTCCCTCCTAGCTTCCAAACATCCACAAGAATACCATCTACTCCTGGCAACTTTCTTGCGGATTGGTTAGGGACCATTTTTCTTTTTTTTTATCTCCTCTCCTCCTATCGTGTTAGTAATCTAGCCTCATCTACCTCTCCTCTAAACTTGGCATATTTAAATTATTCCATAAACATTTCCATTTATACAGACTTCCATAAAATTTCTGAAATAGTTCTAGTGCCTCTACAAGATCTTGTTATCTTCCTTGTTACAGGCTCCATAAGCTTGGTAACAAACCTTTATTTCTGTTGCCCGAGTCATTGTGCTAAAAGTTTTTCTGCTTCAGAATTATCACCATAAAACAGTTGTTTAGCAACAAGCAATATATTACCTTGATTTCCACTTGTATCCAATGGCTTCAGTTTTCAAAAGGACAGGTAACCAACTAAAAACTTCCTCTATTAGTGCCCAATGCAACATCAAGTTCATAGGCTGCTACTAGGCTATCGGCCCTAGGGCCTATACAAGCCTAGCCATAACAATTCCCAGTCTATTTCTTCCCACAATATTTACTTCCAAACTAGGTAAACCAAAAAACCCAGCAGGCAACAGATTCAACACTTTATTTTCGTTAGCGCTTTCACTGACACCAATGCATCAGCTTCTTCAGACAGAGTAAAAAAAAAAACACTCGCAATCTCCCAATTTAAAAATTCCCATAAAACTCAAAGCCAATAAGCAAGTGGCCACAAACATGATGTCATCTTACAAATTCTAAATTAAAGCAAAATTACCAATTTTTAAAGGTTTAAATTCTATGTACTATGAAAATCGCTTCCAATAAAGAAATGAAAAACCTTTAAAAACATTACTTTAAATTCTTAATTAAACATTCTTCTAAGAATCAAGTTTAAATCACTTAAATTATTACCACTCCTATTATACAAGTTGTGAAGCCTGTGTACTTCTAGGACCAGGGGACAATTCACCCTGTGCCACTGTGGGAACAGTGTCATAACCTTTATGGACCAAGGGCATGAAATGGCCCAAGATTCTTTTACCAATTACTTCCTCAAAGATTAATTCAATAAAGGCACTTGGGTAGTTTCTCTTACAAAATATGGTTTTAAGTAGTTCGCATTCTATTATAAAATCATAGTCAGAAACCATTCTAGCTGCCCTCACCGTTTGCCCTTTTACTACTGCTTTCTTTTGGTGCAGAGGGTGGCAGCTAGTAAAATGTAAAAATGAATTAGAATATGTTGGCTTACAGTAGACGGTGGTTCTAAATTGATGGTTAAAGTGATCCTTACTCAAATGTATGTCCAAAAAAATCAATCTGCTCTATCCCAACTTGAAATGTGAGGTCCAAAAAATGTGTTAAGGATTTAATTTCAGTAATGAATGACTAGATTAAAGCCACCTCGCTATTCCACAAAAATAACATGTCGTCTTGATACCTAGTGTACCAAACAACGTGTTCCTTAAATAACTGGTGATTAAATAAGAAGGACCTTTCCCAGTAAGCCATCACACTATTTGCGAAACTACTACCACATGAATTTGACACAGTTCCCACAGTAGCAGAGGGTGAATTGTCCCCTGGTCCTAGAAGTACACAGGCTTCTGGTCAATATTAGATTTTTAACTACATTTTCACTAGATTCTCGCCTTACTAGGGAGATTATCAACAAAAATTGGGCCTTTATTTCAGATGATACCCAACTTAGAAACTCCAAGTTCAACCCCACAACTGACTTTCAGAAGGGGTTTGAACTTGAAATGTCTAGTGGAGAGGTCTATAAGAACTTCTAAAATGAAGTTGGGTATGACTAATTGTGGGAGAGGTCATCAATGTAAGCACATGTAAATGACAAACAAAGTTAAAATTAGAGACAGAGAATACCATATTTATGGTAGACACAATTGTGACTCTCGGGGGGGGGGGGGGGGTAGTTTATGTAGCCACCTGTGACCAATGTGAGGCGTTTTACATCGGAAAAACAGAGGAAAATAAAATCAAAGGATTTATGAACATCGGAATAGTATTAATAATAAAATTAATACTAATGCTTTAGCTAGACACACCTCGGCATTGCCTGCCCATCGTTTTATGTTTGTGGTGTTGCAACAAATGGAGTTCAAACAGAGAGGAGGACCTTGGGAACTTAAACTGGAAGAGGCAGAGCTGGAATGGCAGGTTAGAACAGCAGCGCACATTTTCCCTACTTTAAATGAGGCCTTATCCATTAAATGTTTATTAAAAACAATATTTACTTCCCTGGACCCCTGTCTAGCAGGGCGACCAACGTGATCCTCGGGGTGAATTTCCCATCCACTCGTCAAGGTTCCTTTTGACGAAGGCCAAAGAGGTGCTCTGCTTGACATGTATGGGCAGTCTATTCCAGAGACTGGGAAGTCTCTGGGTCAGGAACCTATCCCTCCAGCATGTTTTGTTCATTGTGATGACAAGGTTTAGATCCCTGGAGCATGTGGCTCTGAGGGATTGGGATTTCTTTAAATGTAGCATGTCCAACAGCTCTGGATTTGTCATGGCCTTGTATGTTGAGCAGAGATCGGCTCCAAGTAGACGATATGCAAAAAAAAAAAAAAAAAAAAAAAAACACAAGAGAGAGTACAGCTGGAGGAGTTTTTTTTTTTTTTTTAAGACCGTCAGCGTAGTAGGGCATCTGCTTTAGGCCTGTGATTCTTTTAGTGAGGTATTTCTGCGGCCTTTCCAGTTGTTGCAGATATCTTGAGAGGTACATACCAAACGGGGCATTGTATTTTGTAATGGGTCTAATGAGGGAAGAGTACAGTGGGACAATGACCTCCTTTTTTCTGGATGAAAAGCCCTTAGTATTGAGGTGTGCCACATAGAAGTATTTCCTGACTGTTGTGGCGATGTGGTTATCGTGAAACCACTGTCCACCTGTGTCCCTAAGTCTCTCATCACACTTTGTTATACCACCTACTGGATCTTCTCTTCTTCCTTAAATGGATATTGCAACTACTGTAACTCTACTAGAGGCAAATCTTTCCCCGTGGACTTATTTTGCTCACATCCCGCGTTAAGCAAGCACTCCACAATCAAACATCCTGGTCTTCCAGCGAGCTAGCTACTTAAGTGACAGTAACTCAACCTTTGACATTTTGCTTTTCACGTGAAATAGCTTCAAGAATATCACTAGCCAAATTTTTAAAGACATAAATGTACCACTACACACATGCAGCTTTTCTGGTTGGTCACCAGTCAGGCGAGCAATAAAAAAGTACTACAAATTCTCAAAAAATGTCCAACTAGATGCAGTTATGCAGGTAGCAATGGCATTCCACGACAAAACACTAGCCTTCAGCAACTTAAAGAAAAAGCTGTTCTACAATGCTTTAACCTCTATCCTGGATGGAGTTAAAGTCGCGTGTAACCTGGAACAGTTCTAAAAAGTAAACCATACACTGGTATTTAGTTTTTAACAGGTACATTCCAGCAAAATCCACTACAGATTCCCAAAATGGCTGATCAACAGGTAAATTTGAGTTCTCCCAGTGTGCAAACAGAAACCAGGAAAAGTCCAGGGAAAATCTCAGTGTGGATCACTGGCAAGTAATTACACTGCCTGGATGTCAACAAATAAGATTTGGAGAACCTGACAAAGAGAAATCTGGCTTGGAAGAATCCTGCAACAGTTCAGCAAAATGCAGCTGAAGCTTTAGCTGTACTACAGGAGACAGATTCCAGTACTTTAAAGGAAAAATAAATCAAATGCACTTAGAGGTATTTATAAAAACCTGAAACAATATAGAAAAATATCAAGTCAAACAACAAAAGGGTAGAAAAATACAAGCTTTAACTAGGTACTGAGGTGAACTCATAAAACTTCAAAAATCAGATGAAATTAAGAAAAAGCTGGCTGAACACAAAAGACTTCAAGAAGAGCAGTTTCATAAAAACAGTAGAGTTAGAAAACAGTGCCCCAGGGGAAAAACAGATTTTTAGCTCTAACAGAGAAAGTGGAAGGAAAAGAATGTAATTTTATGAAAAGTACAAATAAGGAACTGGACTGGTGCTGCACAGCAAGATGTGTTAATTCGAAGGGTACACTGTGCATGCTCTGAACCTGGCCATGAGAAAGCAACCAAGACCACTATTAGGAAAGATGCAGTCATAACAGCAGAAAATATTGCTCAATATAAAACTGTGGCAGCAAGAAAAAGTCTTAAAAACTGGAAATAGCATTTGTGGGAAATTATTATGCCCTCTACAACAGGAAGCAAGCTCATCACAGCAAGCAGGGAATATCAAGAGGCAGGTGTGACAATCAAGCTGCTGCATCCAACTGTCTTCAGAATACTTTTTCCTGGAAGATCAAATGCATTTGATGTAGAACAGGCTAAGGAGGAAATAAAGTTTAACAAAGCCAGCAAACAGAAGGGACTCTGCTTCTTATTCTTCTGAGAATACAGCCCAAAGAGAAACCTCACTAATGAAATTTACTAGCTTGCTCCTCACCCACTATCAAATGCTCTCAACACCTGTGTGGTGGAGGCAGCTGACCAGGGGAAGTATAAAGGAGGACCTTCCGCACACCCATAAGTCTGACCAGCCTCATATGCAAAGCCATGGGAACATGTCAATAAGGACATTGGCAACCTCCAAATACTGGACTTGTCTGTTTGGATTCATCAAGGGCAGGGCACACAGTCAACCTGGTGGACCTCTTTATAAAAGTCAGAACAATGGTTAAAATGGTACACACTGCATAACCTGACCTAGCTAAGGCTATGTACACCATCTCAGACTTGGGCATAGCAGAAAAGCTAAAAAAACTGGAAATAACTCCTACTGGATTGTCAATGGTCTCAGACAGGATGCAAGAGATCAAACAGGGGAATCTACCTATACAAAGAGCGAGCAGTCACCAGGGTTCAATGCTGGGACCTTTCCTGTTTAGTAGCCATTTCTCTGAAGAAAAAGCTAATACCAAGGACTCTGGCTGACTAAGTTTATAAATGACTGCAAGCTAGGATCAGTTACTGAATCCCGAAATGACTTAGCCATCCCGCAGGAAGGTTTGTCCCAAACAAATAGCTGGTGCCAGAATCATGGCCTGAAACTAAATGCCAAAAACTACATCATATCCTTTGGGAAGTAATCTTCTGCAAGGAATCATACTGACAATATGCCTCGAGAGCCAGGCCATTTGTTTGGGATTTGGAAACTTGTGTGGTCAGTGACTTAACTTTCAACCAACATGTGTCCACTGTCATAAGAATGTCTTTCTATACTGCATAGCATATAGACAATGGGCTTGTGACTGGCTCTACAGAGTTCATAGGACCCCTTTACTCACTAGGCCAATCATTGGGTATAATGCCCCATCTGGCATGCATCTGTCCAGAGTCATGATACAACTGGAATACCTACAGAGATCTTACTTAAAGGATAAAAGGCCTGAACAGTATGTCCTATATCGACCACCTCAAAGCCATAATACTATACGTGGCATCCTACAGGCTGTTAAAATGTGACCTATGTATGGCATACAAAGCATTCAGTATGCCAATACAGTTGGACCTTCTGCACATAGGTAAAGCCAACAGAAATGCTCGGAACAGGTATTTAAACGTCTTTTACAACAGAATGGTTTGGCAAGACAAGTTATAACTCACAGAGGATAACACTGCTCTGGAATAGATTCTCCATTCATGTAAAACAAAGCTCATCCCTGTTCATATTCAAGCACAATTTGGATCTACAGGTGGGTAACTGTTTACCCTAGGAATGTCCCCTGTACTAAATGGACAAGAGCAGCTCCTAAATGCTTTATTCCATGCAAGGTTCCCCTCAACTTAATCTACAATATGATCCCAGTTATTCTCACTAGGGGCAATACACAAGTCTAGACAATGGGATAGGAAAGGTCAAACTTGCACAAAATGAAATCGGTTTGATTCAACCACCAAAAGGGAAACTGTCTAGGTTTAAAAAGGCCCAAAAGGGCAGCTAGCCTAGTACTTGCCTTTGAACTTAAGAGTTTAATTTACAAAAATTCTTTCATGCAACTGCAGACACTCCCCTCTCTCTCATGCCTTTTACTTGTAGCCATACTACCTGCAGGTGTAAGCAATTAATCTTCACAGTTATGACCAGTCTTTTTGTTGAGAGAAGTTTAAAAGTGCAGTGGCAAGTATTTTGAAAAATAAAGTTTAAAACTCAGAAGTGAATAAGTAATAGCCTCCAAGGCAACTTAATACTATAATTCATTTAATAAAACAGTGCACAATGTAGCATATTTAAAAGAAGCCAGCACACTTTCTTAGGATTAAAACGGTTAACTGAAAGTATGCATGGTGTTTTTCATAGCTGGGAAGGGAAAAAAACAAAACAAAACAGAACACAGGCTACAACATTCTCTTCTGGATGGGTAACATTAAAGCTGTGGTTGCGGCCATAAAATAGGAGTAAATGAGCTTATCTACAACAGTAAACTACATTTGTTGAAAATGCACATAGTTAAGTGATGGAGGGGTCTGAAATAAATTTTAATTTGTTTGAGTGTTTTCATACAAATCAAAAGTATTGAAAATTTGACAAAAGGTTCAAAAGGAGAAAAACCATAATAAGAGATCAGGGTGTCAAAACAGAGTGCATGTACGCAAGCCAAAAATTGGAATTACACATTCAAAAGGAAAGGTCATGTGTAACAGGTGGAGTAACGGCTTTTTATCATAATGGCTACTCTGTCTGTATCATCATGGAATAAAAATGGCCTTCCAAGTGTAGATAAAGTACAGATGTACAAGTCCTACTTAACCATAACAGTAAATGTTTGAATTTCTTCACCGCTGCAGTAGCCTATAGGTAGTGTCCTGCCAAGGACACAGCACCCAGCCAACTTTGAAAGATTTAATTCCCATCCCTCTCACTCACGAGGCCAATATACTCCACCCCCCCAAAAAAGGGTGCTGCCTATCAGCAACCAGAGAGGGGTAAATCCTCGAAAAAGAAAATCAGATTAATACTGAACTAAACACCCAGCACAGGTTTTGTTCCACCTCAACCATCTACAAAGGGGATTGGTGGCTGGGTTTGGCTATTGCAGCAGTGAAGAAATCCGAGTATCTATTGTTAAGGGGAAGGAGGACAAACAACTGTACTATGGTCTTCATTCTCAGTGTTGCAGCATTCTACGAGTAGATTCCCAAAGCTTACCCTACCTGGGTGGAGGAAGAATAAGCATCCAGGAGCCTCTGCAGAATGGTTCTAGCAAATCCTGTCCTGTACCTAGAGAAGGAATCCAGTTTGTAGTGCTTTGTAAAGGTATGAACAGAGGACCAAGTTGCTGCCACTAGAATACTTGTCTAAAGTCCACCTTTTTCCAATATGCCAAAGAGGATAACGTCCTGGTAGAATGTGCCTTTAGTTCTACTGGTTTAGCTATACCATGGCGAAAACAGTAAAAACGATAGTAGGAGACAACCATCTGGATACATTCTGTTTATACATGGGTTGGCCTTTCTTTACTACCAACATAAAAAAAAATAGTTTTTCAACCTTCCTAAAAAAGACTCTGTTCTGCCAAAGTACTACTGGAGCTGCCTGTGCACATCTAATGTATTTGCAATCTGCCCTCCCTTGTATTTTTTGCCTATGGGAAGAAAAATGGGAGATTAATGGCTTGATTCAAGGCAAAATCAGAAACAAGTTTAAGTATGAATGATGTACAGATGCAACCCTATCCCCCTGGAAAACCAGATAAAGTTCTCCCACCAAGAGAGCTTAGAACTCAGATACTCACCCTACAGATGTCAAAGCATATGCAAAATAGACCTCCAAGTAATGAGCCTGAATCAGCTTGAAATACTACTTCAAAAGAAGTTAAAGGTCTCTCTATTTTTACAACAAAACAGATTCTCAAGGTGGAAAAATTCACTTGCATGGTGATCTTGTGTGCAACACTCTTCAGAAACTCTCTGACCACACAGAACAAACAAGGGGACTGCATAGGCAAGCAAACTGAGATGGCTGCATGTTGCACTTTGGAAACAAGCCATCTTTAAGAAGCTTACAAAAATATAGGAGGGACAGATGCGTTACTTCTTTTGGGACCCATTTAATTGGCAAGGCACCAACCAGAAACTCTCTTCCATTTGCCAGCTTAAGACTTGAGTAGCACGTTTTCTTGCCTCCTTTAGTACCTCCTGCAGGTCCTCATGAAAAGGGTATTAATACTGAATCTTCCAGGCAGTCAGCTGTAGTTGATGTTGGGGTGTATCAAACTTCTGTTGTGCTGTGTGAATGGATCCAGACAGTGAGGAAGCTTCTGATAACTGCCCTTGACTAATTCTATAAGACTGGAGAACCAATTCTGCCTGGGGCAAAAGGAATAGCCACAAAAATGTTTGGCAATTCTTTCTGAATTTTTAGAAGTAGCTTGGAAATCATAGGAAAAGGTGGAAAGGTATACAGGAATATTCCCAACCTAGAGAATGACAGAGTATACATTCTTTACGCTTGGCTACAAGGATGTCTTGAACAGAATTTTCTGTCTGTTTTGTAAGGAAGCAAACAGATCTTCCAGATGTGGGATGGACACCTCAAGTATAAGTCCTGGAACATGCCTGTAGAGTTTCCACTATTGAGGATCTGTAAGGGATCTGCAGTGTGCGTCTGCAATGATGCTTTGCTCCAGCGGAATGTAGGAGGTCTGAAGAGTTGGAGGATGCTAAAGAACCAACTCAAAAGTCATCACTGCCAACTGCTAAAGTGGAAACCACATCATTATGGTGTGATCTAGAACAACCTGTAAACTGCCCCAAGCCCACAGACTGGAAAAAAAAAAAAAAAAAAAAAAAAAGCAGCAAGAATTGCTGCTAGCATTTCGTTAATGTTTATGTGCTTTGACCGGTACAAAGAGCCCCACAAACCTTGCAATTTTACCCCTATGGAAACTGCACAAGATCTGAAGTGTCTGTGTGAACACCCTGAACTGGGGTTGAGAGACAAAGACAGAAAGGAAATCCTGGAATGACAGACATTTGATCCCTACACCACTGCAATTCTCACCTCACTTATCCCAGCACAGGAATCTGAAGACCCAAGAGGTGTAGGTGCTGGGCCCAAGAATTTGTTTTTTTTAAACACACCACTGAATAAAAAATATTTTACAGGAGCATGTGCATTTAATTGAAAACTGACACATCCAATAAATTATTTCATATCATGAACGGTTAAAACTAACAAAAACACAGCATTAATGAAAACAGCAACATTTTCCTATTTACTCATTTAGAGAGAGAAATTTAAAAAATGAATAGCAAGACATTCAAGAGTTATTAGGGAAAACGGAAGTATGTTTAGAACAGATAGCCTGTGAGTGGGATAAAATGAAAAATAGAGTTTAAAAAATAGGGTGCAAACAAAGAAAAATATGGAAGATAGTAATAGCAAATTTAGAAGTACTGAAAATTACTGTAGAATAGGAAAAAAAAAAAATCAAAGAAAAAGAAGAGCAGCAACTGCAGAGGGCTAAAGGGAAAATAAAGGAGTATTTACACAATATGCACAAGTTTAGATAGATAGCTTTTAGGCAACTATTTTTGGAAACAACTCCAGAGCATAAAAACTTTTAGCACAATGACTAGAGCAACAGAAAGTAACACAGTCATCTCCATACTTGGGGAGATTAAGACATTAACACCTGGCCAGCTTTACTCAGATTACTTTTTTTTACAAATTTTATATCCACTTTGCTTTCCAATTTTTTGTACTTTATCATTCCTTCTCAGTTAGAGCGTAGTGTGTGGTGACATGCGTGAATCGGCGTTCCTTCATTGAAGGTTGTGCGTTAGGCCCGGCAAGCCAGTACGTAAAAATCTACGGCCAATCATTAGCGGACTTAAAAAGTTGGGCTTTGATTGCTCTGTTTTTAGCATTAGGCATCAATAAACTCTGAAAAAAGTGCCCAAGCAGCAGAGCCAAGTAGGTTGTCACGGGGTACATTTCTGAGATTAAGTAAATTCAAGAAGGTATCGGTATTGTCACGCTTTGACCTCTCTAGTAATTACTTTGCACTGCACATTCAGCCAGGCTGTTATGCCTGTGGGTATTCAGGACTACTAGCAACATGGATAAAGTCCCACTCTTGCAAATCTCTGAAACAATTTACTGGTAAACGGAGACCCGTTGTCAGAAATAACTGTGTGTGGACTACCGTGGACTACCATGGACTGAGAAATGATGTTTCATATTAGTAATAACAGCACTGGATGTTATGTTAGGTAGCAAGTCAATCTCAAACAAGTTCGAATAAGAGTCTACCAACACTAAGTAATGCTGATTTTTCCACTTAAATAGGTCAGTTGCTACTGTTGACCAAGGTAGTTCAGGAATTTTGCTTAGCTGAAGTGGCTCTTTTTGCAAATGTGGTTTAGTACTGCTGCGCACTGAACAAGAAGAAAGCACATTATCAATGTCTTTCGATAGAGAAGGCCAAAATACTAGTCCTCTCGCCCTTCTTTTGGTGGAATCAGAACCTGGGTGGCCATGATGCAAAGCCCGAACGTATTCACAATGTAAAAGTAGGAAAGTAGGAACAATAACATTTGGACCTTTGAAAAGGACACCATCTTCTGTCAGCATCTCATCTCTGTAAGGAAATAAGTTTGTACTTCCGACAGTACACAGGATTGCTTTGACGGCCTTCTTACATTGAAAAAGTGGTTGAGCTTGTATGATCCCTTAGCTCATCAAGTCTCGTGGTGGAAAAATTACGCACTTCCATTATATCAAAGTCAAAATTCTCTGCATCGAGCTGTTCTGTGGTATTTCTGGGCAATCTGAATAAGATATCAGCCAGATCAAGTTTACCTTTTGTATAGACCATTTTGAAATTTTACTTTTGCAATTTAAGTGTCATTCTTTGTAGTCTTGCTGGAGCTGAATGCATAGTCTTCTTTAAAATAGTGACTAGAGGTTGATGGTCAGTTTCTATCTGGATATCTCGGCCATAAATATAATCATTGAACTCAGACCATGCAAACAATTGCCAAAAGTTCCTTCTCAGTTTGAGCATACTATATCTCAGTTTGAATAAGAGTTCCAGATACACAGGCAACAGATCTGCCCTCTTGAATAATAACTGCACCAAGACTGAACTTTGAAGCATCACAGGAAAGAACTACTGGTTTGTGGACATCATAGTACCTTAATGTAGACAGGTTGGCAATTTATTTGAGGTTATCAAATGCTCTCTGGTGGTGTTCTAACCATGACCTCACTAAAAAGTTAGGGATAAATTTGCCCAAACAGTAAACCATACCAAGAAAACTTTGTAGGGATTGGACATTGTCTGGAGCTGGCATCTCAAGAATGGCTGCTTTCTTAGAAGCATCTGGCCGTAAGCCTGTACTGGTAAATAAATTACCTGCTTAAGCAATTTCTGGTAGTCTGAACTTGCACTTCAAAGAACTGAGCTTTAAATTCACTTTATGCGCTCTGTCCAGAACTTTGTCATGCTCTGCTTCACCATTGCCTCCAACCAGTAAATCATCAAGTACTGCACACAGGTACCCTGAAAAACATTTGCTCCATTGCACACTGAAAGACTTCACTGGCAGAATTTACTCCAAAAGGCATAGTGGAATCTGCATCTACCAAGTGGGGTACTAATTTAGTCAGTAGTGAAGATTTGTGATCAAACATTACTTGCCAAAATGAACTATTTGCATCAAAGACAGAAAAAACAGTGGCATTTGGCATAAAGGAGGCAATCTCCTTGACAGTATGTATAGGATGATGTCTTTTTTAATGCCTTGTTAAGTCTCTTGGGTCATTGCAAATTCTGATTTTATCTGAAGTTTTCTTTTCTTATGAGCAGCTACCATGGATGACACCCACTCAATTGGTTCTGTGACTGGACAAATCACACCTTGCTGCACCATTTTGTCTAACTGGACCTGGACGTTGTCATGCATAGATATTGGAATTCTCTTTGCAGGACTGACCACTGGACTGACCTCTGGGTCTACTTTCATGGAGTACACAACTGGAAGTTTGCTTAGCTTGTCAAACACATCAGCAAACTCTGAGAAAATAGCATCACTGAAGCTGGAACTGGGACATGCTTACTTTGGTAAAAGAAAGCAGTTTCATTCTCAAACTGTCTCCAAGACCTAATAATGACTGCACACGTCTTCGGACTACATAAAATTGTAAGCTGTAACTGTTCCCAGCTGCATAACATGACAGCACTACTGAACCTTCGGTTTGAATCTCTTCACCTCCATAAGAAACAAGCTTCGCATAATTGGCCAAATTAAGTTGCTCACCAGCCCTCACTTTAGCAAATGTTTCTGCTGACATTACATTACACTTTGAACCAGTGTCTATTTTGAGCTCTGTGGGTTTGCCATTGATCAGGGCAGTTCAAAATATTTCATTCTCTGCCAACAAATCTACTGCATTAACCTTTTCACCGAATACTGATGCACCATTCACACAGAAAGTAGGGTTGCAGCTCTCAACACGATCAACTTACTTTTAAGTGACCTTTCTTAATACCAGAATAAGGCTTGCTTGATTTACAAAACTTTTGAAAACGGTTCCATTTTTTTTCCACTTGTGGCATTGCTGATCAAATACTAATCATTTCTCTCTTTTAAACTCATGACTGGCTCTACAATTACAGCAGTTAATAAAGCTTTACTTGGGTTTTGCTGACTCACCCTTGTACTGCACTGATCATATCCGTTTTACTGAGCTAATCTTGGAACATGCTCGAAAGTTATGGGATCTCCCTGCCAAATCCTCAGGGGTTGCAGCTACCATGTGCTTAGGCCCGTTTTTGCTTGCCATGTGTTGCATGCTATCTACATTTGCTCTAGAGGCTGCTGAAAACATGCTTTTATCAATTACAAGCATGTGTGTGCCTTTCTGCGAGGTCATGGATTTGACAAATCTCTATAGCTTTGCTTAACATTAAAATCACTGTCATGAAGCAAAATCTTTCTTACTGCAGCACTGTTAAACACCACACACAAGCCTGTCCTTTATTAGCTCATCTTTTGAGTCACCAAATCTGCACATTTGGGCTTTATTTCTCAAGTCAGATATAAGCTGCAAAAATTTCATCTGACTTTTGGTCTCTTGTATAAAACAAGTCTCTCTCTAATGTAACATTTGTCTGGGGGTTGCAAATTTCCTAAATTTGCATTTTAAGCACTCCGGGTCCTCTCTTGATTCAGCCAGTACCACAACATGGCAGTTTTCCCCCTCTCCTGCATACACAAATTAATGCTCTCTTTCAATAGCCTCTGACCCAGCTAAGTTAAGCAAAACGAATGCCCTCGTACATACATCTTTGTCAGAAAAAGCTGCTTGTATGAAAATATCGTACTCCTGCTCAAATACTCTCCAATTTTCTGCTGTGTTATGATCAAACATGTGGGCTTGGTCTGCGAAATGCCTCTGCCATACCAACACTTACTAGTAAAGGTGCTCGAAATTATGTACGAACATACACAAAAATATATATGCCAGTACTTGTAATTATGCCCAACAGCATAACAAACTCTTTAAAATAACTGCACTTTGCCAAATAAGTCTTTGTAGGACAAGAACACTTTGAAAACACTGTACTTTGTGAAATCACTCCTCATCAGTGTAAGAAATACTTAAAACTGTAAATGGCAGAAGACGCTCAGAATAAGAAATGCTTAGAGATGAATGCACTTGGTAAATAAACTGTACACAGCACAAGAAACTTTTCAACATAGCTGTACTTTGACTGCAATTTGCAATATAACTGTACTTTGCACACAATAAACTCTTTGAAATAACTGCACTGTAATAAAGCACACACACTGCAAACACTTTGCACACTCTACGATGCTTCAAACAACTCTTGTTTTGCTTTGAATGGCTTCAGTCAATGCAAAATAGTAGTTTGTGCCCAAACATGGTCTTTTACTAAAAACATTCAAGTCACTTTGCTCTTTAAATTTTGCACTTTTATTATACTTATGACTTTATAATCTCTCATCATGCTCATACTTTTCTTGTGCCAGTTTTACTTTAAACAGGCTTGTTATGCAAACTAAAGGTAATTCAGGGCCCCTTATGCATATTTCTGCTAGTTTCAAATATTGTAGTTTTGAACATTTTTTTAATGTAGTTTGCATCGTTTGAGCAATATGTTTTTGCACACAAGTAGCACAAAATGCATTATTAATGCGTTTTGTGCCTTACAAATGCTCAGTTTCATTTCCTTTGCCAAATAAATAATTTGTGCAGTTTTCGATACCATAAGTTCATTTCTGGCCCTTACTTGTTTGAACTCGGTTTCACTCAACCTGCTTAATGTCTTCGCCTTCAATTCTGCATCTCATGGCTTGAATAAGTTGCTCTCTTAATCCTGGTTCCGACACCATCTCACTCATTTGGTCAGGATAACAGACTAACATTCCTGGGTTCAGTTCAAGCAGCTTTATTACACACAAACATCAGGAATGAGGCTTTGTAACAAACAAACTTATAAAGTGACTGACTACCACACTCATACATGTTAACACTTTGGCTGTTCTCTCAAAATGGCACTGCTGCCTGCACGTGCTCACTATTTATATGCACGTGCTTACATTTGGAAATGCTTTTTAAAAGTACATACACACACACTGATCTACACCAGTTCTCTCCTCTAAATTCTAGCCACCACTTTTCCACTTTCTGTACCCCTACTTGCCTTCATCCCTATTGGCAAAAACTCATCTCCATCCCTGTGTTGGCTTAGTTCTTAGAATACTTGGAATATTCTCTATGGTTGTTGTTCTCCTCAAGGATCTGCTTCCAACCCCCCCCCCCCCACTTTATAATCATCTCTTTTCAAAATAATAACCTTCTGCTTGTGTTATGTATATGAGCCTCTAAAATATTCCTTCAAATCAGGTAATCCTTAAACACCTTGTTCTATTGGAAAATCAACTTATCCCATGCAACTCTTGTCCTCTTCCTAACCCTGATAAAATTGCTTCAACTCTCTATTATTATCCACAAATTCTCTAGTTGAAGAAAATATGCCTGACCCATATATAAAATTAAAAGGGACGAAAAGCATTTTGCTACTTGAATCTTACTATCCATAAAGAGCTGAGCTTCCAGGTTCTCAGTTTTTATATTATCTTTTTTTTAGTCTCTTCCCGTATATATCTTTGGATTACAAGGCTTTTGTGATGGCAGCTAAACTCCTAAATATTTAACCTTATTGTTTCACCATAAAGAGGGTATTGCTGAACCAATGTGTGTGTGGGCATATAATTCATAGCTATAGCATTTGTTTTATCTTCATTAATTTTAGAACTCTAAAAAAATAAAAAATGTTCCACAAGAGGGAGATATCAATTTCCAGATCCATCAGGTACTAAATATTATCTTGCAAAAAAGCCAGACTTTGATTACTATAATTATATCCTTGCATTTCTGAGTCCCTTACTTTCTTTGTCAATGGTGCTAAAACATAATGCAAAAGGATAGCTCTGCCTGGTTCCCAGTTTAAAAACTACTTAGAGAGGAATCCTCCTACTTTAAATACTTGCCACCAATCCTTCACACATCCTACTAAATTAAATTTATTATTCTACTAAATTAAACTTATTATTCTATCAGGGAAAGCAAATGCTTCTATTGCCCTGGTCAAAATCTTAGCTTACTTTGCCAAATGCTTTCTCTGTAACCAGACCCACCAACAGCAATGGCATTTTCTTGCATTCCGCTGCCCTCTGCCCTCTAGATTACTCTGTTAATGTCAAATGTTTGCCTCCCATCCACAAAACAACACTGATCCATATCTATCAATTTTGGCAAAACCTTTGTCATTCTTTTAGCTACTACAGACAAAGACAAGATAACCATGGTTTAAAACGGAAATGGGCTTAATGGGTCTTCACCCTTAGTTAATACAGCAGACACAGCTTTTTCCCCCCCAAGATGCTGGTGCTCCCCCTCCTTTTAAAAAGTACTACTAAACAAATCTTCCAGGTCTTTAACGCTTTCTTCTCCCTAGCTTCTGTTCCTGGAGACTTCCCTGCAGATTCATTAGATATCATTGTTTTTCTCTCATCTTCTATCTTGACTATTAGTTGTTGAGCCACATTTTCTTCTAATCTTGGTATAATTCAGCCTTCAAAAAATATTTCCATTTGCAGAATTTCTTGGCTTCCACATTCCTCTGCTTTATACAAAATTGTCATAAAATTTCTGAAATATTTCCAATACCTCTATAGAATCTCTAGTTACTTTTCTTGCCACAGGCTCCTTAAGTTTGGCAACCCTTTCTACTTATTGTTGCTTAAGACAATGTGCTAAAAGTTTCTGTGCTCTGGAGTTGTGTGTGTGTGTGTGTGTGTGTGTGTGTGTGTGTGTGTGTGTGTGTGTGTGTGTGTGTGTGTGTGTGTGTATATATATATATATATATATATATATATATATATATATATATATATATATATATATATATATAAAAAGCTGCTGCTTAACAGCAATGTTTCTAAACTCATGCACATCATCCAGATCACTCATTTTTCTCTTTAGCACTTTGCATTTGTGCTTCTTGTACTGCGAAATTTCCTTTAATCTGCAATACTTTTGTCAGAACCTCTAAGTAATTCTTATTAATTATGAAGTAGCTCTCTTATTTCTGCCCTATTTTTAAGCTCCACTTTCATTTTATCTCACTCAGTAGCTGTAACATTCGGAAGAAAATTTCTATCTTCCCTAATAACTCTAATAATTTTGAAAACCTATGCCTTAAATCCTGTTCTTTTTAGCAAGTGGTAAAGCACCAGTGTCTCATTTTTCCTTCATTACCCTGCATTTTATTAGAGTGTTTACCAGTACATGATCTGGAATAGTTATCGGATGTGCATCAAAGCTTTCAATTAAATGCAAATGTTCATGTCTATATAGACTAGTTAGGTTACTGCACCTTGAGGAGTAAGTAAGTTCTATCAAAGTTCCTGCTGCTGAATTTGCATCTTCTACACTAAATGTTTTCATAAATTTCTTCAGAAATCTACCCTCTTTTGCCCTTCTAGGGCCCCCCCCCCCAGATACATCCTCGCTATTGCAAATCAAGTTCTAGTCCCCACCTATAAAACAAAATCCCCGCTTTAGGCTGATAATTTGGGGAGAAATATACAGTTTTAGGTGGAAGATAAAAACATGCCAGTCTAACTGTTCTCCCTTGCCAGCAGCTCCTTACGACCACAACATCTACCACTGTAGTCTGATTTTCTCTCTCATTACTGCAGACCCTCTAGCAATTTGTACAAATTACTCCTTTTACTCTGTCCTGGGCATTCTGCTGCATATCCATCCTGAAATCCACTGTCAAACATACATGCTTCCTTTCTTTCCAAATGTGTCTCCTGCAGCATTGCTAATGTGCACTATGCATTTCTTAATTCAATACTCTTCCTTTTTTGTCCACAGTAATAAGCCCATTTATGTTTCAAGATAATATGGACAGCATAGCCATTATGACAAATGGTTACTATTCCCACCTACTATACATGACTTTTGTGTGCATTCCCAACTGGTTTTAAGTAGGCACACTGGCTGGTTGATCTTTTACATAGTTGTTTCCGGTCATCTCCATTTCAACCAATGTCACGTTTTTTCAAGAATTTGTTTCAATGAAACCTCTCAAAACACTAAACATTTTCAAAACACCAATTTTAACTTAGAACAAACACAAAACTATGTACCTCTTCAAAAATGAAGTTTACCATTCCAGACAGGAAAATGGCCATATTTATTGGCATTACTTTACCTAAAATTAAAGTTATCCAAAATTGCACCGATTGCCATGTCTGTTTTTTTTTTTTTTTTTATCTCCATTCCTCTCACAGATGTAAAACAGCTTGTATGCTTTCAAGAAACTATCTTTTCGCAAAAACACTAACCTAAAATGCATTAAACTATTAAGGCTACTAGGGAGGCTTATTTTTCACTTTTTGCCATTGTACCTTTAAATTTTGCATTGAACTCAAGAAAAAAAAAGAGAGTGCTCAGGAGTAATTGCGTGCATCTGCAGACAAATCATCACCATGGATAAGTTCCCAGCAATGAATCTCTAAATTTCACCAAGAAAAATTATGTACAGCTGCAGATTTTATTCCCACTGAATCTTTACCAATAAAGAACACAAAAACTTGTTTAAAGCTTAAGCAAAGGGCATTAATCTTAAAATTCTACATATCTTCATCAGTGCACTTTTTTTTTTTCACACTACCTAAACTAGCCTGAGATTTCAACACATTACCATTATACTTGTTTTTTGTCAAGCCATTCTCCTCTTGTTATACCATAAACACTGTATTTCTTGTAGCTAAAAATGTACTGGTTTACTTTAATATCTTTAACACTTACAAATGTCACTGAAAGAATTACCTACATTTAGAAATCTGCCTACACAGAACTGCTTTACTATATGTAGCATGCAGTTTGTATCATGAAATGTTTTATACAAATACTAAGAAAAATTGTTTTAATCCCCCCTTATAGTGTTTCTTTTAAACGTTAATAACGAAGTGGGGTATATGTTTTACGGTCTACCCACAAGTGTAACAGTCGACACAAATACATTTGTTTTCAGCCACTTTTTTGTCCAAAACCATATTTTACTAATGTGATTGATTCTTTATAGTCTTCCATTTACTCACCAATTTCAGGTTGCTGGTCTTCATATTCATTCATCTCTATCTCCCAACACCAGACTCGGGTTCAAGTCCAATGCATTCCTGATTCTTCAATTCAACACCTGCAAATTTTCTTGTCTCTGTCATTTTCCTTTAGAAAAATTGGAAAAAATGTTTCACTGGTAAAGTTTCTCTATGAACTTTACTATTAGAAGAATAGGAAGCAGATAACACTTCTGCTTGCTGGCTCACATTTGCTGGATAAAATGTATTTCCTCCTTACCTGTTTTGCACCAAAAATGTTTTTCGATTCTCCAAGAAAAATACTCTGGGAACAGCTGGACACAGCAGCTTGAATTTCACACCTGCTTCTTCACAGTCTGATTGCTGGGATAAATTTACTTTCTTCTGCCTAGTTGTACAGTGAATAATCATTTTCTTCAAAACACACTGCTGTCTCCAACTAATACTTGCCTTTCTGCCACAATTTTGCCAGGATCAACTCTTTCTGCTGGCATAATTGCATCTTCAGCAACACAAGTCTTGGCTACTTTCTCATGTCCTCGTTTGGAGCATACACTATGTGCTCTTTCAATTAACAAATCCTGCTGAGGAGCACCACACAGTTGCTTAGTTGTGCTTCCATTCATTAATACATACATAAATACATACATACAGTCTGTTCCTTCCAGTTTCTCTTGTACAGCAGAAAATCTTAGCATGTACAGAGAAAACCAGTCTTCTAACTCTAATATATTTGAAACATCTTCTTATTGAAAAGTCGCATATTCAGCCAGGTTTT
Source organism: Protopterus annectens (assembly GCF_019279795.1). NCBI lineage: Eukaryota > Metazoa > Chordata > Ceratodontiformes > Protopteridae > Protopterus > Protopterus annectens. The sequence continues at coordinate 623,716,269 of NC_056741.1, forward strand.
TATTTCAACCTCTGACTTTTTTCAGCTTAAGCAGTTCATCCAAACAGCTAGTTAAAGCTTCTATTTTTCCATCCTTTTGTTATTTTGAGTTTGAAATTTTATACTGTACATCAGGCAGAAGAAAAGCAAATTTATCCCAACAATCAGGGAATGTAGAGAGGCAGGTGACAGACTCAAGCTGCTGTATCGAGCTGTCTTCAGAATATTTTTTTCCTGGAGAATCAAAGCCTACAGAACAGGCTAAAGACGAAATACAAGAGTGTGTCCAACAAAAAGTGAGTCATCAAAGAAGGGGACTCTGCTTTGCATTCTTCCGATAATAAAAGTTCAGAGAAAAAAACTTTACTGGTGAAACCTTTTACAATGTGCCAAAGAAAAATGCTCGAGACACACAAAAAAAAAAAAGGCACAGGAGCTGATTAAACGAATCTGGAGTACCATGGACTAGAAATGGAGTCTAGGGTTGATAAACGGAGTGGAACAGGAAGATGACTAGTAACAATGAAATTAGTGAATAAATGTCAGATTATAAAACATCAAGCACGTTTTCGAAATATGGCTGTACAAAAAAAGTGAAGACTAGACTTTTGCTGACTGATAAACTTGTGGGGTCTGGAAAGCATATGCCCCATTTCATATCATTAATGTTTGGAAGAAGAAGAAAAAAAAAAAAAAAAAAGAGAGAGAGAGAAAAGGGTAATTGAAAAAGGTGTTCTTAAAATTTTGTATAAACCTTTCAAGATATAAAATGCATGTTATATAGTAAAGCATTTTCAGTTATTGTAGTATATGATAAAAATACTCGTGTATGGGGGTGCATTTAACATTGTAATGCCTACACCTCAAGTGAAAAAAAAAGGCTAGACAAACACATGATTAAGTTAAACTGTAATCTTGGGTTGCTGATGGGAGGAGATTGGGTATAAAATGCACACATCATATGTAGAGTTGAGGTGTTTGCTCTTACTTCTGCATAGGTGCAAGTCCAGATTATGGCCCTTGGCTTAAACAAGTTTTTAGTCTAAGTATCTAAGTGAACCCTGAATGTAAAAGTTTTCCTTAAGCAAATAAATGCTCAGTTTGAGTCAAGAATTCTGCAGCTAAGGGCAGCTATACATTCTGTTCTTACATTTCTATGGAGACAAACTGACTACAGGTCCAAGCAATAAAGGCCAGAGCACTTTAAGGCTAAAAGTTAATATTTTCTGAAAGCATACAAGCTTTATTCCTCATTTGGGAGGGGAATAAATTTAAACAAGAACAGACAACAAATGGTGTAGGTAAGAGTACATGCTGAAACACATTTTAGCATGGCTAATCTTAATTTTACGTTAGATAATGTCTGTGTGCGCAGATGTGATTTGAGACAACTGTTTCTATCAGGAGGGTTAAACATTCATTACCAAGTACATAGCTGTGTGTGTTTGCTTTAATGGGTTCTGGGGTGTGTTTAAGGTTTTCATTACAACAAAGTCTTGTAAAATGTGAAGTTGGTTCAAACAGAGATGAGAAAAATCTGTAATATCAACCAGCCAAAACACTACTATGCACATACAACACAAAACCTGGAAAGACATTTAAAAAAGCTGTCCTACACAATAAGCTGGAATACCAACTACTTATAAAAGCAACACTATCCATACTACGGAATGTGAATGGTCTCAAAATGTACAGACAAAAAGGAAAGATTACTGAATTACATTAAGAAATGAAGGGTGCAGAGAGCAATGCTACAGGACACACACCTGGAAAGAAGTGAGCATGTGAATTTATTAAAGAAAGGATTACAGGAGAGATATTCTGAATTACCAGGGATAAATGAAAGGGGGTGTACTTATGCTAAAGTGCTAGAGAAGCTCCAACAGAGATGGAAAAGGAGTACAATGCTAGATTTGTGGTACTAAGGGGAAACAAAGGTAGCAGATTACGCTGCCAAGTATTTACATTCCACCTAAAACTGATATTATGGAGCTTAAGAAATTTTTGGGAGAAGTCATCAGCTTTCAGCAGGAAACATTACTTACAGGTGGGACTGGAATTTGATTTGCTACAGTGGAGATGGGTCTGGAAAATATAACAAGAGATGATATACTTCTGAAGAAATTTATTTTTGGTATGGAAGATGTGAATTCAGCAGTAGGAACTCAGTATTTATATACTATTAGCTAAAGGTACAATAATGGTGGAAGACTACACAAACTACTTCATAGGAATATGTGCATTTAAATTGAAAGCTTCAATACCTCCAATAACTACTTTAGATCAAGCACCAATAACTAGAGAAAGGCAGGGTAAGGAGGTAAAAATGAGTCACAGGTGCTTCCACTCCTACTTGTTCATAGGTGTGTACTACGCTAATGGCCCTGGAGCCTTTACGAGCCTAGCCCATAGGATTACCCTGGCATCATGCCACCCGACCTTAGTTCCTAGCTAGAGAGGAATTTAAGGGACAGACAGTGAAAATTATTCCAGAGCTATTAGGGAAGATAGAAATTTATTCAGAAGTTCTAGCTAGTGAGTAGGATAAAATGAAAGTGGAGTTTAAAATTAGAGTAGAAATAAAAGACAGAGACAGTTAAAAAAAATAATAGGAATTATTCAGAAGGGCAGACAAAGGTTGAAGTATTGTAGAATAAAGGGGACTCTACAAAATAAAAGAAAACTGCAGACCGCTAAAGGGAAAACTGCAGACCGCTAAAGGGAAAGTAAAGGAGTATCTGGATAATATGCATATATTTAAAAAGACTGCTGCTAAGCAACTATTTTGATAACTCCACAGCACAAAAACTTAGTACAATGACAGACAACACAAAGTAGAAAGGGCTGATGTCAAAACATGGGGAGCCCATAACAACTATGAAGACAGGAAGAGACCAGATAAAAATGGTACGTTCCCCTAAGTTGGCATATATAATATGCGGGGAGGAGGGGAATGCCTCCCTTGCAAAATAAAGATTTTTGTTTTGCATCATTTCGACTTTACGGAAAGTCGATCATATGGTCTTAACCATATGAAGTTCGACTTTCTGAAGAACCAATCTTCTGAAAGAAGATCTGGTTAGCAACATACAATGACTGAAAATGTTTTAGTCCCTTTACTTTTATATACAAGTCAGGCATATACGATTTAAAAAAATGCACAAAACCAGAGGAAAAACTGTGGATGATAATAATAGAGCAGTTGAAGAACTTATCTAAAACAACAAAGGTTCGAGTGAGATAAGTTAATCCTTCCAACAAAAGGAGGTGGTTTAGGATTACCTGATGTGAAGGGATATTTTACAAATACATAGTTAAGCCTCAAATACATAACAAGCAGAAAGCCATGAAATCAATGTGGAAAGGGATGATGATAAAACAGGGCAAATTCAAGAAATACGAAGAGAGTAGGATTTTGAATGCAGTTTCTTGAAGAGAACAGCAGTAGCCATACAGAATACTATAGTCATAAAGTAGCAGAAAATGTTCCAAGAACTAAGCCAACACGAGAACAGACATTTTGCCAGCAGGGATAATTGCAATTAGGGGTAGAGAGAATAGGCAAGAGTAGGCTGGAATGTACTGGAGAAAACTGGCAAAGAAACGGATGTATTGGGAGCAAATAAACTAGACAGGGAAAAGGCCAAGAAGACATTTGGACTGCATACTAGAGACTGCCTTTCCTATCAGGGATTGACAGAACATAGGCAAACAGAAAGGGCTAGGGGGATTCCTTAGGTTAAGACCTGCTCTAGTAATGTTTTTAGTTGAATTTAGAACAGAAGATGCAAAAAGATAATTAGCAGGGCATATAAAAGCAATGCACAATAGCTACCGGAATCAGATGTCAAAAAAATTAGAAAGGGACTGGGAAAGGAATTCACAAGGAAACAATAGCAGGGCATACACAAAGTCCAACACATTTACTATTGGAAGAGTTTACATAGATATTTTTACACTCTAAGCAGACTCAAAAATTTTCCTCCAGTAGATGCCAAATGTTGAAGGAGTGATGGTGAAGAAAGAGTTAACTTGGAATTTACCTTTTGCATGTGCAATGAATTGGCAGATTTCTAAAATGTCCTCCAGAGTACTCTGTCAAGATGCATTGGGTTAGCAAATGGATGTAACTAAGTAAATGAAATGGAGCTAGGATACAAGATCTGAATTGCCTAGACATAGTAATGCCTTGCCAAGTTTAATTCTGGTGGCTACAAAATTACTACTAGAAAATGGAAATCAAAGTCGAAACCAACTGTATTTGAAAGTATTGAATACTGTAACAGAGATACAAACTGGAAGTGGAATCTTTAGAAAAGGGTAGGAGTAAATTACACAAATGTAAATTGTGGGAACAATACATGCTGAATAATATTCTGGAGTAGGAGTGATATTTAAGGGAAGGCAGAAATTGGGCAATTTATGTAATGTTGGATTGATGATAGTTATATAATGCCCAACTAGGAACGTGTTAATATGGTTCGTTCTCCTTTATACAAATGCATGTTTGCCTATTAAATAATCAATATCTTTTTTGAATTAAAAATTCAGTACAGCTGACTGACGCACTACAAATCTATGCAATTTAGCTTGGCAATGAAAGGGGCTCATCTGTAGTTGGGGGGTAGTAATAAGAGGTTGGGCACTGTGGAAGAAAGCCAGAGAAACTATTAGCCCACAGGGTAGGACAGAGGAGGAAGAAAATATTCAGGTTATACAGGTTTTGCCAAACATTCTGCAACAGAGTCAAAGTCCACTAATTAGCATTTGGTGAAATTTATCAATAATTGTACAGAGACAAGGAAATAATTAACTGCAGTAGTCAGATTTAATACCACCATATATTCTTCTCCTTGTATGCTTTCTGTGGAAGGTTGGACGCTGGGCTGGCAACTCGACACTGTAAAACTCCACTGCCAATTATGAGCGGAAAGGTGATCCGCTGTTGCGGCCCCTAACCGGGAAAAGCCGAAAGAAGATTCTCCTCCTTATAGCAGTATCAGTTAATGGCTACTGCAACTAAAAGGAATGCTACTAAGCAACTGCTCACACCCCAAATGTAAAAAGCCCCAGGTACAGATGGCTAGCAGGAGGACCTGTACGGCCTGAAATTAGCAAGGATACTACAAATGTACAAGCATAAGTCAATCCATAAACAGACTTGAAAATACAGACTTGTGTTCTATTCAAAGTAAAAAGGTTCTTATCTCCATTATTCAGCCAACACAGGCAGAACGGATGTCAGAGAGAAAAGAAAGTTTTTCAGCTTCACGTACTACAGACTTGTATGCACACAACATGCAGTAATGGGAACCAAACCTACAGATATGACCGGTTGAGAAGGCATTCAGCTCTAGAAGGAGAATTTTTTTATGGAAGAGTTACAAGAGCACATGGACTCCACAGCTTTCATTCGTGCAATAAGAGACCTGTACAACTTTGCAAACACAGAATGCAGAAGAAAATCCCCAAGGAAGCTTTTTGTCCCCAGCCAGAAAAAGGCCAATGAACCTTTGTACTACGTGCAAAATCGGTCAACAAGAGCTGCCAGTGAGGAAGTTATGATGTAGTTGTTTGCCAGAATGGAAGTGGGTGGTCCAGGTTTCAGGTTTGGGTGTGAATACTGAAACAGAAATGTTCCTGTAATGTCAACCCCAAGAGTGCGAGTACTCAGTTCACCTATGTATGAAGTAAAAAAGCAAAAAACAGTGGTTACGATGCAAAAAGATGCCCATTCTCCCATGTTAAAGTCCAATTCCAGTCCCAAGCATTTACTTTTTAATTTGGTAAAGTAATTTCGCTCCCTCCTTGACTATATTTGCTAGTTTACCCCTAGGATCCAATTAAAATTAGCCTGAAAATTGGTGTAAAATTAAAAAAAGAATAAAACAAATTAAGTACAGCCAACAACACTGCTTACATACAATCATACAAACCAAACCAAAAGCCCACGGTAAATGTCAGAGTCAGTGTCAGCCCCGCTTGGCTCGCTCCGCTCCCTGCCCCCAAATGCCACCCGCCCCCACTAGTGCTAAATTTAAACCAGACTTTGCCACTCCCCACCTGCTAAGTAGCAATCAGCACCTCACACATCATTGAGCAACCCTGCACCCTTAACCCATTTCCTTCTTTCTCATTCTTTCACACCCTGTTAGCACAGTCCGCCATCAAATTTGGCCCACCCCCTATCAAAATTGCAAACAAGCAAAAAAAAAACCACTAATTACCCAAATGCCTATACTGTTTCTATTTTACCATCTCACTGCCTATGAACAAACAATTAACCATGGTATTCACTACCCAAATGGTCAGACACCCATGACTTCACACAACAGCAAACACTTTACCTTCCCCTGCACACCAAATATACCACCCTCTATAAAATACCACCCCTGTACAGCCACAAAACATAATCCTAAAGACAAAGGCTATATAAAGCTTATAAACAAACTCCTAAAGCTCAGAATAACCTGTCACTATAACCTTACAACACATGGAGACATTCATCCCAACCCTGGCCCACCCACACCCAATAACCTCCACTCCCCTAACACAACCTACACAGTCAAGCTACCCATGAATACTCCCACTAGTTCCCTCCTAGCATTTCACCTAAATATCAGAAGTATTAACAATAAGATTCCCAACCTACACGCCCTCCTAGCAACCCACTCCCCAGACATTGTGCGTCTTATAGAAACCTGGCTAAAACCCAGTACTACTGACAATGGGATACTACCTCCAGGATACAATATTCACCGGTTAGACCATGCTACAAGGAAAGGAGATGGGATAGCAGTCCTTTACAAAAATACTCTAACAGTTAATAGAGACACCATTCAACCTCCCCAATTCAATAACGTGGAACTCCTCATAACCAAGCTACAGATTAACCAAAACAAACACTTGAACATTGTCTGTGCATACATTCCACCAGGCAACAACCTAAATACCCTAGAAGATCTCTGTTACTGGTTATGTACTACCTATCCCCAAAAAACCATAGTTTTTGGTGATTTTAACACCAACTGGCACCCCTGCTCCTCAGACCCCCCCCCCCTCGCTCATATAAACTTATCTGGGTTTAAACAGACCATAACCTCACCCACTAGGATAAACAAACCAACCAACAAGGAAAGTATTCTAGACTGGATCCTAGTTCATAACAAACCCCAACTGTACACAGCTGGTACTCTCCCCGATGACCTCAGCGACCATTGTCTAACCTATATCATAAAACATAAGGCAGGAAACCCTCACCAGCTCAAATATAAAACATTTAGAAACAGGAAAAACTTTGATGTTGCTATATTCCAAAATGAATTAAAAGCAGTTGACTGGTCAAAACTAAAAAAATCTAACATTAGAGGAGGCCACAGATCACTTGAACACTAAATTCCTAAGTATCATTGATTCCCATCCTTCAGCACATACAATAAAAACTAGATCAAATACAGCACCATGGCTCACAAAAAGATACCAAAGCAAAAAATCAAAACTAGAAACGGAGCCTGGGCCAGCTGGAGAACAACCATCTAAAATATCGTCAACTCAGGAATGATACAAAAAAATCTATTTTACTGGATAAAAAAAGCTTCTACCAAAATCTCCTGCAAAAACACCACAACAACCCTCAAAAGTTTTGGGCAGGCTTAAAGCAACTACTTTGTCCAGGTCACTCCACCACCCTAGCCCCGGCTAACTACACCCATAGTTCCCCAGAGACAATAGCTAGCGCCTTTAATAACTTTTTCACTGAAACAATCCAATCCCTAGCAAACCAACTAACCCCCTCTAACTTAAACCACATGCCTAGTCTACCTAATAATCACCCGGAATTTGGCTTCCAACCAATATCCACTAGTTTTATCAAAACACTTCTAAAAAATCTAAAACCTACCACCCTCGCTGCTGACCTCCTCCCTGCAGAGTACCTGCAAATAGCTGCAGATGCCATTGCATATCCCATATCTATCCTCATCAACAGAACCTTATACAAAAATGTTATCCCCTCCCTCTAGAAAATATCTCACGTCATCCCACTCCATAAAGGTGGTAGCTCCTCAGACATCTCCAACTATAGACCTATTGCCAGTCTTTCCCCACTAGCCAAAATAATGGAGAAATGTGTACACAAGCAACTAATGAAATACCTTTCACAGAATAACTTACTGTCCAACTCCCAGCATGGTTTCAAGCCATATCACAGCACCACCTCAGCCCCCCTTTCCTTTACTACTGCCATAAACCAAAACAGGAATGACAATAGGTCAAGAAAGAGGGCAGAGGTTAGCCTATCAAAAGCCTTTGACATGGTCAACTATGAACTTCTCATTCTTTCACTAAAATCCATTTCCCTCAACAAGCCTGCTATCCAGTATTTCCAGTCCTACCTGACTGGTAGACAGCAGGCGGGACTATGGCAGGGCAAACTCTCCAGCCAGTTACCTCTCACACTTGGTGTCCCTCGAGTCCATACTAGGTCCACTATTCTTCTCTATTTTTATCAACAACCTCCACACTGCTATTCCTAAAGCCACATTCATCCAATACGCAGATGATTCCACGCATCTGCTCAGCCACCTCCCCATCCGACCTGCAAATCTTAACCCAAAATACATTTAACACTACACTATCGAGAACTGGCTCACCAATCAACGCCTACTTCTGAACCCCAATAAAACTAAACTTCTACTCTTCTCTCCCACTAGTAGATCCACCACACTTTCATTCTCTGTCACATCTAACAATGGTACCACTATTTCCCCAGATAAATCGCACCAAACTGCTAGGGGTTATCATAGACCATCTCAAATTTGACTACAGGTCAACAAAACCATACTGACCATCAATAAGAAGCTTGGATCACTGTATAGAAACAAGACATTTTTAACCCCTTTGGCTAGGACTGCAAATCGCCCGATCACACCTAGTCTCTACTCTCTTACATGCCTCGCCTGTACTCTCAAACCTCATCAAATCCGAACTAGGTAAGCTGTCCCACAGCTGCAATCATACTGCCAGATTCGCCACTAGCTCCACCTATAGAACCCACCACTGCCAGAACCTTAAACAAATAGAGTGGCTAGAACTGCCCAGCTTAACTCAAACTCTTAATAGCACACAAAATTTTGTACCACCCTGAGAATATCCCTTCAATTAAAAATATTATTAAGCCATATAAGCAATCCAAGATCCCTACGGTCAGCCGATAAACTACTGGTCCAAACCCACAAAGCTAATAACTCTGCTGGTGAATTCCTGTTTGCCAACTTCATTGGCAAAACCTGGAATTCGTTGCCAAACTATATAACCCTGCAATCCTCCAAAAGTCTCTTCAAAAAAAAAACCTCAAACAGTATCTCAAAGTGAATTGGCTATGCCCATGTACCAACCCTGATTAAGTTATAAACTAAAAGCATATTCTGCAATTATCATAACTTGTAACTATATCACCAAGCTCGGCTTCCAATCTGATGTCTCTTACTTTTAATTGTCTATCCACGACAATTGTGAGTCCCTACTAGGGAACACTACTAACCCATTGTATATAGTCACTGTTTTTATAATTGTTTGCTAACTTCTGTGTAATCTATGTAAGTTTGTCTTTGTGGAGCTTTTCTTCCCGGGCCTCTGCTGAAAATGAACATGTATCCAGTCGGACTATCCCGGTAAACAAATGTAAAATAAATAATTTAAAACCTGTCTGGGATAAAATTACTCTTCTGGGTTTATAACTGGAAGATGACACAGATGAGGGAGGACTGAAGTGATGTTCCTAGCCCGTTATTTCACATTTTAAGTACTTGCTAATACTTTCACTAAACAAATGGATACAGAACATCACAAGGCTTGTGATCCAATATATTTGGTAGAGTATACACAGCAGGGTATCATGATATATTCCAAGCAGTCCTCACTCTTTTATAAGCTTGGGAATTCCAAACTGGTGGAAATACATGCAAGTGTTTGCATTAAGGCAGCTGTCATCCTACAATTATGCCTTCCATCCTATCTTGCCCGAGCAGGAGGACAGAATCTTCAAGGCATAAACACAGTGGGCCACAGAGTGGTATTGAGTCCACAGTTTAATTTTAAGGAGCAACAAAAACAGTGCCAGATTTTAGAGAGGAAAACCCTACCAGAAAAAATATTAGATCATCTCATGTAGTCAGATCCCTTGCAATGTGCAGCTAAAAGTTTGCATCCTTTCAACTTCTCAAACCAAACAGGTATTTTGTTAACCAGGTAAGGGAGCTGCTTCAGAGACCCTTTTCATTTATTTTACTTTACATTTGTTGACCAAGTCAGTCCGGCTGAGCTCAGTGGCCCATCTTCACTGGACACCCGGGGAGAAAAGCTCCACAGTGAGATACAATTTAATTACATAAGAGAATAGGTTAAATGCAAAAAACACTAAGTATTCAGTACTAACATACACTGCGAGTATAGTTTTACAATAGTAGTCGACAATGAGACTGTGGCAAGAGTAAAGTATTAGACCAGTAAGTGAAACACATCAATAGTTCAATGATCAATGTTACATACAAAAGTTTGTGGACAAGTTTGGCTAGTATAGTTACAAAAATTGGAGACAGAATAGGTGCAGTGTGAAGATGGAGAGAGAAGAGTAAAAAAAGGTTGAGAAAATGGAGATAAGATTTTAGGTTGTTCAAGGAAAGGTTCTAGTGAGATTGTGCAGGAAAAAAAAAAAGAGGGCAAGTGAGAAATTATACAGGAGGAGAGTGTAGGTTGAGGGGAAGGGGATAGGACTTTTTGATGCATGGGAGAGTAGTTTAGGGTGGATGTGTGCAGTGACAGGACCAGCTAGTTTTTAGGTATTCTTTAGTGGCTGTTCTGAATTGACTGGGGTGTTAAAGGATCTAACTTCAAAGGGAAGTTTATTCCAGGATAAGGCAGGGTTATCATTTTAGAGGTTGCAACCAGTTTTGGTCTTTGGTTTATGTTATTTGGAGCAGGTCTTATCCAGAGCTATGTGGAGTTCTAGAAGGGGAGTTTTTAGAGATTATAGGAGTAATGATGGGACAGAAAAAGTGCTGGTTTAGGATTGAGGGAATTATTTGAAGTTGAGAAAGGATGAGCTGGTGGGGTAACACTAGCCAGTCTAGTCGTTTTAGGGAAAGACAGTGTTGAGACTTAAGTATGGTTTACAGCAAATCTAGCCACCTTATTGTAGGTTGATTCGAGTTTGGTTAGGAGCGAGGAGTTCAGATTAATAAGAATGTGACAGCTATACAATAGACTACGAAGAAGGTATGCACGCGAGAGTTATTTTTGCCTTACTAGTTAAGTACTTTTTGTTGCAGTAAAAGGAGCCCCCATTTTTGGTGTGTCTTTTTAATACAATTAAACACATGTAAATCAAACTTAAGTTGGTCATCGAATGCAACTCCTAGCAGTTTTGTGCTAGATATGACAGACAGATGTGTTGTTCCTGGACAGTATAGTAAAAGTAGATCTGAGATTATGGAGGTTTTCGGGGAGAAAGAGTAAGAGCTTGGTTTTCTTAGGGTTTAGAATTAGTTTGTTGTCTTGGAGCCAGGATTCGATGGAGTTAAAGGATGACTGGGTGGATGAGTAGAGGTCTGAGGGACTGGAATCATCAGCATATTGTATAAGGGATGACTGGGAACAAGAGGTATGTAGTGAATTAGTGGAAATATTAGTAGAGTAGTGGGCCAAGAATAGATCCTTGGGGGACTCCCATTTTCACAGGGAGGGGAGGGGGTAAAGCAGAGAGCCATTTGACAGATTGCAGGTGATCAGAGAGGTAGCTAGAAAACGTAGAAGGAGAGAATTAAGGTCTGACAGTTTGGCCAGAAGAGGAAGATGGGAGACCGTACTGAAGGCCTTGGAGAGGTCCAGGAATAGGCAGGAGACCAGTTACTGCCATGACAAGCAAGAGATACAGTATTAACGAAAGACATTTGTGTGGTTGTGGTGCTATGTTTGGGTGAAAGCCATGTTGTGTGGGTGTAAGTAGGTTTTTATAAAGTAGGTATTGCATAGCTTGCTTGCGGATGCATTTTTCCAATATTTTTGAGAGAGGAGACAAGATTGCAAATCAGCCTGAAATTAGAGATGTCAGTGGAGTTTCCTCCTTTATGTATAGGTAGGATGTAAAATTTTTTCTATAAGGAGGGGACATACGATTCAGAGATGGAGCGACTGATTAGGATAGATACAGGGAAAGCAAGGGATTCTGCAGCTATCTGCAGGAAATAGGGGGTAGTTTTTCCTCAGAAGGAGAACATGGTTTAAATTTTAAGAGTAAAGATTTTATGTAGCTAGTAGGTACTGTTTTGTGGGTGAAACAGTTAGGGGGATTAGGTGAAGAAGTGGAGTTGCTGTTAGCATCTTTTGTAGATGGGAGAGAGCTAATCATCTTAGTTAAAAGATTTGATAAAAAGTGGGTGTTGAAAAAGCCAGCAGTTTCTTCTGGTTTGTTATTTGGGCAGGGATTGGGGGATTGGGGGGGGGGGTCTGACCTTTGGGTAGATGTTGATGTTGAAGTCCTTTTTGTCTTTGTGAATATGTTTTTGACCTGGTTTCGGAGTCATTTATAGTTTTGTAAGTTTGCTGGGATTTTGTTTTTTATCCATAATTTCCACATCCTCTTTTTTTCATTAGGGTAAAGGTAGGATTAGTTAGATAAGGAGATTTTTAGATTTGATTCTGACTGTGCAGAGAGGAGCAAGAGCATTTAGGATGCTTAGGAAGGTAGAGTTGAATGAATGGACAGATTCATCAACTGGGAGAGTGGTTAAGAGGTGACCAGTTAACTCTGGAGAGATGTCTTTGAAGGTCTCTGGGCAGAAGGTGGAAAGTTTGCGGGACGTTATGTACTTGTGGGGCCTGGTAAAGTGAGGAGTATAGCTGATGACTCTTACAGGGGAGTGATCACTGATGGCATTGGGTAGGGTCTCAGGATTGTGGTACTTCTGGGGGTGGGAGACTAAGATCCAATCTAATAGAGTGTTTGGGAGATGGGATTTGTTGATATGAGTGGGTGTAGAGATTAGTTGCACAAAGCTGTGCAAGTTGATGAAAGAAGTTGGGCTGGGTGCGTCAATATTTACATCCCAAGGAGAAAGGTTTCATTATGGATGGTTTGAGAGAAAGATGGGAGAGAATGTTTTCCAGGATGGTAATATTGTCAGAAGGGGGAATATAAATAGCTAAAACGTTAATTATAGTGTTGCTGTTGAATTTAAAGTTGGTCAGTAGAAGCTCAGCTGGTGAGAAGGAGGGAGTGAGTTTGTTTGGGCTTAAGGGGGTGAGATGATTAGAATAGACAAAGGCCACTCCTCCACCCTTTTTGTTTTGTCTATGTAATCTTAGGATGTTATACCCAGCCAGGAGGATATCAGTGTCTTGGTAGTGTGGTTTTAACCAGATTTCTGTTAAGGTGATAATATTAGGGGTGTAACTGGCCATCTAGGCATGGAATTCACTAACTTTGTTTAGTACACTTCTAAGATTCAGAGAGTAGATGGATTTTTTTTTTTAAGGAGCATAGCTGGGAGGGTTTGGGGGGGTCAATATTTATAATTGGGGGAGTACAGCAGGGACTAGGGTTAGGATGAATATCACCTGACTGAAGTAGAGATCTATGAAGGGAGAATAAAGCATCTCCTATTCAAAATAGTCTTCCATTTAGAGATGTGGTAAAGAAAGGAGGTAACCTAATTTTTGAGAAGGGAGTGTTTAGAGGAAAGACGGAAGAGCATACGGGAAGTACTGCTGGGGTTTTACAGAAGAATTTATTTCTGTATTAGCTGGATGGATCTGTGGTGGTGTTAAATGCAAGTGATAGCAGCCAAGAGTGTAGAGAAGGGGGATAAGGTTAGTGGGAGAGCATGATAGGAAAGGCTGGGGGAAATTAGATTATTGGTGTGATGTATTAAGAGCCAAAAAGTCTGTTGAAAGACAAGATTGGGAGTGTTTGGGAGGGAGGTATATCCAGGAATGAGGAAGGGGTGTGGCTAGAGAGGTGGGGTTGATAGGTGGTTAACCGTTAAAGGAAGGATATGGGGGGTGGGGGTGGGAAGGGGGCAAATTGAGCCCGAGTGTAGCGGGGCTTCTCCCAGGTCTCAGATACTACGTTAGTGAGAGAAAAAAGAAAACAATCATATGTCATGCTCTAGGCCATCACAGCAAGACATACACATGTACAAAGCAGGTAATACTCAGAGGCTGTATAAAGCAAAACATTTTCCAGCATATCACTGAAAAGGCAAATTTATGGATGCAAAGTCAAGATCAGCTCAAATTATACAGTACATCCATAATTATGTAACTGTTAATATGTTTAGACTATATACAGAAAAGACCAGAAGACTACACAAGGTACTCTACAAAAAATTCAGAACAAGATTTGTGCAGCAAGTCATGCAGGTAGAGGAGATGAAGAAACAAAATATAAAGTAGTATTTCTAGATGCAATATACCATAAGACAACATTAAGGCATGTATATATTATGAATTTTCCTAAAACCTGGCTTACCTCTCCAGTCATATTAGAGAAATAAATAAGAAAAAGATTTAAGATAGTTTCATTCATCAGTAGGGCATCTTTATAACAACGATTATTGGAAATACCACACTAAAAAGGTCTGATAAGATGTAGATGCATTTTAAAATGTTTCTTTCCCCAACCAAATTAAAAACACTAGATGTACTTTGAAAGCTTCTGCTTTTACTTAGCTTTCAGTCATAATAGACAAATTAAAATTGGGCTTTAAATAAATGTATAACATACAGAACCTAAAGCAACCCATTACTTTAGCAGTAAACTGACCAGATTAAAAACGGGGACCACACCATAAACAATGGAAAGAGTTTTCTTCTTTTTTGAAAAGGGGGCCCAAATACAGGAAGGATTTAAAGCTTAGTTGCCAATGCACAAGGTGCAAAGAAGACAATTTCAGATTTCACAAATTCTGGAGCTGCATCCCGCACTCTTGATATTAAGGGGGTGGGAGCATACTTTTTATCTGGCAATTTGACAATTTTAATTATCCCCCCCCCCCCAATCTTAACAACTTTGTTATTTGGACCTATGCAGTTCTGTGTACAAGATATGGCTTAACACCAACTTAAATTGCCACTGAATGGAAAAATCCACAGCTGTTACCCAGACATGGTCTGTATAAGTGGCTCGTCCATTTGGATGAACTACTCACCACCGGTCTCCCATTTACAGACAGCTGAATGATGACTGACCATATGCTCGTGGGGAAACCTCATTATTAACTGAAAACTATAGGCATGGTTTGTTATTACCTGAAGACCCAATTATCAGTTTTTGAACTATAAAGAAATTTGTCATAGCAGATGTATCAATGTGACAAGCAATGTGCTAAATACTGCTATCTTGAAGATCTTCATTTGTATGAAAGACAGTTTCCATATTACATTGTCTTAAGACTTCTAAATTTACGATGTCTTCATTAAATCTCTTCAAGTATTCAAAAGTACAGAAACCTATCCAAAGGGTTAGTATGTTATGCACAAGACATCTGGTGGAACTATAAAGCTGCCTTAAAAACACCAACTCATGGAGGGAGAAGCTTTAACTGTTGTCCTGAGATCAGTTTCACTACTTCCTTTATAAAGCACTATTGCTTTTTCAATATTTTATTGCTGAACTGCAATTATATTCCTGACGTGGAAAAAAAATCTTAAGTTAGGTAGGTGCTTAAAGTATTGTTAAGCACCTCTCTATGCTGCTCAGGTCTAATCTTGCACCACAGCTGCTCAGGTCTAATCTTGCACCACAGCATAACAGAGGCCACTACAGAACACCAGCAAGAAGCTACAACAGCTTTATAAGCAGCTCAACTTCACAATTACACACAAAAAAGGAGGGACTGAATGAAGTTTTTCATTTAAGCACTAGAACCCAACTAAAACTGTAAAAGGGAGCAAATTACTATTTGTATTTAACCCGCCTCTGGCGACCACCTTATTTATAAAGGTTAATGTACAAATACAGCTTTATGTATTTAACAAAAAAACATAAGGACATCTTTTGTTAAAGCCACAAACTGCAACATTCAATTATCTAGCTAAGGAATATCCAAGGGTTGTACTAGTTACTTAAGTAGGGAGGGGCAGCCGTGCATCACAAGGAATACACCAAGAGACTGTAAAAGCTGCAGTACTATGCCAGTATGCTACCCTGCCTTCAGAGCAATATCAGAAGACGAGGAAGACCGCACATCCAGAAGATGCTGGATACGGTTATTTTTCTTGTCTCACATCATCATACTAGATGCATCTGCAACTGAAAGCCTCAGAAGCACTACAGCAAGAGCAAGCCAATATGCTGCACTTTGTCTCATGATGCACGAATATGCTTAGTTATGGAAGAACATGCAAGACCACGTGTTATGTTTTTATCCAACAGCAGACATGTTCAAAAGGATATCGCAATCACTTAACCCAGTGAACACACTACCCTCAGGGTGACACACTGTTTTTTTTTTTTTTTTTTTTTTTAAATTGAGCTGCAGAGCATCACCATCAGTAAAGCTATGAAGTGCTAAAGACAGCAGCTCGGCCATTTAACAGCTTAGAGACAGGAGGATGGACAACCAATCCAAGAAGAGAAGGATCTTTCTGATGACAGGCAGGTCTCATCACTGGCAGATGACTGGGATGGGGGTCGGGGTAGGGGTGTGCGCTGACCTTACATACAGGTCTGCCCAGGGCCCAATACAGATATGCTTTCTTGCCTACACCTCACTGCTCATCCAGCCTCAAAATTATGCTTTCATACAAGGGGAGGTGATAGGGTTGAGAACTCAATCACAAGAACCTTCCTCAGAGTAGCAGCAGCTGCTTTTCAGTCAATGTCCCTGCCAGGTCATAAACTTCAACAGTCGAGACTCTAGCATCTCCAGTTCATGGGATGCAAACACAATGTCCTGAACAGATGCTCACACACACACACACACACACACACACACACACACACACACACACACACACACACACACCTGGCAGGGTGGAGATGGGGCTCAGAAAGGCACACTGCTGCAGGACCTTGACCGGTTACCCTCGCTGCAAAACTAAGCTGCAACTTTGGGATGGCCATCATAACCTTTGAGAAGTTATTCTCTGCCACATTGCCATTTAAAATTACACAGGGCTTAGTTCCACTCAATTCACTGGGGCCTTAGTGAAGCATGCTAGTTGATATACAATACAGTCTGCATACCAATAAAAAATATGTTAACTTGATTTAGAAAACATAAATCAAATCAGTTTGTAATATGTACTACAAGCTGTATGCTAACAGTAAGTTCAATAAAGCCCCGATGACTTGAAAGGAGCACAGCCCCATGTGATCATGAAAACATTACTTGCACATCAGCGCGCTATTCAGCATGGTAAGGGACAACGGGTGTCAAGCAAATTATCAGTGAGCTTCAGGAATAACATTTTAAAAATTACAGAAGTTAAACCTGAAGCTGCCATTTGGTTCTAAAAAGGAAAAATGCAGCAATCTGCCTGATGCAAGGAGTTATTACTCTAAATCTTGGAGAAAATGTGTCTATTAGGAAAACAGACTGACCACACACAGCCCCATTTCAACCACAGTCTAGGAGTTTAAAGAAAGAAAGGCGAGAGTTTCATACCAGAAAAGTAAAGACAATTGCTGTTCAGTGATGCAATGTGTCAATTTCAGACACCTTCTGTATAAATTTTAAGTCTGAAAGTTTAAGGAAGGGACAGACAGGAGACAGCACTTGGTGTGTGAAGAGAATTAGGGTCAAAAGCATTTTTAATAAATTAATTAATGCCCAAGAATCTCAGGCTTGGTGACAGTAGGATACATCACATCCTATTGGCATGATTCAGCAGAGTAAAACCTTACTAGAGGGTACTAACCTTACTTTCACAAAAGTGGCAAGAATTGTTTATAATCTCAAAAATTGCAAGACAATACATTTAACATTAACAGATCTGTTTGATAAGTGAGTCACTGCAGGCAATGAAACACAGGGTGTCCATGCATCTGCTACAATTATTCCATTTTAGAATGCTATATTTGGAGTGATGGTGGGACAGCAGTATATGGGGCAGAAGAGTGCATTCAGCCCACACTGTAAATTGCTTTTCCAGTCTCTTCCCAAGCTTTTCTAACCTCTTG
The DNA here is from genome assembly GCF_019279795.1 of Protopterus annectens. Taxonomy (NCBI): domain Eukaryota; kingdom Metazoa; phylum Chordata; order Ceratodontiformes; family Protopteridae; genus Protopterus; species Protopterus annectens. The sequence continues at coordinate 623,734,429 of NC_056741.1, forward strand.
ATTCCTATAGCTGTTCTGCAATATTTTATATGCCTATTAATTATCCTTTTTGTTTTGTTTGTTAGCAGCTCCTATTCTACATTTGACTAAAAAGTCAACGCATCGTTTAAAATTCTATGGATAAAATGCAGTAAATTGATCTGTTGAAGCATACTAAATGGTGGCGATATATTTTTAATCATTACTGTACCAAACCCAGTACACGAGCTTTTATAGTGAATTAATTAGAAGTATGAAAAATGGCATAACTTGCTTTCTTTAAGATAACTCGGACCTTTTCCTACAGCTGGGTTAATACCTCTGTGTCCTGGCTTATGCTGTTTAAGATGTAGTATAAACAAACAAAGCTTCTCTACATTGTTTCTTTAACATTGTCATTTTTTTTACACATATGCTTTTGCAATTGACAGGAGCACTGGATAGCATTGGTGTAGCCAGGCATATACTGCAATCGGGGATGCACATTTGCATCTGTCAATATTCTTTAATTCTTAGTTGCTTAGACGGGCCTGGTCATTGAAGCTGCCATGAAAAGACAGTGGACTATGTTCTGTGTTACAACACCACCACTATAACTAATGCTCTAAGCCAGTGGCAAAAGCTGAATTTCCAAGTGAAAGGAAAAGGCAACTAACAGTGGATTATTAATTTTGGATGAAAGTTCACTCTGACCACTGCCTTCCTCATGGTATAACCATATTGTTTGTTAGTCTAGGAGTATGTTCTTGAAATTTGTGTGGACCAAAATGGATGACTGCAAGTAGGGTTACAGAAAATGCTAAAGGGATTAGAATTTACAGGCAAAAACTGGTAAAGGAACCAAGGCATCAGGAGCAAATAACTAGTGAGGGAAAGGTTAGAGTGATGCAAGACAAAAGTTTGAACTACAGGTTAGAGACTGCCCTCCCTACCAGGGATTGATATAGTAGAGGCAAACAAGAAAGGAATAGGGGAGTTCAAGTGAAAGACCTGCTCTGGTAGAGTTTTTAGTGAAATGTCGAACAAAAAAAAAAAAAAATGGATAAGGCATATAAAATATTGCAGGATAACTATAAAAATCAAAGGAGGTTAGAACATATTGGGGAGAGAAACTGGAAAAGAAATTTACAAGGGAACAATGGGAAGACATCTGTAGGACTCCAACAATCACCAATACTCTACCAAGATTATATATTTTTGTTTTGTTATTGGTTGCTGTCAACACTACATACCACTTGTACAATCAACTGCCTTTTTGTCTTGCTGCTACAAACTCCAGAAGGTTTAGGATTTTTGTTTCATAGTTTAATACTAGGCTATCTGCCCTGGGGCATTTGTAAGCCTAGCCCTAGAGATGTGGCTTTCGCCACCCCATGTAGTGGTACTAAGGTGTACAGAATACATTTAGAATACTGTGCTTTTGTCTAGTAGTGACACATTGAAGACCCCCTTACTTATTAAAATTAGTTTACTGTGCCTCTGTCAAGTAGCAACACAGGGGTGACCCCCGGGGTAAACCTACGATCTCCCATCCACTCATCAAGATTTCTCTTTAAGAGAGTCAGTGAGGGGCTCTGCCTAACATGAACTGGGATTCTGTTCCAGAGTATGGGAAGCCTCTGAGTTATGAATCTGTCCCTCCAGCATGTTCTATTCATATTTGTACTGGAGGTTAAAATCTTTGGCTCTCGTGGTTCTAATGGATTTGGATTTTTTGAGGTGGAGCATGTCCATCAATTCCTGGTTGGACATGGCCTTGTACGTCAGGCACAGATCACCTCTGAGCAGGCGGTAAGCTACTGAATAGAGCTGGAGTTTCTTTAAGCTGGTAGCATATGACATATGTTAGAGACCCTTGATCCTCTTGGTGAGGTACTTCTGGGGTTTCTCCAGCTGTTGTAAGTGCCGGGTGAGGTACATACCAAATGGGGCATTGTACTCAATCATGGGCCTGATAAGGGAGGAGTATAGGGGTACGATGACCTTCTTTGATCTGGATGTGAACCCCTTCATGATAAGGTGGGCAAGGTAGAAAGTCTTTCTAACCACATTGGCAACGTGGGTGTCAAATGAGAGGTCACTATCAACTTGGGTCCCCAGGTCTCTGATTACTTTTTCCGTACTCAGTGGGTTACTGTCCGTGATAATTTGTGGGTACTTTGTTTTTCCCAAAGGGGATGGCTATACATTTCTTGGCATTCAGTTTAAGGCCATGATTCCGGCACCAGTTGTCCGTTTCGGTGAGGCCTTTCTGTAGGATGTATGTGTCAGCTGGTGTATCGACTATGGCGCCTAGTTTGCAGTCATCTGCGAACTTTGTCAGCCACAACCCTCCCATGTTTGCTTTCACATCTGAGAAGTAAATGCCAAACAAGAGGGGATCCCAGGACAGAGCCCTGTGGGACACCACTTGTGATTGGCTTCAAGTCCGACATGGCTCCCGCAATTTTGACTTTATGAGTTCTGTTCTTTAGCCAGTTTGCAACCCATGTTGTGACATATGGATTTACATTTAAGCTGTTTAGCTTGTCTATGATGCCTGAGTGGGGTATTGTGTCGAAGGCTTTAGCCAAGTCCAGGTAGGCTGTATGGACTGCCTTGCCCTCATCAATGTCTCTAGTGACCGTTTCGAAAAAGTCAACCAGGTTCAAAAGGCAGGATCTGCACTTTACAAATCCGAACTGGGTGGGATCAAGTGTCTGTAGGTCCCCAATGTCATTGTTTATGAGTTCCATAATAATTCTTTCCATAGCTTTGCAGACCAGGCTGGTTAAGCTTATGGGGCAGTAGTTCCCAGGGTCTGTAGTGGAGCCTCCATTGTGGAGTGGGACCACTGTTGCTCTACACCAGTGTTCAGGTACATGTCCTCTAGTAAGGCCAAGGTTAAATAGCATTTTTATATGCGGGTTTAGCTCCTCTTGGAGTTCACGTATCACGCAGCCGGGGAGACCATCAGGTCCCATTGATGCTGTGTTTTTTGCTTTGCTGAGGGCGGTTCTCACCTGGACATCAGAGATGACAGGGAGGTTACATTCAGCTGGGATAAGTATTTCTTCTTTTGAAGGTGAGGGAGGGGAGAAATTTGCACTGAACCTGTCTGCCAGAATGTTGGCAATATCTGTGGGTTCGGTAAATTTTTTGTCGTTGTGTACTAACTCTGAGCATATCTGAGGGTTTCCGCCCAGGTTTCTAACATAACTGAAGAATGCCTTGTGGTTATCTTTAGTGTCCTTGGCGATTTTTCTCTCAAAGTTGGCTTTGGATGTTTTTATGAGAGAACATAGCTTTCTACTAGTGCTGATCAGAGATGCCTTCCCTTTATGGGATTTTGTTCTGTCTTGCAGTAGCTTCCTTCTTTTGTTATACAATTTGTTTATGGCTGGGGTCCACCAGACCGGACGCTTTCCTTTGGTGGAGAGGGTCTTGGTTTTATTTGGGATTGCACGATCCATGCATTCTTGGAGATGTCCGTAGAAAGCATTTGTGTAGGATTCAGCATTGTGGGATGTGGTTTCCATTGGCCCTGTGGGCATAAATGATACCATCTCAGTCTTAAGAAGTGTAAAGTCGGCTTTTGAGAAGTTTCTCACTGTAGTCTTTTGTGCTGGGGGTGGAGGTGATAAATGTATATCCAGGGTGATTAGTTTGTGGTCAGATCTCACCAGTGAGGGGAATACTTCCGGTGTGGAGCATTTTGTCCCCATGTTTGTGATGATCAGGTCTAGTATATTACCCCCCCTTGTGGGAGAGGTGACTAGCTGTTCCACTGCATTTCAGTTTATGAATTCCAGGAACCTTTGGGCCAGGGTGTTAGGGCTAGAATAGTGCACCCAGTCTATGTTAGGGTAGTTGAAGTCTCCCAATATGATGGTATCTGGTGAGACATTCATATCTTCCAATGTCTTCAGGAAGGCCGAGTGGGGTTCTTGAGATTGGGAGGGAGGTCTGTAACATGCAACCAGTTGTATAGCAGTTTTGCCTACGGTTAGCTGCACCTGGATGGTCTCTGATGCTTCAGGAGTTGCCACTAACCTGGAGGTGTGGGTAGCCTTGATGAATATGGATACTCCCCCTCCCTTTGTGGTTCGGCCTGGGTTTTGGGGCCGAAAAACATGATACGAGGTAAAGCGTGGTAGCGCTGGGGTGCTCTCAGGAGCCTTGAGCCAGGTCTCAGTTACTGCACAGACATTGATGTTCTCCATACTGAGGAGTGCTTCGAGAGCCTGCATCTTGAGATTTAGATTTCTGGTGTTGAGCAGCATTACCCTTAATTTTTTTCCATTTTTGTTTTCTAAGGAGGTGGGTTTGTCTTTTGAGCATTGCCTAAAAAAGGCACTATGGGGGTGGCAACAGCCTTAGCCAATATCCGGAAGCCCAGTGGTGACAGGTGCAAGCCGTCCCTTGCGAAGCAGCATGGCTTGTCCAGCATGTCATCCCAAGCAGACAGACATTGGATCCCCCTAGAATGACACCAGTAATTGAGCCAATTATTAAAGCTGATCATCTTGTCTTTGTATTGTGGCATCATTCTTGGTGAGGGCAAGATGCTGCTCAGGGTCAGGGTCATACCAGCCTGGGCTACATAATCAGAGAGCTCCTCTAGGTCTCTTTTCATGTAGTCCAAGGAGGTACATCTCAGGTCATTCACGCCGGCATGGACAATGACGGAGTCATATTTGTACGTGCTTTTGAGTGACCTGAGTGCGTGTGTTATATGGCAGATCCTAGCCCCCAATAGGCAGCTTACCATTACCCTCTCCTTGCTCAGCCTGGTAAGTGGGACGTCAGTGTGTCTGACTATAGAGTCACCTATCACTAATGTATCAGGCATAGTGTTTGGCCTTAAGGGCTGTGATTTATTGAAGTCTGTGTTGTGTTTTGAGGTGGTGGATTTTTGGGTGTCTGCTTTGGGAGCCTCTGTTGTTTTGGTAAGTTTTTTTAATAGAGCCTCCGAGTATGTTTTTGTGTTATGTGTTTGATTTGCAGTTGGGGTAGGTCTATGCGTGACGGGGTTTGTTGTGTGTGGTTTTCACAGATATTTTTGATAACCCAAGCAGGACTTCAAAAGAATGTTTCCTAGGGTATATAGCAAAATGTGGATGTGTGATGAGGAAGAAAGATGCAACTGGGAAAATTTGTTTTGGGAATGTAACGAGTTAGCAGAATTTACAAATTCCCTACAGAGTACTCAGTCAGAAATATTGAGACAGCAAATGGCTGTAACCAAGAAAGTGATTCTTTTGGGACTGGTTGCAGGGTCTGGCTTGTGTAGACACAGTTCATACATTGTTATTAGGCCAACGACCACTACAGCCCTTATAAGGTTAGCCATGCACCCCAACCAAATTCTGGCCAACAAGACCTTTGGTATCTGTTTGAGGGAGGGGTGTATGTTAGTAAGGAGGTAGCTAAGGGACTTGTTATGGGTTATGTTAATTGGAGAACATTATACCTACAACCTCTGCTCAGAGACATGGAAGCAAGACATGGGGTGAATTTATTTCCCATCCAATGACAAGGCTTCATTTGAATAGGGTGAAGGATGGACTCTGCTTGACATGGACGGGGAGTCTATTCCAGAACACAGGGATTTTTGAGTTGCATATCTGTTCCTCCAGCATGCCCTAGATTCTCCTGGTGAGAAACTTCTGCTGGCATTCCAACAGCTGTTGCAAGTGTTTGGTTAGGTGCATACCAAAGGGAGCATTGTATTTCATGATGGGTCGGATAAGGGCCAAGAACAGTGGTAATGTAACTTCCTTAAACCTGAATGCCATACTGTTAACTACAAGTCAAGCAACAAAGATTTTCTTAGCGTCTTTGCTTTATGCTGGTTAAATAAATTACTGTCTACGTATGTTCCCAGATCAGACTAGTCGACTGACTCTTAGGGACATTTTTAATCAATGGAATAATTAACTTGAGTGGACAATTTCCCAAAGGGAATTATTATGCATTTCCCAGCACTGAATTTTAAACTGCGGCTTTGGTACTAGTTATTTGTGTCAGATGTGTGTGTCATGGGGAAAATATAATGATAGCTCCCAGCTTACAGTCATCTGCATACTTGAAGAGCCAAAGGCCTTTGACATGAGCCTTGACTTCTGAGAAGTAGATGCCAAACAGGAGAAAGCCCAGCATGGAGCAATGACATACTGCTCTGGTGACTGGTCTCTTAATGGATGTGATCTCACCAATCTTGACTTCATGGGTCCTATTAGTGAGCCAGTCAGCAATCTGAGGAGTTGCATAGAGATTTATACCTAGTTTAGAGAGCTTGTCAACAAAAGTGGAGTACTGTATCAAATGGCTTGGCCACATCAAGGTATGTAGAATGAACTGTTTTACCCTCATCTATTGCCCTGTTAACATTTGAAGAACTCAACCAGGTTAACAGGCACGACCTTCCCTCAAAACCAAACTGGGATGGGTCCAGTGTCTGTATGTTGCCAATGTCCTTTGTTGTTCATTTCCATAATTCATTCCATGGCTTTGCATATCAGCTTTATCAGGCTGATGGGTCTGTAGATATCAGGGTCAGTTGATGGTCCGCTCTTATGAGGAGGGACGACTGTTGCAGTCCTCCATTCACTTGGTGCACTGTTTCGTGGCTGTAGTTGAACAGTGCCTCAAGTGGTCCTGATAGGTCATGTTTTAGACTAATCAGGAGGCAATCATGGATACTCTTGGGGCCCACTGAGGCAGTGTTTTTGAGCTTAATGAAGGTCACCAGAACTTGATCCCTGCTAATAGTTGGGAAAGATGATAGGAGATATTTCACAAAGAATATCTGGGAGAGTGGGGGGGGGGGGTGAAGTCTGAGCAGAAATTAAATCAGGCAGTACATTCACTCTGTCATGATCAGTGAAGGTGGTGACACTAAACCACCAGTTCAGCACACTGCTGTGTGTTACCTTTAAGGTTCTGGACACAGCTGAAGGCCTTGCAATTCTCCTTTGCCTGAGAGAATATACTGACCTTGCCATTAGTCTTATTAGACTTAATTAATCCTCTTTTTTTTTTTTTTTTGTATTTGTTTTGTTTAGATGAATCAGAGAACTCTTTTTCAAGGAAGATGGTCTTTCTCATTTTGTCCATGACTTTTTCCCTTTCATCCTATACCCTGTTGAGGTAAGGATTCCATCAGTGAAGTTTTTAGAGTTTGTTTTAAGGTTACTTCTGGTAGGTATGCAAGCCTCTATGCAGCCATTTTCATGTTTGTAAAGGGTTTCTGTGCACGTTGCTCTGGTCTTGGGATTAGGAGGAGCTTGAATTTTAGCAAATTGTCACTTAACAGAATGTAGTTTGCCTCAGAATAGTTCCTAACTGTTATATGTTTAGGTGGGTTTTCAGAATTGATTTTGATTTCAAAGGAGACAACTTGTGATCTGACCTCATGGGGGGGGGGGGTGCTCTCCCATGTTGGTGGGTACTAAATTCGGTATATATGATCCACTGGTTGGAATGCACACTATCTGGTCGAGGGTGTTCATGTTAATGAAGTCCAGCAGGCTTTGTGCTTGTGAGTTTGAGGCAGTGTTTCCCAATCTATAAAAGGGTAAAGTCACCCATGAAAAGTACATTTTGATGGATGGTAAGTGTCTCTAAGAAGTCTAGTACAAGTAGAGAGACTCTTGGGGACTAAATAATGGTCTAAAGCTAGCCAAGATATAAAGGGACCTTATCCAACGTCACTTGCACATGGATAACTCCATGGTATCACCCTGTTTGACCAACCTTAGGAGATATATGCAGACACCTCCATCTTTAGTCCCAGTCTGTGCAGTCAGTCTAAATGTGTGGAAGGCACTGCATGAGTACTTTAAGGCTTTAACCAAGTCTCTGTAATGGTACAGACGTCTGCATTCTCCATAGTGAGGAGAGCTTGTAGGGCATTTTTTTTTCTTTTAAGGCTCCTAGCATTGAGCAATAACACTGTTTTTGCTATGTTGGTTACTTTTGCATGGTCTTAAAAAAAAAAAAAAAAAAGTTTAAGTGGGGGGGGGGGGGAGATAAAGTTTTAGCCAATATCCTGATAGCCATAAAGCAATGTGGTCTGTTAAACATGTCCTACCGTGCCAGATATTTGATCCCCCTGGGGCTTCACCAGAAACTGAACTGACAAATTATTAAATTCATTCATTATGTGCATAAACTGTGGCACTATTCCTAATGAAGGTAGAATACTGCTCAATGAAAGACTAGTAACCACCTTTGACAGATTCAGAGATCTGTAATGCCTCTTTTCATATAGTTCAGTGAAGTACGCTTCAGCTCATTTACACCCAACATGGACTATGATACAATCATACGGATACATGATGTGCAATGACATGAGTGCATGCGTGACATTGAGGATCCTGGCTTCAGATGAGCAACTAACAGTCATGACTGGTGCTGCTTTTGGTGTGTGCTTTAAATGACTGCTGAGGAAAGGTGTTTTCGTTACATGGTTTAGGAGATCTTTGAACTTTGGGAAGGTTCCTTTTAAGTGTCTCAGCATAAGGACATCTGTGATGGATTTATAGGTTTAAGACACCAACAATAAATCCAAAAAAATAAACAACTCCAACAAGGCTGTTAGACAAAGACAATTCCACTCCCACTAAAACTATTTCTTACCCAGTAGCCTGTTAGAAGCCCATTAGCTACTTTAAACAAGGCAGATTATTTAAACCAAGACAGAGATTAACCAAGTGCAAAATGATTCTTAATCATCTGTTGTGAAGATAATCAGAAGCTAGGATTTCTTTGTTTAGCAGAAATGTGACATACCAAAATCAGGAGACAGCACAACAAAAGGAATACCAAGCATCAGCACACAGTGTGTCAAGTTAGCATGTACCAGTTACAGAATTTACACATTTAAAATTAATTTTGACACCAGATCATTAGAAACCACAAAGTAACCAAGAAATAATCCTATTTCCTGTCAATTTACCATATCACACTTTCTGTAACACTGAAGTAGCTGTTATTCGATAACCCTTTTCCAAAACTCTAAACCCATACAACAGGATCAAAATAAAACTATTAAACCACAATCATAACGCTCAACCACTAAGCGCACAAAATTTGGACAAAAATCAAAAATTGGGGGAAGGGGTGGCAGCATCAGAGACATATTAAATATTGCTCTTATAAACCTAAGGTTCCTAGAATAATAAGATTTGTGTTAGCATGCATTTTCTAGAAGATATGAAATCTGAAATTCAAATGTACATCATTATTAGGGACTTCAATCCTCAATAACTTGCCAAAAAACAATGTTTTTGTAATAAAGAACAGACCAAACATACAAGGCAAAATATGGACAGTTGAGCGGTATGACAACAACACTGTTGCTCCTCTAATCCATACTTGAACCAAAGATGACCGTGCACAAGAGTCAACTAGGCGGCCACCTAGGGTGCTGTGCTTGTAGCCCCTCTATTTTCAGAATAAGGTTTCTTTGCTGTGAGGTATAAATAAATAAAGCACCCTGGATGAAAGAAAATGTGCCTGTGGCAAAGCTAGTGTCCAGCTGGCTTAATATGCAAGTCATGTCACATTAGACTTTTATGTTGCGAGGTCACAAGAGTAACAGACCTTGAAACGTTTAAATGTAGGCACAAATCTGCATTAAGTAAATATGCATCTCTAACGCCTGGCTTTTACTAACTATAATTGTAAACAGTTTACATAAAGAACATATGAAGGACAGAAGTCTAAACTATGAAACAAAACAGGAAACATTCTGGACAGAAATAAGAGGAATGGCACAGTGAAACTAGTGTCATTACTATTGTTACAATAACGCTGGCAGTAATCAGACATTTTTAGCAATATTCCTCTGGCTTTGTGAGTTGGGAGGAGCAACTTATATTGGAATATATTAATAGGTGACAACTTGCATGTACAGACTGAAGATGAAATATCACTACGTAGCCATCAGATGCCATGGTTACAACTGCTGCATGAAGGATGGGGTAGACTGGATGAAAGTAATTGATCCTCTAGCCATTTGCTTGGTTTAAATAGTCACTACCTGGCTTGGCAGGACTAGTGTGTGTTTGTGAGAAGAAAGAAGTATACTTAAATTTGACTCCAGATATGCCTACCTATAGCAGTTATAACTGTTGTGACATTCTTCTCGGGAGAAAAAAAAAAGACTAACTGCCTGTTGCTATTTGCTTATTAATTTTGGCTCTGCAGGAATGATGTGATTGCATGAAACAAATACAATACTTTAAAATGTGTGAAAATTGTTTTGAACAATGGTGAAATACATTACATGGTCATCTTATCACAATCAGATGTTGAATTGTGCATAGAGGTGGCTATAACTGCTTGATGGGGTTGTATGGATGAAAGTAAATTACCATCTTGTCAAGTTTAAACAGCTTGTCTCAATAAATAAGGAAATAAATACATCACAGAATACCCAGACCTTTAGAACATCTAGGGGCTAGCAGCTCCTACACACCCAAAGCTGAACAAGTGGATTTTGACATGGACATACTGATCACTTCTGCCCTGAATCCCAGCTAGTCTAAAACCAGCCCTGCTCACAGCTCTACAAAGAAGGTTGCTGTACGTGTGTGTGTGTGTGTGTGTGGGGGGGGGGTACATGATGTCATTATTTCTTTAACATTCTTACAAAACCTAAGAGCTCATTATTTCTTTAACATTCTTACAAAACCTAAGAGCCCACTATATCTTCTGATGGGCTGGGGCTAGCTCCTTGCTTCTTTAACTTTCTCTCACAAACTTCAGAGAGGGTGCACTGAAGTTTTAGATAAGCTTTTATAGGAGCATTTTTACTGTCTAGAAGTAACACGTTGGAAACATTGTTATCAACCCCCCCCCCATTTTTCTCAACAAAAACATCGGCTGCATATACAGGTGGCTATTTTTTGTGGAAGAATAAATAAGTACACTGTCTTTTTAGAGATTTACAGTAAGGAGGCATGATGTATAAACAAATAGCAGTAGCAGCTTGAAATATGACTGTGGGGATTTTTGCCTTATTTGCATACTCAATTTAATATCAGAAAGTGACTACTTATTTTGAAGCTGGGGAGATAGGTACTACTCCCAGATTTATGTATCCTCAGAAGCATGTCTTCTCAGTTTATAGTGATCTGGTGTGTCACCTTTGAGCATTAATCAACTTTATGAAATATATACAACCAAATTTTTTCCATACATAAGTTTTGTTCAGGACATCACTGGATCGAAAATTGGGAAAGAAAGGTCTACAATGCACCCCACAACTTTTAGGTGCCTAGCAGTCCCCAGACACCCTGCTTACAAGGTTGTCTTAGTCAGCTTTAATGTATTAAAAGAATGCAGAGGGGAAAAAAGGAGTTTTAAGGGTAAAATTAAATTCCTTTCTTTGATCGTGATTTTTGTTAAGGCAATCATTCAATGAAAAGATTGCTAAAACTAAATACATAAAAAAGGACCCCCCTCCAAACACACACAGTTATTAGAGTGCACTCATGTTTATCTAGAACACGGTGAATACTTGCAGGGAATAAAAACCCCAAAGAGTTGAGACAGAGGTCTGGATTGGGGGGGGGGGGGGGGGGTAGGCTGACCCCTGCTTGCACTCTTATTCTGCACTTTGAAATGTTCCAAGTCTAAGTAGTTTCTCCGGTCAGAAGATGCTGCACCATTTACAGATCCGTACTTGATGCCTAACGATTCACGTTTCACAATCAGAAAATACTTAATAAACAATTTGCTGAAACCACAACTTCGGATGAGGCATTAGAGAAGGGGTAGAAGGAAATATTCTAACAGAGCTATTTAACATTTGTCAACCATCAAGATGCGTTTAACTTGAGTCAGTTAGTGTATAGTTTAAAGTTAAGAAATACTGCAATTACCGGGGATTCAGTCCTAAGTGACAGGAATACAAGAAAAAATCTCAAAAAATAGTTATCTACAGCCCCCGCCTCTACATTTTGGTAACAGCCGACTGGTACTACCCAGCAGAGACAGTAATTCATTTGCATACATGGGTGATGGTCATGGGGTCAGCAACGTTATTCAATAAACTTCAATGTCGATAATGTGAAAAAGGCGTACGCTATCCTATAAAATTAAGCGTTACCACTTTTCTTAATCTCAATGTTTCAGAGAAAAAGTAACCGTATACCTCGTAGAGAAATGGACAACTTCACGGGGCTACAAACTGCCAACGCCTTGAATACTATTATTTTTAACATAGTATGCTCGTTTTTTTTCCTGTCATTTTACAAACATAAAATACCTTTGTTCCAATCAAAATACATCAAGTGTCAAAAGTATCGCCACTACCTTTTCCACACTAAGTGTATTAAATACAAACATCACCGAAGAAAACTCTACTAGCTAGTGGGACAACTCCGAATCATTAAATGCATAATATTTCAAACACTCTTGAAGCCAAAGGACGTCTGTTTACATTATTGCTGAAATAGGCAACAAACTACACCAAAGATATTTGACCTTCAAAATTTTGTATTGAACAGTTTCAAACATGCAGGGGTCACAAATGTTACACAATCTGACTAAATAAATTCAGATTTTAATGTTCAGATGTGAATGGAATTATTCAATATTGCAAAACCAAAGCATTACAACACCCACAAACCCTCGCTAGAAAAGTTGTACCCGAAGCCTTGCTCGCTACCCCTTATTAGACTATTGCATCTTAGAGAAAAAAAGTGTTAAAGTGACTTTACGTTTTCTTTTTGTCACATGCCTGTAAACACATAGCAGCCAGCACCCTATTTATCACGGTTTACTTCGTGAATAATCTACGCTTTCACATATTCCACCCACAGAAGGTGGGGCAGCCTCACACAAAACACCTGTGGACACTACTCACTTAAAAAGGCACAATCACAACAAATGAAATCTGAACATATCCAGTAACCCTATTGTAAATGCAAACTACGTCTAAAGTTCGTCCGAAAATAACTAAAAAAAAAGTATACAACTACAAGACGATCACAAACACACTAACGGAAAAAAATCAAAGCATTATCAGTGGAAGAAATAAGTATCCCACAAGCTACCTATAACCCATAACAGAGAAACATACCCGTCACTTCAGTTCTCCTAGACGACCATAAACTTTCTTAGCGAGTGCCTCCTCCTATCATCAGATAGCCAACACATATTGCAGTCATTCTTGCTAAACCCACAATGCAACAGAGCCAGATGCTTAGTTCAAGTTTCAACTTGACCATCCAGCAAGCCGCCTGAAGGAAAATCGAGGACTGACGGTGACCTCTACTGGCCAAACTTAGAACTTCAATATCTTCCTTCGGTCAATGGTTTCTTTTTTTTTTAAATTCTCTTTATTATTTAATACATCAGGAGCGACAGCCAACAATAAAAAGCAATATATACATAGAAAAAAGATACAGAAAACAAGAACTTATAAACAACTATATACACTTATACCTTGCCCTACAACTAAGTGGAAAAGTAAAGTTAGGTAACACTTTGTAATGCCTAAAGGAAACGTATTTAAACTAAAATGACTTCAAAAAGTATTCTCCAAAACTCTTTAAGGATTGGTTTAAGATTCATGTTGTGAAATAAAAATTTGGTTCTAAAAAAAAACGGTCAATGGTTTCTTGATCACGTAATAGTCAAAATGTAAACAAAATCAAAGCATGTAGTCCTAGTAGGCGTCGAGCCCTTAAACCAGATGACATCACGTTTCAATTCTTCCCTGATTTCATGATTTTCTAGTAAATTAGTGATGGTTACGGTCAGTCAGTAATACCAGACACTAGAGTGTCATAATTCTTATTAAGCAGAAAAGGAATGTTCGTTCAAAACTTGATATATTAAGTAAATTAAACTAAAACTTTAAAAAAGTCCCTGATTTTGCCAGTTTTCACATACTTCCCAAAACCTGCTGACTACAAGTTAATCTAAAGTGTTCATATACTTACAATTGGCCTAATAGCATGTGTTGTGACTGAAAAGGGTCAAAGATGGGCCAGTTGACTTAACGATTTAACAAATTAATAATCTATTAGCCCTTTTCAGAATCTGGTGACCATTATATGGCCATAATGGGGTTAGCTGCCTTTTCCCGTGAGAGATTCACAGCATGAAATCTTTACAAACCCAACATTTGTTACTTCAAGAGAGTGTGAGCCGAAATTGCGGTGGCCAAGGATGAACACAGGATAGCAGCAGATTTCTTCAGCTCCACCAATTTCATTACATTGACAGGAATTAATTACTTAAAAAATTAATTCTTGAAGTAATTTTCTTTCTAAATATGTTTGTTTTATATAGTTCTTGAACTATATCTAAAAAAGAAAGGAAATCTTAATAATATTCCTGTCAGAAATTACTTTGGAAATTTTCCTGTCAGTTTATCAGTCTGAAATGAGTTCCAGTAAGACAAATTCTCAAGACTCCAGCATCAAGAAAGAACTTCAGTCTCTGATAATTATAGTCCAGCAACTTACTGCTAAGATGGATAAAATGGATACTAAAATAGACACTTTCATAGAAAAACTACAAAACAAATAGACTTGTTACATATGGACATGCAACAACAGAAGATCCAGATGACAGGCATAGAAGAAGCTGTGAATGACATGGAAAATAGAATACAAGAAGAGGAAATCAACATTGAGTTTCTGCTGAAACAAAATACACATTTACAAACAAAGCTGGATGACCTGGAAAATAGATCTAGGCGCAATAACATTAGGATTTTTGGACTGCCAGAAAATATTGAAGGTAACAATATTACTTCTTTTTAACAACATGGCTCCCTAAAACTTTAGATTTACCAGAAGCATTCTCTTTTGGTATCGAAAGAGCACATAGATCTATAGCTAATACTAACTCTAACAAAAACTATCCTAGATCAGTTATAGTTAGATTTCTATCATCTTTGATAAAGAGATGGTTCTTAAATCTGCTTGGGCTAAAGCTCCTGTTAAGTTTAATGAGACAACTGTGCGTTTTGACAATGACTATTCTTCCATGGTAATTGCTAAAAGAAAAGTTTTTCTGCCACTAATAAGGGAGCTTAAAAACACAGTTTAAAACATACCTTCTGTTTCCTGCCAAGCTTAAAATCTTCCTTCCTGATGGTCCTAAGGTCTTGATGATTTAGACTCTGCTTTACTGTTTGTCAAAGAAAAAAGGATTTTGGATAAAATAGAAGAAATGGAATGGGCTAGTTCTTCATTAAAGAGATTGGCAACTGAAGCTTCCTGGAAGACTTCAGAGAAGAAGAAGAGACTAAAAACAAATGATTTGTTATATGTTTTTTTCTCTCTCATCATTTTAGTTCATTATTAATCTTTTTGAATATAGTTCCTGCATTTCCAGAAAGCCACAAATATTTTGGAAAAGATTTAATCAAAGTTATTCTCTATGTGCAAAGAAATGTTTTGTTTCATAACCAGTCAAAATGCCTGAGGATTTAATGGCAGGCTGTGACTCGATTTGTTTCTCTTTCTGAAAAAGTAAGGTTAGTAATTTGATACATTTTTTATCTTTACCTTTTTTTCCTTCTTCTTTTATTATTTTCTTTGTTTAAACAATGACATTCTATTTAGATTATGTAGTGGGTAAAGGGTGGGGAGGGCAGGAGAGAACAGTAATGAAAATATCATTAATAGAATAATAACATATTTATTTCTTGTAAAAGTTTATAAGTTCTTCAAATGCTATTTCTAATTATACTTTCTTGATTATACTGCTTATGCTTGTTTGTAAATAATCTGTCATGCTTTAACTAATAATAATCAGAACTAAATAAGAGTAAATAATATGTTTTATTTTAACTCTATTAATATAAACAGTAAGTAACATTCCATTGTATATACTTCTTACAGCTTTCTCTTACAATTTTTTATTTCTGCCTCACTCCCTTTTATTTTCTACTCTCTTTTTCTTTTCTTTATTAATATATAGAAATGCTTTTGACTGTGTGGGCACAGTGAATAATAGGATTTGTATGAAAATTGATTTGGGAGAAGAATGCTGAGTTTTATTGCTTGTTGGTAATTTTGAGTTTAATTTCACTTACATAGAGGCTGTGATGATCTGTGGAATACATTGTGGAGGTTCTGTCATGTTTAGATGCATTTACACTGCTAAATGAATGTTTGTCACTAGTTTTTAATAAGTTTCAAGCAAAAATGTTAAGAGAGACAATCTGGGATGTGGGCTGTCTCATGCACAGTGTCCTTGAGTTACCTCAGAATATTCAAATCACAGAATTCTCACAGAGAAACTGAAAGCAGTTAGTATAACCTTTGGCATGGTTGATACACTGACACACCACAGATTCAGGAAAAATACTCTGTTCATAAAATATGTCAGTTATAATGAGTTTAAATGATGTAGTTTCTTGTAGTAAGTAAATGTCTTATTTTAGAAGGCATAAAAATGAAACATTTATTTAAATGTTTTTGAAAATCTACTTAACAACAGCATAATAATCTGTGTTAAAAATTTGTGTTCCAAACATATACTTTACTATAACTCATTTAATTCATCTGATTGACAAGCATAAATAATATTATAACTCTATTCTGGAAGAAATGTCATGTGATATATTTTAAAGCAGTAGGTTAGCATGATTGTAAAATCTGGTTACTAATATGTGTTTGCTGTGCATTATTTTGTATAAAGCAGACAGATTTATTCTAGGGACAGCAAGTAGGATAGTGCTCTACAAAGACACAACTCAGTGAGATCAGATATATATATATATATATATATATATATATATATATGTGTGTGTGTGTGTGTGTGTGTGTATGTATGTATGTGTGTGTGTGAGTGTGATGTAAGGTTGCCACCCGTCCCGTTGTCAGCGGGACACTCACGGTTTGAGTGCTCTCATCCCACTTCCCGCGCTCACCAAGCGTGGGACTTTAAAAGTCCCGTTTTTTCCCCTTTGCACTTGCAGCGCTTCGCATTTTAAAATTGCTGCGGAAAAGCCGAAAATACTTCCGTTTTTTCCACGGCAATGCGGCTACGTCACCACCCGGACCTGCAGTTAGAGGGATTCTCTGCTAGGTCCGGGTGGTAATGCAGCACAGTAATTAGCTGCAGCTATTTGTAGGGGGCGGGAACTTCTTGTGAAGAGCCCCATAAAGGTTGCAGCTGTAGAGCACTAAGCTCTATAGCAGCCCAGACAAAAGATCTGAATTTTTCGCCAGCATTGAAGCCAAGCCAGCAAGGGAGCCAGCCCAGCCAGCCAGCAAGGGAGCCAGCCCAGCCAGCCAGCAAGGGAGCCAGCCCAGCCAGCCAGCAAGGGAGCCAGCCCAGCCAGCCAGCAAGGTAGTCAGCCCAGCCAGCCAGCCCAGCCAGCAAGGGAGCCAGCCCAGCCAGCAAGGGAGCCAGCCAGGAAAGAAGCCAGCAAGGGAGCCAGCCAGCCCAGCAATAACTGAGTGGTAAGTAGATAATTGCATTTTGTGGCTTTAGTTATTTAAAATGGGAATAGTGTGCTTTATTTAAGTTTTTAATGTTTAGAGGTAGATGGGGATGTAGTATGTAGTATTTAAATCTGTGCAGTGGTTATTTTGAGACTTTTGTACTAGTTTAAAATGGGAATATATTGTGGTTTAATTTTTTTAATGTTTAAAGGCAGATGGTGGGTGCAGTGCAATATTTAATTCTGTAGTAGTTAGTTTGATATTTTTGTGTAGTAGTTTTTAAAGATATAAAACCTGAATGTATATGTAATTGTTATTATGCTTGGGGGGTATGATTTGGAAGCATTACTTTTAAAAGGCTGAACTGTGTATAGAAGTTGTTTGTTTCTGTTGGGGGGCAGTGAAATATAAACTTAGTGTGATGCATTTCTATTGTCGTAGCTTTTTCTGGGTATTGTCTGTATGCATATAGGAATTGTTTGAGCATAGTTTGTACTTTTTTTGTATGGAAACATGCACTATAATGCTGTTTTCAGGAAGTTACGATATACTGTTTAGGTAACTTTTCCTGTTCCTGCAAGTCCATGTCTGTGGTACAAGTCTACCTTTTGAGGGGGAATGTTAACAGTTAATGTAATTCATTTATTATTCTAGTAGGTACACGTTGCCAATTTGCCAAAGCTGTTTCAAGATTGTTTTCATTTATACTTGTAAATGTGTGCATTTAATTTATTATGCATTTTAATAAGGTTAAAATGTACTGTTTTGCTTGTAATGTGAATATGGGTGTGTTACTTTTACTTGGGCCTGTTTATTGCATTGCTGTGCTGGATTAATTGCTATGTTTTGAGGTAAAAGGAGCCCATGGAGTCTGCTGTACATTGTAGTTTGTTACTTCTCTTGCAAGAAATATTTTTAAAAGTTAAAATGTTTGGACTTTTTTCCCATTTATTTTTTTTTTTTTTGTGGATGGATGCTCTGAAGTTAATGCAATGTATTTCAGATTGTGCTAAACCATGTTACAGGGTAGTTTGCGTCTAAGTAGCAAAGTTTTTATTTTGTGTTTTAGTGATGTCTTCAACATACTTATTTACTGTTCATTATAATCAGATTATGACCAGTGCTGCTGTTGGGCATGTTTATTAATAGATCATTGCGCTGTGTAAATTAGTGCCATACATTTCTTAACTGCTGTGGTCAAAAGCAAAATTAGGTCTATGGTATCCACTGTGCATTGTCATTCATTTTACTGTTTTTTGGTTCAGTGAATATGGTTAACTTTTTTGTCTTGTGGGGTGTGGTGGGCATGTTCAGTGGTAAAAATAATGCATTTCATTTTCTACAAGCTGTGTTAATGTTAGTCTTCAATGGCCAAAATGCCCCCTACATTACCTCATTTACTATTTGACCTTTTTCAAACTGTTTGTAAACTCTTTTTGCTCCATTCCTCTATTTGCATGCCAATGTTTTTGAGCCAGTTCTTTCACATGCCAATGTTTTTCGAGCCAGTTCTTTCGCATGCCAATGTTTTTCAAGCCAGCTCTTTCATGTGCCAATGTTTTTCAAGACAGTTCGTGTGCCAATGTTTTTCGAGCCAGTTTCGCATGCCAATGTTTTTCGAGCCAGTTCTTTCACATGCCAATGTTTTTCGAGCCAGTTCTTTCACATGCCAATGTTTTTCAAGCCAGCTCTTTCATGTGCCAATGTTTTTCAAGACAGTTCATGTGCCAATGTTTTTCGAGCCAGTTTCGCATGCCAATGTTTATCGAGCCAGTTCTTTCACATGCCAATGTTTTTCAAGCCAGCTCTTTCATGTGCCAATGTTTTTCAAGACAGTTCGTGTGCCAATGTTTTTCGAGCCAGTTCTTTCGCATGCCAATGTTTTTCGAGTCAGTTCTTTCACATGCCAATGTTTTTCAAGCCAGTTCTTTCACATGCCAATGTTTTTCGAGCCAGTTCTTTATAGTTCACTTCATTTAAATGGTTTGAGTTTTCAGTATGCTGTAATGTCACAATGTTGCATCCATAACTAATACTGCATCTCCATTAACAACTCTGGTGATGTCGTGGTGGGGGTGTGGCCAGTGTCATGTTGGCCACACCCCTATCCTGTTGACCACACCCCCATGCCCCACTTTGCCCTTGTTAAAAGGTGGCAACCCTGGTGTGATGGCTTTTTTTCTGAGAATCTGCATAACTATCCAATATGATTTATAATAATTTCTATGAATACAATATTTTACTCTATTGACAAAATTAATGTTTGCCACAAGTTTTAATAAGTTTCCCGCCAAAATGTTAAGGGAGACAATCTGGGATGTGGGCTGTCTCATGCACAGTGTCCATGAGTTTCCTCAGAAGCTTCACTCACAGAATTTTCACAGAGAAACTGAAAGCAGTTAGTATAAACATTGACAAGGTTATCACACTGACACACCACAGATTCAGGAAAAATACTCTATTCATAAAATATGTCAGTTATGATGAGTTTAAATGATGTAGTTTCTTGTAGTAAGTAAATATCTTATTTTAGAAGGCATAGAAAATGAAACATTTATTTAAATGTTTTTGAAAATCTACTTAACAGTAGCATAATAATCTGTGTTAAAAACTTGTGTCCCAAACATATACTTTACTATAACTCAATTCATCTGATTGACAAGCATAAATAATCTTATAACTCTATTCTGGAAGAAATGTCATGTGATATATTTTAAAGCAGTAGGTTAGCATGATTGTAAAATCTGGTTACTAATATGTGTTTGCTGTGCATTATTTTGTATAAAGCAGACAGATTTATTCTAGGGACAGCAAGTAGGATAGTGCTCTACAAAGACACAACTCAGTGAGATCAGATATATATATATATATATATATATATATATATATATATATATATATATATGTGTGTGTGTGTGTGTGTGTATGTATGTATATATGTGTATGTGTATATGTATGTGTGTGGGTGTGTGTGTGTGTGTGTGTATGTGTGTGTGTATATATGTATGTGTGTGTGTGTCTGTGTTTATGTGTGTGATGGCTTTTTTTTTTGGTAATAACGCAGGTGTTTCTGAGAATCTGCATAACTATGCAATATGATTTATAATAATTTTTATGAATACAATATTTTACTCTATTGACAATAATGAGTTTAAGTAAATGCTCATATACAAACAATTCAAGATTTTTTGGAAGCTGTTGATAGAATTCACATGACAGAAAATAAATGCATCTTAATGCATGTAATGTCTGAATCATATTAGCCAAAGTTTTTGATTTAAATGAATGTTAGAACCTAATTTTCTCTCCTCTTGATTTCTAACATTAAGATTATTTGAATGCTATTAGAATACAAGTGTTATATATTACATAGATCTATATAATAGTATGAACAGTTTAAAAAAAAAAAAAAAAAAAGTTTATTTTAGTTTATATGATGCTGTTTTACCAAATGTGTAGTTTTGTCTTGATAGATAATTGAATTGAAAACTGTTAACCTCAGTTAAATATAACTAGTATTAAATTGATAAGGTGGTAGCTGAGGTACTGCTGCTTAGGGTAGGGGTTAACTTGAGTAGTAAATACTACTCTAAGTTGGAGTTTTCAACTCCAGGCAGGATGCAAGGTTTAATCCTTATATTATTTTCACTTGTTCATTGTTATATGTATATAGTTTTGACATCCACAATATATTTTGTACACTCATTGTCACTACAAACAAAATTGAATCCTATACAAAATCCCATAAGAGATTTAATAAATACAGCTATATTTAAAGGTACACCTAAAGAGGAGATGTAACATTATTTATCTTGTTATTTGTTATTTCGATCATAAGATTCTTGAGTTTTAAAAATGCCAAATGACATCTTTAAAAGGAATTTCTTTAAACATTAATGGATTGAATAATCCGTGTAAAAGGGCAAGCCTAATAAGATACATTAATCTACACAAGGTCAATCTAGTCTTCCTGCAAGAAACCCATCTCTTGAAAAAGATATTGATAAACTAGCCACTAATAAGTATACAGTATTGGTTAGTTCAGAGCACACTCAGAAAAAAGAGGAGTGGCTATTTTATGGAATAAAAGTATGCCCATTCCTAAAACCATTAAGTCTTATCAGGATGACAAAGGAATGTTTTGTATGGTTACAATACAAATTAATGGGAAGACTTACACTTTAATTAATGTATATTGGATACCTGGAATTGGTATTAATACAGTGAAACATCATATTGATAAGATCATATCATTCTCTATAGGGGATATTATTTTAGCTGGTGATTTTAATTGTATACTACATGAAAGTGATACTACCACTATAAGGAAAAGAAGAATTACATCTAATGCAAAACATTTAAATGATTTTGCTAATTCTTATCATTTGAATGATATTAATAATCAGATAGAGTCAAAATCATTACCATACACCTTTTTTCTAACAGATACAAAACTTATTCAAAAATAGATAGGGTCTTTATTTCTAACCAGATGGTAACAGATTTAATTAATTCCAAAATCATTTCATGTCCTATATCTGATCATAACTCAATTGTTTTTGAATTCATGATAAAAATACTCATAATGTTCAGATCAAAAGGATACCAGCATACTTAACTCAGCTAAAAGACTATAAAGAATATATACTTTCAGAAGTACATTTTCTAGACATAAATAATACTCCTGAAGTCTCCATTGTCTATGTTTGGGATGCCTTAAAATCATATCTATATGGACAAAGTATCAGATGGTATAATAATAAAAGGAAATCTTGGGATAAGGAATTGTTAGATATTCAAAGTAAACTAGACTCTTATAAGCATAATAATAAAGAAAATATTATGGACAAGAAAGTTATTGAAGAAATAAACAAACTAAATGAGAAATACAAAGAAATTTTAACTCATAAAGTTAAAATAACTTTAGAAAATACAAGTTTTGTCTTATTCAATAAGCCCCAAATACTTACATAGACTTAAAAATAAAACAAAAGATTGAATAAACAAAACCATATCAAAGAAATCTTTTCTCTAAGGAAAAGAAGAATGTTTCTAGTATACCAGAAATACTGGATGAATTTAGAAATCACTTTCACAAGATTAACCATAACAACATTAACATGGAACCTAAAGATAAAATAAAGGAGTTTATAACCACAAACATGAATAAAAAGCTTAATAAACAACAGATTAAACTATTGGACAAGAGTATTTCATATACAGAAGTTATTACACAAATAAATAAGCTTAAATCAAACAAAGCACCGGGTAATGATGGTATTATACCAGAGATATATAAAATCCTTTCTAAAACTACATATTCATTAATACATAAGGTTTTTATTCTGGCCCAAACTGAGTTAATAATCCCCCATCTTGGCAATATACATTTATTTCACCAATTTTAAAACCTAATAAAGATCCAACTAGATGTTCTTCATATTGACCCATCTCATTACTTAATGTTGATTATAAAATGTTTATGAGTATTTTTGCTGATAGATTGAAGACAATTATCCCCGGCATTATAGACATAGATCAGACGGGCTTCATTGTAAATAGAAATACTTTTGATAATATAAGAAGAACTTTAACATTAATTGATTTTGCAAATAGGAAAAAGAAAGATTTAACACTTATTAGTCTTGATATAGGTTCAGCATTTGATTCAGTAAGTTGGGACTATCTGTTTACCTTACTGAAATGCACAAATTTCTCTGATGCATTTGTAAATTTAATTGAGCATTTATACAAAGGAACGCTGGCTTATATTAAGGTAGGAACATATGTTTCACAAAAATACCCATTCTTAAAGGTACAAAGCAAGGATGTCCACTTTCGCCAGTATTATACACTTTAGTAATGGAGCCTTGGGCTACTTTGATTAGAAACAGTACTGACATAGAGGGTTTTGAAATAGAAGAAAATACAACATCAAAAATTCAACTTTTTGCAGATGATGTTCTAATTACATCAGCAGGATCTAATTCTTCTATGCAGTCTTTATTTGATAAAATGATGAATTTTAAAAGTATTTCTGGTTTAATATTCAATGAAGAAAAAACTAAAATACT
Organism: Protopterus annectens; assembly: GCF_019279795.1. Classification (NCBI taxonomy): domain Eukaryota; kingdom Metazoa; phylum Chordata; order Ceratodontiformes; family Protopteridae; genus Protopterus; species Protopterus annectens. The sequence goes on from NC_056741.1 coordinate 623,757,887, forward strand.
ACCTATATATACACGAAAAAATATTCTCATTAGTGATTTTACTAAATATGTACCCAACTCAGGTCAGATAACTTATTTAGGTATAATACTATCTAAAGGTATTAAATCTATTATATATAATAACTATAATACCTGTTTTCTTAATATACAAAATCTTTTTAATACCTGGAATAATATGTTTTTTACTATGGAGGAGAGACTTACAATTATTAAAATGATAATATTCCCCAAGATTTTATACTTAATACAATCAATAATACTTTCACCTACAAAAATAACTATCAAGAAACTGAATACACTAATGTTAAATTTCTTATGGGCACCTAATAGACCTAGGATTGCATTAAAGAAACATACTAATAGCTGGTCTCAAGGGGGTATTTCTTTTCCAGACTTTAATTTATATATTATCTCTTCTATTATAAAAGTTATTACTTTATTAATAGATCGGTCATATGTCATAAAATGGAAAGATTATTGGGAGCTAATTAGTATGCACTTCATGAAAATCTCCTTAACACATAAAAATATGATTATAAATAACTCCATGTTGTGGTTGCTAAAGGAATTTTGTACTTCACCTATTACACCTAAACATATGGTCTGTTACCCATTAAATATTATTATTAGTTATCGTAACTTTATATTCATGCACCCTAAGTATAGGGAATGGAATTTTATTGTATTCCTATAATTTATACTCAGGGTATGCTTATGTCATCTACTTCTGAAGGAGCTCATTTAGCTATAGATAATAATCTAAAGTACTGGTATCAGCTGATATCTGATAATAAAGTTAAAAATCTAGATTTCTTAAAACAAGAATTTGATCTAAGAGAAACTTGCTGGTTAGAGGTTCAGATCTTTAGACAACATCTCATTGATAGAATATATCTAATGTCTATAACAGTTAAAGAATCTATTCCAAAACTGATTGATTACTTGATAATAAATTTACAGCATAAAGTTTCTGATAAAGGTAAACTTTCATATATACATAAAATTATCAGACAAGAAACTTTTTACAATGTAGATTCATACTGGAATTATTTCACCTCTATTAATGGGGACCCACCAACTCAACAAGATAAACAATATATATTGGAATCTGCTTATAGAACTACATCTTCCATTGTCTGGAGACTTTATACATGGAAATTTTTACATAGATCTTTTATACACCTTTGATGATGAATAAAATTAATAATAAAGATAATCTATGTAAGAGATGTAATGTAGAAATTAATGCTGACTGGGCTCATATGTTTTATGACTGTATGAAGTTGAAAGAATACTGGAAGTCAATTAATGAATTTTTGCAGGCTCTTTTTACAGATAATTTCATTATTTCTAAGTCTCTTATATTATTCAACACACCTGTACCTCAATGTGTTAAAAAGATTAAGCTTCCCTTGTAATGGTCTATCCTAGCAGTGGCTAGGAAAATAATAACTAGAAATTGGATTTCAGATACACCTCCTTCGTTCAATGAATTTAAAAATGTTATGAATATAATGTGTCATATGGAAATAAGCACAATTAGAATGAGAACAACTAGAAAAACATCACATTATATTGTATGGGATAATTTACAAAATTTGTTAAAAAATTCTAATTTCAATAGCACGGTATTTTAGTTTAATTAATTGATCTGATTGTAGTGGATGTCTTTGTAAATACTTTAGTTGTTTTGTTGAATATTATAATAATACCTATTTTTAATTATTTGTATAAAATTGTTATGATATTTCTCTTATATGTTAAAACAATAAACTTGTTTTGAAAAAAAAAAGAGAGTGTGAGCGTTTTAAACTCACGTAATTTTCAACTAAATTAGGCGATTTGGCAAATATGTATCATTGTACAGCTAAATTATGACAGTGATGATCAAAAAGTGCTGGGATATTTAAATATTTTAATAAAAAAAAAAAAAAAGAGTACAGGTGCCTGAAGGAGCTGTCTGGGGTGGACAGAAGTCAGTGGCCATTGCCACCTCACTAATCCTGGAAGAACAATAGGTGTTCCCCAGTGGAGTTTCAAGTTCAGACTGAAATTACTGCTTTAGCATTAAGCAGCTGAAAGGAAAGTAGCATGTTGAGGCACACTTCCCCTTGGGGGGGGGTAGCAATCATAGGTTCAGAGGAGTCATTGGGGGGGTATTCTCGTGGGGAGAAGGTAGGCCACCTCCCAGGACCAGCAAGTTGGCCTGCTCCTTATCTCCCAAATGCTGTCAGGGAAGGAGGCCTAATGGGGGTTCTTGGGCAGAAGCAAATGGGACAAATGGATCTTGCCTAGCTCAAACATACCTGACTCCCATTCCACTGGAAGGAATGGATCAACTGGTAGAAGATAAAGGAGGAACTTGTCAAGGTCGTGGGCTGAGCAAAAAAATAATAATAATATAAACATATTAAGACTCTTCTTTCCCATAATTGTCTGAAGGGCACAATGGATACCATAAAGAAGATTTTTCTAGTGGAGAATTGTAGTATAAACCTCCAGTAGGAATGGGTTTTTGAGTTTTAATGAAGTTAGTGATTGAATACTTCTAATAGTAGGCTGAAGAGGAAAGGCTGTCCTGTTTACAAGCAACTAAAGAAGTTTCTGATAAGTCTGCTAATCCATATCTCAACAAACGGACACCAACCAGTGGTATCTAGTAACTTAAATCAACAAAAATGACTGCAATGAAGCCAGGGAAAACCAAAAACATCACTCTAATAAAAAAAGAACAAGCTAATGACTTGTATAAAACAAGTTAAAATTGATTAAAATCAAAATATCTTACTATAAACTGTGGGACATCAATTAATAAATAACAGTAGCTAACTCATAGATCACTATATTAACACAAAACATATTGTTTAACATGTAAAATAACATTGATCAAGATATATAAAAATTACAATAAATAAGTAATTTTGTAATCCATTAACACTATCTTATTTTAGAACTTAAGAGGCCTCATCTTAAGTATTGGAACAATGGATGAATGTTCACTTAAACCAGAGAAATTTGTGGCATCCAATCTAGTTTGCCAATATAATTCCTTAACCTCGAGGAGGACCTCCTTGCATCCTTCCCTCAGTTTTTGTACATCTTTTCTAAAATACCAAAGTAAAATCTCTTCTAACCGGAACATATAGGTGTATGTTTGAATAAAGAGCATTATTTAAATTGGCATTCAGAATATCATATCCATGTTCATAAATTATTTTTTTGAAGTGGTCTTTCAGTCTTGTCAATATAAAATACTGAACAAGCTGCACATGTAGCAATGTAAAGCACTCCCCAAGTAGCATAGTTGCCCCCTTTTAAGGCAACTATACTCTTTAGTTCATTATTAATAGTAATGGTCTTAATGGTCAGATTATAAGGTCATTGGTTACACTGCCCGCATTTAGGTATACCCCAGCCATTAGAATAATGCAGGTAATAAATCCACTGCTTCTCAAATATATATATTTTTAAATTAGTGCAAATTTTATTATCAAAATGTGGAAAAAAAAACAATTGTTGCAATCCAAATTTACCCAGTACTGGAATGAATATTTTTGATTCTTTTTTTTTTTTCAAAACAAGTTTATTGTTTTAACATATAAGAGAAATATCATAACAATTTTATACAAATAATTAAAAATAGGTATTATTATAATATTCAACAAAACAACTAAAGTATTTACAAAGACATCCACTACAATCAGATCAATTAATTAAACTAAAATACTGTGCTATTGAAATTAGAATTTTTTTAACAAATTTTGTAAATTATCCCATACAATAAAATGTGATGTTTTTCTAGTTGTTCTCATTCTAATTGTGCTTATTTCCATATGACACATTATATTCATAACATTTTAAATTCATTGAACGAAGGAGGTGTATCTGAAATCCAATTTCTAGTTATTATTTTCCTAGCCACTGCTAGGATAGACCATAACAAGGGAAGCTTAATCTTTTTAACACATTGAGGTACAGGTGTGTTGAATAATATAAGAGACTTAGAAATAATGAAATTATCTGTAAAAGAGCCTGCAAAAATTCATTAATTGACTTCCAGTATTCTTTCAACTTCATACAGTCATAAAACATATGAGCCCAGTCAGCATTAATTTCTACATTACATCTCTTACATAGATTATCTTTATTATTAATTTTATTCATCATCAAAGGTGTATAAAAGATCTATGTAAAAATTTCCATGTATAAAGTCTCCAGACAATGGAAGATGTAGTTCTATAAGCAGATTCAATATATATTGTTTATCTTGTTGAGTTGGTGGGTCCCCATTAATAGAGGTGAAATAATTCCAGTATGAATCTACATTGTAAAAAGTTTCTTGTCTGATAATTTTATGTATATATGAAAGTTTACCTTTATCAGAAACTTTATGCTGTAAATTTATTATCAAGTAATCAATCAGTTTTGGAATAGATTCTTTAACTGTTATAGACATTAGATCTATTCTATCAATGAGATGTTGTCTAAAGATCTGAACCTCTAACCAGCAAGTTTCTCTTAGATCAAATTCTTGTTTTAAGAAATCTAGATTTTTAACTTTATTATCAGATATCAGCTGATACCAGTACTTTAGATTATTATCTATAGCTAAATGAGCTCCTTCAGAAGTAGATGACATAAGCATACCCTGAGTATAAATTATAGGGAATACAATAAAATTCCATTCCCTATACTTAGGGTGCATGAATATAAAGTTACGATAACTAATAATAATATTTAATGGGTAACAGACCATATGTTTAGGTGTAATAGGTGAAGTACAAAATTCCTTTAGCAACCACAACATGGAGTTATTTATAATCATATTTTTATGTGTTAAGGAGATTTTCATGAAGTGCATACTAATTAGCTCCCAATAATCTTTCCATTTTGCGACATATGACCGATCTATTAATAAAGTAATACCTTTTATAATAGAAGAGATAATATATAAATTAAAGTCTGGAAAAGAAATACCCCCTTGAGACCAGCTATTAGTATGTTTCTTTAATGCAATCCTAGGTCTATTAGGTGCCCATAAGAAATTTAACATTAGTGTATTCAGTTTCTTGATAGTTATTTTTGTAGGGGAAAGTATTATTGATTGTATTAAGTATAAAATCTTGGGGAATATTATCATTTTAATAATTGTAAGTCTCTCCTCCATAGTAAAAAACATATTATTCCAGGTATTAAAAAGATTTTGTATATTAAGAAAACAGGTATTATAGTTATTATATATAATAGATTTAATATCTTTAGATAGTATTATACCTAAATAAGTTATCTGACCTGAGTTGGGTACATATTTAGTAAAATCACTAATGAGAGTATTTTTCATGTATATATAGGTAGTATTTTAGTTTTTCTTCATTGAATATTAAACCAGAAATACTTTTAAAATTCATCATTTTATCAAATAAAGACTGCATAGAAGAATTAGATCCTGCTGATGTAATTAGAACATCATCTGCAAAAGTTGAATTTTTGATGTTGTATTTTCTTCTATTTCAAAACCCTCTATGTCAGTACTGTTTCTAATCAAATTAGCCCAAGGCTCCATTACTAAAGTGAATAATAGTGGAGAAAGTGGATATCCTTGCTTTGTACCTTTAAGAATGGGTATTTTTTGTGAAACATATGTTCCTACCTTAATATAAGCCAGCGTTCCTTTGTATAGATGCTCAATTAAATTTACAAATGCATCAGAGAAATTTGTGCATTTCAGTAAGGTAAACAGATAGTCCCAACTTACTGAATCAAATGCTGAACCTATATCAAGACTAATAAGTGTTAAATCTTTCTTTTTCCTATTTGCAAAATCAATTAATGTTAAAGTTCTTCTTATATTATCAAAAGTATTTCTATTTACAATGAAGCCGTCTGATCTATGTCTATAATGCCGGGATAATTGTCTTCAATCTATCAGCAAAAATACTCATAAACATTTTATAATCAACATTAAGTAATGAGATGGGTCGATATGAAGAACATCTAGTTGGATCTTTATTAGGTTTTAAAATTGGTGAAATAAATGTATATTGCCAAGATGGGGGTTATTAACTCAGTTTGGGCCAGAATAAAAACCTTATGTATTAATGAATATGTAGTTTTAGAAAGGATTTTATATATCTCTGGTATAATACCATCATTACCCGGTGCTTTGTTTGATTTAAGCTTATTTATTTGTGTAATAACTTCTGTATATGAAATACTCTTGTCCAATAGTTTAATCTGTTGTTTATTAAGCTTTTTATTCATGTTTGTGGTTATAAACTCCTTTATTTTATCTTTAGGTTCCATGTTAATGTTGTTATGGTTAATCTTGTGAAAGTGATTTCTAAATTCATCCAGTATTTCTGGTATACTAGAAACATTCTTCTTTTCCTTAGAGAAAAGATTTCTTTGATATGGTTTTGTTTATTCAATCTTTTTGTTTTATTGTTAAGTCTATGTAAGTATTTGGGGCTTATTGAATAAGACAAAACTTGTATTTCTCTAAAGTTATTTTAACTTTATGAGTTAAAATTTCTTTGTATTTCTCATTTAGTTTGTTTATTTCTTCAATAACTTTCTTGTCCATAATATTTTCTTTATTATTATGTTTATAAGAGTCTAGTTTACTTTGAATATCTAACAATTCCTTATCCCAAGATTTCCTTTTGTTATTATACCATCTGATACTTTGTCCATATAGATATGATTTTAAGGCATCCCAAACATAGACAATGGAGACTTCAGGAGTATTATTTATGTCTAGAAAATGTTGTACTTCTGAAAGTATATATTCTTTATAGTCTTTTAGCTGAGTTAAGTATGCTGGTATCCTTTTGATCTGAACATTAT